>NC_139223.1:2167628-2332619 GCF_055691185.1 Crinia signifera
TGGATTAGGGGGAGTAGCAGAGGTAGATGGTCCAGGTTGGTGGGCTTGCAGAGCAGCAGCGTTGTGGGGGGGGGGGGGGAAGCTGCAGCATGGATTAGGGGAGTAGCAGAGGTAGGTGGTCTGGGTTAGAGGGTTTGCAGAGTTGGGGGGGGTAGGGGAGCTGCAGTATGGATTAGGGGGAGTAGCAGAGGTAGATGGTCCAGGTTGGTGGGTTTGCACAGTTGGGGGAACTGCAGTATAGATTAGGGAGTAGCCGAGGTAGGTGGTTCTGGTTGGTGGGTTTGCAGAGCAGCAGCGTGTGGGGGGGGGGGGAGCTGCATTATGGATTAGGGGGTAGCAGAGGTTGGTGGTCCAGGTTGGTGGGTTTGCAGAGTTGGGCGGGTTAGGGGAGCTGCAGTATGGATTAGGGGAGTAGCAGAGGTAGGTGGTCAGGTTGGTGGGTTTGCAGAGTGGGGGGGGTTCAGGGAGCTACACTATGCATTTAGGGGAGTAGCAGAGGTAGGTGGTCCGGGTTGGTGGGTTTACAGAGCAGCAGAGTTGGGGTGGGGGGGTTAGGGGAGCTACACTATGGATTAGGGGAGTAGCAGAGGTAGGTGGTCTGGGTTGGTGGGTTTGCAAAGCGGCAGAGTTGGGGGGGGGTTAGGGGAGCTGCAGTATGGATTAGGGGAGTAGCAGAGGTAGGTGGTCCCGGTTGGTGGGTTTGCAGAGTGGGGGGGGGGGGGGGTTTCAGGAGCTACACTATGGATTAGGGGTGTAGCAGAGGGTAGGTGGTCTGGGTTAGTTTATTTGCAGAGCGGCAGAGTTGGGGGGGGGGGGGTAGGGGAGCTGCAGTATGGATTAGGGGGGAGTAGCAGAGGTAGATGGTCCAGGTTGGTGGGTTTGCAGAGCAGCAGCATTGTGTGGGGGGGAGGGGGGGGGAGCTGCAGCATAGATTAGGGGAGTAGTAGAGGTAGGTGGTCCGGGTTGGTGGGTTTGCAAAGCGGCAGAGTTGGGGGTTGGGGGGTTAGGGGAGCTGCAGTATGGATTAGGGCAGTAGCAGAGGTAGGTGGTCTGGGTAAGAGGGTTTGCAGAGTTGGGGGGGGGGGGTAGGGGGAGCTGCAGTATGGATTAGGGGGAGTAGCAGAGGTAGATCGTCCAGGTTGGTGGGTTTGCACAGTTGGGGGAACTGCAGTATAGATTAGGGGAGTAGCAGAGATAGGTGGTTCTGGTTGGTGGGTTTGCAGAGCAGCAGCGTTGTGGGAGGGGGGAGCTGCAGTATGGATTAGGGGGGTAGCAGAGGTAGGTGGTCCAGGTTGGTGGGTTTGCAAAGCGGCAGAGTTGGGGGGGTTAGGGGAGCTGTAGTATGGATTAGGGAGTAGCAGAGATAGGTGGTCCCGGTTGGTGGGTTTGCAGAGTGGGGGGGGGGGGGGGGTTTCAGGAGCTACGCTATGGATTAGGGGAGTAGCAGAGGTAGGTGGTCTGGTTAGGGGAGCTGCAGTATGGATTAGGGGAGTAGCAGAGGTAGGTGGTCAGGGTTAGAGGGTTTGCAGAGTTGGGGGGGGGGGTAGGGGAGCTGCAGTATGGATTAGGGGGAGTAGCAGAGGTAGATTGTCCAGGTTGGTGGGTTTGCAGAGTTGGGGAACTGCAGTATAGATTAGGGGAGTAGCAGAGGTAGGTGGTTCTGGTTGGTGGGTTTGCAGAGCAGCAGCGTTGTGGGGGGGGGGGGGAGCTGCAGTATGGATTAGGGGGGTAGCAGAGGTTGGTGGTCCAGGTTGGTGAGTTTGCAGAGTTGGGTGGGTTAGGGGAGCTGCAGTAAAGATTAGGGGAGTAGCAGTGGTAGGTGGTCCAGGTTGGTGGGTTT
The DNA here is from genome assembly GCF_055691185.1 of Crinia signifera. NCBI lineage: Eukaryota > Metazoa > Chordata > Amphibia > Anura > Myobatrachidae > Crinia > Crinia signifera. The sequence continues at coordinate 2,169,469 of NC_139223.1, forward strand.
ACAGAGCAGCAGAGTTGGGGTGGGGGGGGGGGGGGTTAGGGGAGCTACACTATGGATTAGGGGAGTAGCAGAGGTAGGTGGTCTGGTTAGGGGAGCTGCAGTATGGATTAGGGGAGTAGCAGAGGTAGGTGGTCCAGGTTGGTGGGTTTGCAGAGTGGGGGGGGGGGTTCAGGGAGCTACACTATGCATTAGGGGAGTAGCAGAGGTAGGTGGTCCGGGTTGGTGGGTTTACAGAGCAGCAGAGTTGGGGTGGGGGGTAGGGGAGTTACACTATGGATTAGGGGAGTAGCAGAGATAGGTGGTCTGGTTAGGGGAGCTGCAGTATGGATTAGGGGAGTAGCAGAGGTAGGTGGTCTGGGTTGGTGGGTTTGCAAAGCGGCAGAGTTGGGGGGGTTAGGGGAGCTGCAGTATGGATTAGGGGAGTAGCAGAGGTAGGTGGTCCCGGTTGGTGGTTTGCAGAGTGGGGGGGGGGGGGTTTCAGGGAGCTACACTATGGATTAGGGGTGTAGCAGAGGTAGGTGGTCTGGGTTAGTTTATTTGCAGAGCGGCAGAGTTGGGGGGGGGGGGTAGGGGAGCTGCAGTATGGATTAGGGGGGAGTAGCAGAGGTAGATGGTCCAGGTTGGTGGGTTTGCAGAGCAGCAGCATTGTGTGGGGGGAGGGGGGGGGAGCTGCAGCATAGATTAGGGGAGTAGTAGAGGTAGGTGGTCCGGGTTGGTGGGTTTGCAAAGCGGCAGAGTTGGGGGGTTAGGGGAGCTGCAGTATGGATTAGGGCAGTAGCAGAGCTAGGTGGTCTGGGTTAGAGGGTTTGCAGAGTTGGGGGGGGGGGGGGTAGGGGAGCTGCAGTATGGATTAGGGGGAGTAGCAGAGGTAGATCGTCCAGGTTGGTGGGTTTGCACAGTTGGGGGAACTGCAGTATAGATTAGGGGAGTAGCAGAGGTAGGTGGTTCTGGTTGGTGGGTTTGCAGAGCAGCAATGTTGTGGGGGGGGGAGCTGCAGTATGGATTAGGGGGGTAGCAGAGGTAGGTGGTCTAGGTTGGTGGGTTTGCAGAGCAGCAGCGTTGTGGGGGGGGGGCTGCAGTATGGATTAGGGGGAGAACCAGAGGTAGATGGTCCAGGTTGGTGGGTTTGCACAGTTGGGGGAACTGCAGTATAGATTAGGGGAGTAGCCGAGGTAGGTGGTTCTGGTTGGTGGGTTTGCAGAGCAGCAGCGTTGTGGGAGGGGGGAGCTGCAGTATGGATTAGGGGGGTAGCAGAGGTAGGTGGTCCAGGTTGGTGGGTTTGCAAAGCGGCAGAGTTGGGGGGTTAGGGGAGCTGTAGTATGGATTAGGGAGTAGCAGAGATAGGTGGTCCCGGTTGGTGGGTTTGCAGAGTGGGGGGGGGGGGGGTGGTTTCAGGGAGCTACGCTATGGATTAGGGGAGAAGCAGAGGTAGGTGGTCTGGTTAGGGGAGCTGCAGTATGGATTAGGGGAGTAGCAGAGGTAGGTGGTCAGGGTTAGGGGTTTGCAGAGTTGGGGAACTGCAGTATAGATTAGGGGAGTAGCAGAGGTAGGTGGTTCTGGTTGGTGGGTTTGCAGAGCAGCAATGTTGTGGGGGGGGGAGCTGCAGTATGGATTAGGGGGGTAGCAGAGGTTGGTGGTCCAGGTTGGTGAGTTTGCAGAGTTGGGTGAGACTGAGTTAGGGTAGCTGCAGTAAGTGGTAAGTGGTCCAGGTTGGTGGGTTTACAGAGCAGCAGAGTTGGGGTGGGGGGGTTAGGGGAGCTACACTATGGATTAGGGGAGTAGCAGAGGTAGGTGGTCTGGTTAGGGGGAGCTGCAGTATGGATTAGGGGAGTAGCAGAGGTAGGTGGTCCAGGTTGGTGGGTTTGCAGAGGGGGGGGGGGTTCAGGGAGCTACACTATGCATTAGGGGAGTAGCAGAGGAAGGTGGTCCATTTGGTGGGTTTACAGAGCAGCAGAGTTGGGGTGGGGGGGTTAGGGGAGCTACACTATGGATTAGGGGAGTAGCAGAGGTAGATGGTCTGGTTAGGGGAGCTGCAGTATGGATTAGGGGAGTAGCAGAGGTATGTGGTCTGGGTTGGTGGGTTTGCAGAGCGGCAGAGTTGGGGGGGGGGTAGGGGAGCTGCAGTATGGATTAGGGGGAGTAGCAGAGGTAGATTGGTCCAGGTTGGTGGTTTGCAGAGTTGGGCGGGTTAGGGGAGCTGCAGTATGGATTAGGGGAGTAGCAGAGGTAGGAGGTCTGGGTTGGTGGGTTTACAGAGCAGCAGAGTTGGGGTGGGGGGGTTAGGGGAGCTGCAGCATGGATTAGGGGAGTAGCAGAGGTGGTGGTCTGGTTAGGGGAGCTGCAGTATGGATTAGGGGAGTAGCAGAGGTAGGTGGTCTGGGTTAGTTTATTTGCAGAGCGGCAGAGTTGGGGTGGGGGGAAGGGAGCTGCAGTATGGATTAGGAAAGTAGCAGAGGTAGGTGGTCTAAGTTAGAGGGTTTGCAGAGTTGGGGGGTGGGTAGGGGAGCTGCAGTATGGATTAGGGGGAGTAGCAGAGGTAGATGGTCCAGGTTGGTGGGTTTGCAGAGCAGCAGCGTTGTGGGGGGGGGGGGGGAGCTGCAGCATTGATTAGGGGAGTAGCAGAGGTAGGTGGTCTGGGTTAGAGGGTTTGCAGATTTGGGGGGGTGGGGGGGGGTAGGGTAGCTGCAGTATGGATTAGGGGGAGTAGCAGAGGTAGATGGTCCAGGTTGGTGGGTTTGCACAGTTGGGGAAACTGCAGTATAGATTAGGGGAGTAGCCGAGGTAGGTGGTTCTGGTTGGTGGGTTTGCAGAGCAGCAGCGTTGTGGGGGTGGGGGAGCTGCAGTATGGATTAGGGGGCTAGCAGATGTTGGTGGTCCAGGTTGGTGCGTTTGCAGAGTTGGGCGGGTTAGGGGAGCTGCAGTATAGATTAGGGGAGTAGCAGTGGTAGGTGGTCCAGGTTGGTGGGTTTACAGAGCAGCAGAGTTGGGGTGGGGGGGTTAGGGGAGCTACACTATGGATTAGGGGAGTAGCAGAGGTAGGTGGTCTGGTAAGGGGAGCTGCAGTATGGATTAGGGGAGTAGCAGAGGTAGGTGGTCCAGGTTGGTGGGTTTGCAGAGTGGGGGGGGGTTCAGGGAGCTACACTATGCATTAGGGGAGTAGCAGTGGTAGGTGGTCCGGGTTGGTGGGTTTACAGAGCAGCAGAGTTGGGGTGGGGGGTTAGGGGAGCTACACTATGGATTAGGGGAGTAGCAGAGGTAGGTGGTCTGGTTAGGGGAGCTGCAGTATGGATTAGGGGAGTAGCAGAGGTAGGTGGTCTGGGTTGGTGGGTTTGCAAAGCGGCAGAGTTGGGGGGGGGTTAGGGGAGCTGCAGTATGGATTAGGGGAGTAGCAGAGGTAGGTGGTCTGGGTTGGTGGGTTTGCAGAGCGGCAGAGTTGGGGGGGGGGTAGGGGAGCTGCAGTATGGATTAGGGGGAGTAGCAGAGGTAGATGGTCCAGGTTGGTGGGTTTGCAGAGTTGGGCGGGTTAGGGGAGCTGCAGTATGGATTAGGGGGAGTAGCAGAGGTAGATGGTCCAGGTTGGTGGGTTTGCAGAGTTGGGGAACTGCAGTATGGATTAGGGGAGTAGCAGAGGTAGGTGGTCCAGGTTGGTGGGTTTGCAGAGTGGGGGGGGGGGGGGGGTTTCAGGGAGCTACACTATGGATTAGGGGAGTAGAAGAGGTAGGTGGTCTGGTTAGGGGAGCTGCAGTATGGATTAGGGGAGTAGCAGAGGTAGGTGGTCTGGGTTAGTTTATTTGCAGAGCGGCAGAGTTGGGGGGGGGAGGGGAGCTGCAGTATGGATTAGGAAAGTAGCAGAGGTAGGTGGTCTGGGTTAGAGGGTTTGCAGAGTTGGGGGGTGGGTAGGGGAGCTGCAGTATGGATTAGGGGGAGTAGCAGAGGTAGATGGTCCAGGTTGGTGGGTTTGCAGAGCAGCAGCGTTGTGGGGGGGGGGGCGGAGCTGCAGCATGGATTAGGGGAGTAGCAGAGGTAGGTGGTCTGGGTTAGAGGGTTTGCAGATTTGGGGGGGGGGGTAGGGGAGCTGCAGTATGGATTAGGGGGAGTAGCAGAGGTAGATGGTCCAGGTTGGTGGGTTTGCACAGTTGGGGAACTGCAGTATAGATTAGGGAGTAGCCGAGGTAGGTGGTTCTGGTTGTTGGGTTTGCAGAGCAGCAGCGTTGTGGGGGGGGGGAGCTGCAGTATGGATTAGGGGGGTAGCAGAGGTTGGTGGTCCAGGTTGGTGGGTTTGCAGAGTTGGGCGGGTTAGGGGATCTGCAGTATAGATTAGGGGAGTAGCAGTGGTAGGTGGTCCAGGTTGGTGGGTTTGCAGAGCAGCAGCGTTTGTGGGGGGGGGGGGGGGGGGCGGAGCTGCAGCATGGATTAGGGGAGTAGCAGAGGTAGGTGGTCTGGGTTAGAGGGTTTGCAGATTTGGGGGGGGGTAGGGGAGCTGCAGTATGGATTAGGGGGGTAGCAGAGGTAGATGGTCAGGTTGGTGGGTTTGCAGAGCAGCAGCGTTGTGGGGGGGGGGGGGGGCGGAGCTGCAGCATGGATTAGGGGAGTAGCAGAGGTAGGTGGTCTGGGTTAGAGGGTTTGCAGATTTGGGGGGGGGTTAGGGGAGCTGCAGTATGGATTAGGGGGAGTAGCAGAGGTAGATGGTCCAGGTTGGTGGGTTTGCACAGTTGGGGGAACTGCAGTATAGATTAGGGGAGTAGCCGAGGTAGGTGGTTCTGGTTGGTGGGTTTGCAGAGCAGCAGCGTTGTGGGGGGGGGAGCTGCAGTATGGATTAGGGGGGTAGCAGAGGTTGGTGGTCCAGGTTGGTGGGTTTGCAGAGTTGGGCGGGTTAGGGGAGCTGCAGTATAGATTAGGGGAGTAGCAGTGGTAGGTGGTCCAGGTTGGTGGGTTTGCAGAGCAGCAGCGTTGTGGGGGGGGGGGCGGAGTGCCAGCATGGAATTAGGGGAGTAGCAGAGGTAGGTGGTCTGGGTTAGAGGGTTTGCAGATTTGGGGGGGTGGGGGGTAGGGGAGCTGCAGTATGGATTAGGGGGAGTAGCAGAGGTAGATGGTCCAGGTTGGTGGGTTTGCACAGTTGGGGGAACTGCAGTATAGATTAGGGGAGTAGCCGAGGTAGGTGGTTCTGGTTGGTGGGGTTTGCAGAGCAGCAGCGTTGTGGGGGGGGGGGAGCTGCAGTATGGATTAGGGGGGTAGCAGAGGTTGGTGGTCCAGGTTGGTGGGTTTGCAGAGTTGGGCGGGTTAGGGGAGCTGCAGTATAGATTAGGGAAGTAGCAGTGGTAGGTGGTCCAGGTTGGTGGGTTACAGAGCAGCAGAGTTGGGGTGGGGGGGTTAGGGGAGCTACACTATGGATTAGGGGAGTAGCAGAGGTAGGTGGTCTGGTTAGGGAGCTGCAGTATGGATTAGGGGAGTAGCAGAGGTAGGTGGTCCAGGTTGGTGGGTTTTGCAGAGTGGGGGGGGGGGTTCAGGGAGCTACACTATGCATTAGAGGAGTAGCAGAGGTAGGTGGTCCGGGTTGGTGGGTTTACAGAGCAGCAGAGTTGGGGTGGGGGGGTTAGGGGAGCTACACTATGGATTAGGGGAGTAGCAGAGGTAGGTGGTCTGGTTAGGGGAGCTGCAGTATGGATTAGAGGAGTAGCAGAGGTAGGTGGTCTGGGTTGGTGGGTTTGCAGAGCGGCAGAGTTGGGGGGGGGGTAGGGGAGCTGCAGTATGGATTAGGGGGAGTAGCAGAGGTAGATGGTCCAGGTTGGTGGGTATGCAGAGTTGGGGAACTGCAGTATGGATTATGGGAGTAGCAGAGGTAGGTGGTCCAGGTTGGTGGGTTTGCAGAGTGGGGGGTTTCAGGGAGCTACACTATGGATTAGGGGAGTAGCAGAGGTAGGTGGTCTGGGTTGGTGGGTTTGCAGAGCGGCAGAGTTGGGGGGGGGGGGTAGGGGAGCTGCAGTATGGATTAGGGGGAGTAGCAGAGGTAGATGGTCCAGGTTTGTGGGTTTGCAGAGTTGGGGAACTGCAGTATGGATTAGGGGAGTAGCAGAGGTAGGTGGTTCTGGTTGGTGGGTTTGCAGAGCAGCAGCGTTGTGGGGGGGGGGGGGGAGCTGCAGCATGGATTAGGGGAGTAGCAGAGGTTGGTGGTCCAGGTTGGTGGGTTTGCAGAGTGGGGGGGGGGTTCAGGGAGCTACACTATGGATTAGGGGAGTAGCAGAGGTAGGTGGTCCAGGTTGGTTGGCTTGCAGAGCGGCAGAGTTGGGGGGTTAGGGGAGCTGCAGTATAGATTAGGGGAGGTGGTTCTGGTTGGTGGGTTTGCAGAGTTGGGGAACTGCAGTATAGATAGATTAGGGGAGTAGCAGAGGTAGGTGGTTCTGGTTGGTGGGTTTGCAGAGCAGCAGCATTGTGGGGGGAGCTGCAGTATGGATTTGGGGAGTAGCAGAGGTTGGTGGTCCAGGTTGGTGGGTTTGCAGAGCGGCAGAGTTGGGCGGGTTAGGGGAGCTGCAGTATGGATTAGGGGAGTAGCAGTGGTAGGTGGTCCGGGTTGGTGGGTTTGCAGAGCGGCAGAGTTGGGGGGGGGGGGGTTAGGGGAGCTGCAGTATAGATTAGGGGAGTAGCAGAGGTAGGTGGTCCGGGTTGGTGGGTTTGCAGAGCGGCAGAGTTTGGGGTTGTGGGGTGTTTGGAAAACTTAAGTATGGATTAGGGGAGTAGGTGCAAATGCACTATGCAATCCTTACATTACAATATATAATAAGAGGTTGTTAGTATATCAATGGCCAGTGATATTGGCCTACCCACCAATCGTCCAGGTCACCTCTTGTCGGGCAGGTCCCTAACACTATGGGGTCACCATCTGGGACGCAGCGAACCCCGAAGCATGATCCAGCTTTGGAGCCCCCCAGGGCATCACAATAAAGAATAGGGGTAGTAAAGTGGTAACATTATAAGTATGGGAGGTCCCTACTATATGTTTGGTGGTAGAGAGTGTGTGAAATAAAGAGTGCATACATAAATAATAGACAAACATGATGTAAAAAGTGACTGTGTAATTAAGTTGTGATGCCCTGAGACCGTCCAGCCAGAGCAGCCCGGGGGCCCCATGCCCAGATGCCAACCCCAAGTTTTCTGACACTCTATACAAATAAATAGGACGTACTTGGAATTATGCCTCTGTCTCAGTGCAGTCCATGTAATGATAGCATAGTGCATATGCACCCTCTCTCTGTGTAAACCATTTTATTCTCAGCAGATGGCACCTTTCATTACTGAGGGTGTGCAATTCAGAGCCACTCTTCCCTGGATTAGGGGAGTAGCAGAGGTAGGTGGTCCAGGTTGGTGGGTTTGCAGAGTTGGGCGGGTTAGGAGAGGTGCAGTAGGAACTAGGGGAGTAGCAGAGGTAGGTGGTCTGGGTTGGTGGGTTTGCAGATTGGCAGAGTTGGGGGGGTTAGGGGAGCTGTAGTATGGATTAGGGGAGTAGCAGAGGTAGGTGGTCTGGGTTGGTGGGTTTGCAGATCGGCAGAGTTGGGGGGGGGGGTGGTTAGGGGAGCTGCAGTATGGATTAGGGGAGTAGCAGAGGGAAGGTGGTCCAGGTTGGTGGGTTTGCAGACTTGGGGGTGGTTAGGGGAGCTGTAGTATGGATTAGGGGAGTAGCAGAGGTCGGTGGTCTGGGTTTGTAGAGCTGGGGGGGGGGGGGGGGGTTAGGGGAGTTGCAGTATGGATTAGGGCAGTAGCAGAGGTATGTGGTCCAGGTTGGTGGGTTTGCAGAGTTGGGCGGTTTAGGGAGCTGCAGTATGGATTAGGGGAGTAGCAGAGGTAGGTGGTCTGGTTAGGGGAGCTGCAGTATGGATTAGGGGAGTAGCAGAGGTAGATGGTCCGGGTTTGTGGGTTTGCAGAGTTGGGGGGAGGGTTTAGAGAGCTGCAGCATGGATTAGGGGAGTAGCAGAGGTACGTGGTCTGGGTTGGTGGGTTTGCAGATCGGCAGAGTTGGGGGGGGGGTTAGGGGAGCTGCAGTTTGGATTAGGGGAGTAGCAGAGGTAGGTGGTCTGGTTAGGGGAGCTGCAGTATGGATTAGGGGAGTAGCTGAGGTTGGTGGTCCGGGTTTGTGGGTTTGCAGAGTTGGGGGGAGGGTTTAGAGAGCTGCAGCATGGATTAGGGGAGTAGCAGAGGTAGGTGGTCCGGGTTGTGGGTTTGCAGAGTTGGGAGGAGGGTTTAGAGAGCTGCAGCATGGATTAGGGGAGTAGCAGAGGTACGTGGTCTGGGTTGGTGGGTTTGCAGATCGGCAGAGTTGGGGGGGGGTTAGGGGAGCTGTAGTATGGATTAGGGGAGTAGCAGAGGTAGGTGGTCTGGGTTGGTGGGTTTGCAGATCGGCAGAGTTGGGGGGGGGGGTGGTTAGGGGAGCTGCAGTATGGATTAGGGGAGTAGCAGAGGTAGATGGTCCAGGTTGGTGGGTTTGCAGAGTTTGGGGGGTTAGGAGAGCTGCAGTATGGATAAGGGAGTAGCAGAGGTACGTGGTCTGGGCTGGTGGGTTTGCAGATCGGCAGAGGTTGGGGGGGGGGTTAGGGGAGCTGCAGTATGGACTAGGGAGTAGCAGAGGTAGGTGGTCTGGTTAGGGGAGCTGCAGTATGGATTAGGGGAGTAGCAGAGGTAGGTGGTCCGGGTTTGTGGGTTTGCAGAGTTGGGGGGAGGGTTTAGAGAGCTGCAGCTTGGTTAGGGGAGTAGCAGAGGTAGGTGGTCCAGGTTGGTGGGTTTGCAGAGCTTGGAAGGTCCACATCAGGAGAGCAGTAAATTAATCTGAGGAGGTGTGTGTAACCTGTTTGTACGCTCAGAAGATCAGGGGCTTAGAGTTACTTGTATTAAGTGCACAACGTTGATACAGTTACAATATTTTATAAAAATCACCCAACAAATAGAATAAAAACTAGATTTTATTGAGTATTTTCTTCCCCTGAGGATTCCACAGTTCCAGTTTTAAGATATTTAAGAGAAAAGAGTAGGGGACAAAGATGGGGAGAGTGTCAGGCAGAAAGAGAACGGGGCAACAAATAAGCCCCTTTCAGACCACACAGACAGAAATAAATTACAGTTGTGTCTTTTATGGGTTGGGTTTACAAAATGAGACGCAATATACAGCAAGTTGGGGATTTGCACTGGGTGTGAGAGCGCACCCCAGAGGGGTAAGATATTGCCCCATTTATTCCTGGTCTTTGTCCTCTCCGTGGGTGATGACATAGCAGATGTTCTTGTAGTCTACGTTGCCGCCTACATCTGGGGGAAGGCGGTCCACATGTTCTTAATCTGATAGAGGGAGAGAAACAAAGTATGAGGAAAGGTCTGATACCTCCAAAACTGTCCCCCTCTACCCAAGGTAAGTCCGAAGCGCTCACCTCCTCTGGTGTGAACCTGTCGCACTGTGTGGTGAGAAGTTCCTCAAGGCTAAGAGAAAACAGAGAGACATCATGAGTTACGTTGCCTTCCATACTGTGACCAGAAGAGAACGGGAAAGATGGGACACAATGGGGTGGGGTGGCATGGGACATGAGAGGATGGTGGTGGGCTAATGACATTAGATGTAAGTGGTGGTGATGAAGATGATGAGGGATGGTATCAGGAGGAGATGTAGATGATAGGAAGGTGAGGTAGATACTTACAACTGCTTCTTGATGGACCCTTTGCCCTCAGGATCAAGCACCTTGAATGCCCCTGTGATAACGTCTTCTGGATCAGCACCTGCGATGAGATTTACTATGAGGACACTGGTGGACAGGAATGGTCCATGTCAGACTCCACTTCTCTGTAAAGCCCCATTTCTCACCTGGGTACAGCTATGACTTAGGGTGAGATGTACGAAGCTTTGAAAACTGCTAAAATTGAGAGTGATAAACCTCCAACCAATCAGCTCCTACCTGTCATATTTCAAACCCAGCCTGTGACATGGCAGTTAGGAGCTGATTGGCTGGTATTTAATACTCTCTATTTTATCACATTTCAAGCGTAGTACATCTGATCCTGAAGGTGATGAGTCCCCCTCTATTCCTCACTGCTGTATTGTCCCCAGGGTCCATTAAGACCTTCACCCTTTTATTGTACCCAATGCCCAATAACACCTGAAGCCTGCTCCTGGCTTACACTAATCCCCCAAACCCACTGAGGTGTATCTTCCCCCTATCCCTAGTACCAGTATATTGTATCAGAACCTCCCCATGTACACAGACCCCCTAGCATAGCCCCGCTGACCCCCGCATTGGCTCATAGAGACACATGTATCATTTAACAACCCAAGGACACATAACCCAAGAGGAATCCCCCCCAAGCACATCAGGACCCTTACCCTTGAGCTTCTCTCCGAACATGGTGAGGAAGACTGTGAAGTTGATGGGGCCTGAGGCCTCCTTGACCATCTCATCCAGCTCCTCATTCTTCACATTCAGGCGGCCTGTGGAGAGCAGGTGCAGACGTGTTACATGGAGACATAAGGCGCACATACAACACAGATCATGTGTCCAGGGTCAGGTGCAGACGTGTTACATGGAGACATAAGGCGCACATCACAGATCATGTGTCCAGGGGCAGGTGCAGACGTGTTACATGGAGACATAAGGCGCACATACATCACAGATCATGTGTCCAGGGGCAGGGGCAGACGTGTTACATGGAGACATAAGGCGCACATCACAGATCATGTGTCCAGGGGCAGGTGCAGGATTTGTGGAGGGGGGTTCCCAAGTGTTTGATATCGGAGTGATGGTGGCCCACCCATGAAGAATGACTATGTAACATGCTACAATGCAGTGTATGTAATCAGACATAGGTGGCCCAGGGATCATGGGAAAGACTCTATCTGGTGCCATAGTCCGCACATGCAGCATGTGTACTGCATGTAGTGGGGATGGGGGGTTTCTGGGCAACTGGAACCCCCCTTGCCTTTGCCTATGGTGGCTGCATGGCCATGTGTTCCTCCAGGAATCTGATGCTGGAGGACAAGACTGAATGTGTGGCATTTTCCTCCGAGAGCAGCCATTTTCTCGGAATTTATTTAGGATCACCCCTATGTATGACAGATGTATGTGTTTGGCCCCAGATAGGCAGGGACGGGCTCCTTCATACATTTGGGTGGTGTGATCGCATCCTGCACTGTGGCGTTATACGCGAATGAGCGCAGGGTGTGGTAGAGGGTTCCGACAGTCGGGATCCCAACAGTCATTAGCCGGACGTCGGGATCCCGACTGGCCGGACTCAGACAGCATGGTGAGCCCCTATTCTATTCTCCCCCTATGGGGGTCGTGGACCCCCACGAGGGAGAATAGCCGGGGGCCGTCTGGAACCCGTGCGTCGGTATTCCCGACGTTGGGTAAATGACTGTCAGGACCCCATCCAGCACCCAATGAGCGCATGATGGATCTAAGGGCCCCTGTGGGAATCACACTACTGGGGCCATGTACACATGCACTCACCCATAGCGGCAAATGTGTCTCTCAGGTCTTCCTTGTCAATGATGCCATCTCGGTTCTGGTCAATCACGGTGAAAGCCTGAGGGGAGAATGTGACATATGTAATAGGATAGAGCTATATGATAATGCTCCGAATCCCCTCTGATCTCGCAGCTGCCCCAGTGTCAGCAATGAGCCATGGCTGACTCTATATTTGGCCCAGCACTCCCCCCCCCCCCCCCAGACACCTGTCCCCATCTCTCATGTTTCTGTGAGTGATAGGAGATGTCTGTGGGCAAACGTCTCAGGCTCAAGATATTAGTCCTGCTGAGCTGTGCGCATATCCTTAAGGAGTATATTTATTCTAGTACTATGGTAACACATCTCCCCTGGTGCAGTAATACATGTAAAACATCTCCCCTGGTGCAGTAATACATGTAACCCAACATCTCCCCCGGGGCAGTAATACATGTAACACAACATCTCCCCCGGGGCAGTAATACATGTAACCCAACATCTCCCCCGGGGGAGTAATACATGTAACACAACATCTCCCCCGGGGCAGTAATACATGTAACACAGCATCACCCCTGGGGCAGTAAATAAATGCAATGTAACTACTGCAGGTCAGCTTTATAGCAGATATCCCTGCACTGGTGTAGAGCATATCCAGGATAACCACCCCACATTGGTGCACTCACCTCCTTAAACTCCTGGATCTGGGTTTGGTCGAACATGGACAGGACATTGGAAGAACCTCCTTCTGCTGCCTTTCTCTTGGCTTTCTTTGCTGGTGCCTGTGGGGGAATAGGAGTTCAATTAGCAGCTGTAGTATCAGGACAGTCTCTGGGACCAGGGGTAGTAGTACTGTGCACGGTGCTACTATGTATTACCAGTATAATCAGTGGGGGAGGATGTGGGAGCAGGGGTAGTAGTACTGTGCACGGTGCTACTATGTATTACCAGTATAACCAGTGGGGGAGGATGTGGGAGCAGGGGTAGTAGTACTGTGCACGGTGCTACTATGTATTACCAGTATAATCAGTGGGGGAGGATGTGGGAGCAGGGGTAGTAGTACTGTGCACGGTGCTACTAGGTATTACCAGTATAACCAGTGGGGGAGGATGTGGGAGCAGGGGTAGTAGTACTGTGCACGGTGCTACTAGGTATTACCAGTATAACCAGTGGGGGAGGATGTGGGAGCAGGGGTAGTAGTACTGTGCACGGTGCTACTAGGTATTACCAGTATAACCAGTGGGGGAGGATGTGGGAGCAGGGGTAGTAGTACTGTGCACGGTGCTACTAGGTATTACCAGTATAACCAGTGGGGGAGGATGTGGGAGCAGGGGTAGTAATACTGTGTGCGGTGCTACTAGGTATTACCAGTATAACCAGTGGGGGAGGATGTGGGAGCAGGGGTAGTAGTACTGTGCACGGTGCTACTAGGTATTACCAGTATAACCAGTGGGGGAGGATGTGGGAGCAGGGGTAGTAGTACTGTGCACGGTGCTACTAGGTATTACCAGTATAACCAGTGGGGGAGGATGTGGGAGCAGGGGTAGTAATACTGTGCACGGTGCTACTAGGTATTACCAGTATAACCAGTGGGGGAGGATGTGGGAGCAGGGGTAGTAGTACTGTGCACGGTGCTACTATGTATTACCAGTATAACCAGTGGGGGAGGATGTGGGAGCAGGGGTAGTAGTACTGTGCACGGTGCTACTATGTATTACCAGTATAACCAGTGGGGGAATATGTGGGAGCAGGGGTAGTAGTACTGTGCACGGTGCTACTAGGTATTACCAGTATAACCAGTGGGGGAGGATGTGGAAGCAGGGGTAGTAATACTGTGCACGGTGCTACTAGGTATTACCAGTATAACCAGTGGGGGAGGATGTGGGAGCAGGGGTAGTAATACTGTGCACGGTGCTACTAGGTATTACCAGTATAACCAGTGGGGGAGGATGTGGGAGCAGGGGTAGTAGTACTGTGTGCGGTGCTACTAGGTATTACCAGTATAACCAGTGGGGGAGGATGTGGGAGCAGGGGTAGTAGTACTGTGTGCGGTGCTACTAGGTATTACCAGTTCAACCAGTGGGGCAGGATGTGGGAGCAGGGGTAGTAATACTGTGCGCGGTGCTACTAGGTATTACCAGTATAACCAGTGGGGGAGGATGTGGGAGCAGGGGTATGTAGTACTGTGCACGGTGCTACTAAGTATTACCAGTATAACCAGTGGGGGAGGATGTGGGAGCAGGGGTAGTAATACTGTGCGCGGTGCTACTAGGTATTACCAGTATAACCAGTGGGGGAGGATGTGGAAGCAGGGGTAGTAATACTGTGTGCGGTGCTACTAGGTATTACCAGTATAACCAGTGGGGGAGGATGTGGGAGCAGGGGTAGTGAAACTGTGTGCGGTGCTACTAGGTATTACCAGTATAACCAGTGGGGGAGGATGTGGGAGCAGGGGTAGTAATACTGTGTGCGGTGCTACTAGGTATTACCAGTAAAACCAGTGGGGGAGGATGTGGGAGCAGGGGTAGTGAAACTGTGTGCGGTGCTACTAGGTATTACCAGTATAACCAGTGGGGGAGGATGTGGAAGCAGGGGTAGTAATACTGTGTGCGGTGCTACTAGGTGTTACCAGTATAACCAGTGGGGGAGGATGTGGGAGCAGGGGTAGTAGTACTGTGTGCGGTGCTACTAGGTATTACCAGTATAACCAGTGGGGGAGGATGTGGGAGCAGGGGTAGTAATACTGTGCACGGTGCTACTAGGGATTACCAGTATAACCAGTGGGGGAGGATGTGGGACCAGGGGTAGTAATACTGTGTGCGGTGCTACTAGGGGAATAGGGGTGGAAAATAGCGGGGTGTGATAAGGTGGAATATAGGGGTGTCATATAATGGGGTGTGATTAGCAGGAATAATGGGGTGTAATATAATGGAGTGTGATAAGGAAAAATAATAGGGTGAGATAAGGAGGAATAAAGGGATGTCATTTGATGGGGTGTGATTAGCAGGAATAAAGGGTTGTCACATAATGGGGTGTGATACGCAGGAATAATGGGGTGTGATAAGCAGGAATAATGGGGTGTGATATAATGGGGTGTGATAAGCAGGAATAATGGGGTGTGATAAGCAGGAATAATGGGGTGTGAAATTATGGGGTGTGATAAGCAGGAATAATAGGGTGTGATATGATGGGGTGTGATAAGCAGGAATAATGGGGTGTGATATAATGGGGTGTGATAAGCAGGAATAATGGGGTGTGATATAATGGAGTATCATATAATGGGGTGTGATATAATGGGGTGTGATATAATGGGGTGTGATAAGCAGGAATAATGGGGTGTGAAATTATGGGGTGTGATAAGCAGGAATAATAGGGTGTGATATGATGGGGTGTGATAAGCAGGAATAATGGGGTGTGATATAATGGGGTGTGATAAGCAGGAATAATGGGGTGTGATAAGCAGGAATAATGGGGTGTGATATAATGGGGTGTGATAAGCAGGAATAATGGGGGTGTGATATAATGGGGTGTGATAAGCAGGAATAATGGGGTGTGATATAATGGGGTGTGATAAGCAGGAATAATGGGGTGTGATATAATGGGGTGTGATAAGCAGGAATAATGGGGTGTGATATAATGGAGTATGATATAATGGGGTGTGATAAGGAGGAATAATGGGGTGTGATATAATGGGGTGTGATAAGCAGGAATAATGTGGTGTGATATAATGGAGTATGATATAATGGGGTGTGATATAATGGGGTGTGATAAGCAGGAATAATGGGGTGTGATATAACGGGGTGTGATAAGCAGGAATAATGGGGTGTGATATAATGGGGTGTGATATAATGGGGTGTGATAAGCAGGAATAATGGGGTGTGATATAATGGAGTATGATATAATGGGGTGTGATATAATGGGGTGTGATAAGCAGGAATAATGGGGTGTGATATAACGGGGTGTGATAAGCAGGAATAATGGGGTGTGATATAATGGGGTGTGATATAATGGGGTGTGATAAGCAGGAATAATGGGGTGTGATATAATGGAGTATGATATAATGGGGTGTGATATAATGGGGTGTGATAAGCAGGAATAATGGGGTGTGATATAACGGGGTGTGATAAGCAGGAATAATGGGGTGTGATATAATGGAGTATGATATAATGGGGTGTGATATAATGGGGTGTGATAAGCAGGAATAATGGGGTGTGATATAACGGGGTGTGATAAGCAGGAATAATGGGGTGTGATATAATGGAGTATGATATAATGGGGTGTGATATAATGGAGTATGATATAATGGGGTGTGATATAATGGAGTGTGATAAGCAGGAATAATGGGGTGTGATATAATGGGGTGTGATAAGGAGGAATAATGTATTGTCCCCAGGGTCCATTAATACATTCACCCTTTAATTGTACCCAATAACTGCTGGCTAATGCCCGGTACACACCAGGACGATGGTGCTCGTGAGCGGGTGGTCACAGGAACGTACGACCCGCTCACGAGCTGACGGTTCCACCGACCCACCGTGAAAATGCCCCTAATGTGATCGCGGTCGGAATGTGACCCCCACCCACTACAATGGTTGATTCTGAGATCCTTCCTGCAGCAGCGGGGCCCCGCTTCGGATCGGGATAGCATCAATAGGGCAGCGAAATGGCCCAAAACACGCCCGATTTACATACAATCGGTCGAGATTGTATCTCATATTGACTGGTTTTGGCCCAAATAGTCCTGGTGTGTACCCCACATTACACTAATCCCCCAACCCCATGTACACAGACCCCCGCATAGAGACACATGTATCATTTAAGAACCCAAGGATACATTAAGCCTCCACCATACTATAACGTAAGAAGAATCCCCCCAAACACATCAGGATATAATGGGGCGTGATAAGGATAATATACTGTGTGTGTGTGTGGGTATATATATATATATATATATCCAAATGTCCTGTGGATGGGGGTGACAGTGTCCCCCGGCATTTTCTTCCCGACCCCCACATCCATGTTAGCCCGCCTCTTGTCTGCGTTACACATGTCCACGTCCCAGGTCCCATACACTTACCATGTCTTCAGATGAGCTGGGTGCTTGTCCTGGTCAGAAGGAGTGCGGGACATGGAGGAGAAACCCCCCAGCAGGCATTATATACCCCTCGTCTGCAAGACGCCGCTTCTAACTTTAGCCTCATCCTCAACTTTGGCTGTAAGGAGCTGGGAGGAGGAGGAGGAACTGGGGACAAAATTGTCCCGACCAAAATAGCTGTCAACTCTCAAGGCGTCTTCTGCTCCTTTCTTGGACACAGGAGAACAGAGAACAGCTGCAGGGGCTGGGGGTCCGAGGAGACAACGAGGGGGCCTGGGGGAGAGGGGGGGCCCAGGAATCCTGCGTGGGGCCAGGTACATATAATACAATACACATCAGTATAGGGGTCTCCCCCGGTGACGCCGCTAATATCCCCTCCTCTGGTCTCTGTGTCATGTGCTATCAAACATACCTGCCCCGTGTCCATTATCTATCTATCTATCTATCTATCTATCTATCTATCTATCTATCTATCTATATCATACTGTATCTATCTATCTATCCGCTATCAGACATTCCTACCCCGTGTCTATTATCTATCTATCTATCTATCTATCTATCTATATCATACTGTATCTATCTATCTATCCGCTATCAGAAATTCCTACCCCGTGTCTATTATCTATCTATCTATATCATACTGTATCTATCTATCTATCTATCTATCTATCCGCTATCAGACATTCCTACCCCGTGTCTATTATCTATCTATCTATCTATCTATATCATACTGTATCTATCTATCCGCTATCAGACATTCCTACCCCGTGTCTATTATCTATCTATCTATCTATCTATCTATCTATCTATCTATCTATATCATACTGTATCTATCTATCTATCTATCCGCTATCAGACATTCCTACCCCGTGTCTATTATCTATCTATCTATCTATCTATCTATCTATCTATCTATATCATACTGTATCTATCTATCTATCCGCTATCAGACATACCTGCCCCGTGTCTATTATCTATCTATCTATATCATACTGTATCTATCTATGTATCTATCTATCTATCTATCCGCTATCAGACATTCCTACCCCGTGTCTATTATCTATCTATCTATCTATCTATCTATCTATCTATCTCATACTGTATCTATCTATGTATCTATCCGCTATCAGACATTCCTACCCCGTGTCTATTATCTATCTATCTATATCATACTGTATCTATCTATCTATCTATCTATCTATCTACCTGCTATCAAACATTCCTACCCCGTGTTCATTATCTATCTATCTATCTATCTATATCATACTGTATCTATCTATGTATCTATCTATCTATCCGCTATCAGACATTCCTACCCCGTGTCTATTATCTATCTATCTATATCATACTGTATCTATCTATCTATCTATCTATATCATACTGTATCTATCTATCTATCTATCTATCTATCTATGTATCTATGTATCTATCTGCTATCAGACATACCTACCCCGTGTCTATTATCTATCTATCTATCTATCTATCTATCTATATCATACTGTATCTATCTATCTATCTATCTACCTGCTATCAGACATACCTGCCCCGTGTCCATTATCTATCTATCTATCTATCTATATCATACTGTATCTATCTATCTACCTGCTATCAGACATTCCTACCCCGTGTCTATTATCTATCTATCTATCTATCTATATCATACTGTATCTATCTATCTATATCATACTGTATCTATCTATGTATCTATCTATCTATCTATCTATCTATCTATATCATACTGTATCTATCTATCTATCTATCTATCCGCTATCAGACATACCTGCCCCGTGTCCATTATCTATCTATCTATCTATATCATACTGTATCTATCTATCTATATCATACTGTATCTATCTATCTACCTGCTATCAGACATTCCTACCCCGTGTCTATTATCTATCTATCTATCTATCTATATCATACTGTATCTATCTATCTATATCATACTGTATCTATCTATGTATCTATCTATCTATCTATCTATCTATCTATCTATCTATCTATATCATACTGTATCTATCTATCTATATCATACTGTATCTATCTATGTATCTATCTATCTATCTATCTATCTATCTATCCGCTTTCAGACATTCCTGCCCCGTGTCTATCTATCTATCTATATCATACTGTATCTATCTATCTATCTATCTATCTATCCGCTATCAGACATTCCTACCCCGTGTCTATTATCTATCTATATCATACTGTATCTATCTATCTATCTATCTATCTATCTATATCATACTGTATCTATCTATCTATCTATCTATCTATCTATCTATCTATCTATATCATACTGTATCTATCTATCTATATCATACTGTATCTATCTATCTACCTGCTATCAGACATTCCTACCCCGTGTCTATTATCTATCTATCTATCTATCTATCTATATCATACTGTATCTATCTATCTATATCATACTGTATCTATCTATGTATCTATCTATCTATCTATCTATCTATCTATCTATCTATCTATCTATATCATACTGTATCTATCTATCTATATCATACTGTATCTATCTATGTATCTATCTATCTATCTATCTATCTATCTATCTATCTATCCGCTATCAGACATTCCTGCCCCGTGTCTATCTATCTATCTATATCATACTGTATCTATCTATCTATCTATCTATCCGCTATCAGACATTCCTACCCCGTGTCTATTATCTATCTATATCATACTGTATCTATCTATCTATCTATCTATATCATACTGTATCTATCTATCTATCTATCTATCTATCTATCTATCTATCTGCTATCAGACATTCCTACCCCGTGTCTATTATCTATCTATCTATCTATCTATATCATACTGTATCTATCTATGTATCTATCTATCTATATCATACTGTATCTATCTATCTATCTATCTATCTATCCGCTATCAGACATTCCTGCCCCGTGTCTATCTATCTATCTATATCATACTGTATCTATCTATCTATCTATCCGCTATCAGACATTCCTACCCCGTGTCTATTATCTATCTATATCATACTGTATCTATCTATCTATCTATCTATCTATATCATACTGTATCTATCTATCTATCTATCTATCTATCTGCTATCAGACATTCCTACCCCGTGTCTATTATCTATCTATCTATCTATCTATATCATACTGTATCTATCTATGTATCTATCTATCTATCCGCTATCAGACATTCCTACCCCGTGTCTATTATCTATCTATCTATCTATCTATCTATATCATACTGTATCTATCTATCTATCTATCTATCTATCTATCTATCTACCTGCTATCAGACATTCCTACCCCGTGTCTATTATCTATCTATCTATCTATATCATACTGTATCTATCTATCTACCTGCTATCAGACATTCCTACCCCGTGTCTATTATCTATCTATCTATCTATCTATATCATACTGTATCTATCTATCTATATCATACTGTATCTATCTATGTATCTATCTATCTATCTATCTATCTATCTATCTATATCATACTGTATCTATCTATCTATCTATCTATCCGCTATCAGACATACCTGCCCCGTGTCCATTATCTATCTATCTATCTATATCATACTGTATCTATCTATCTATATCATACTGTATCTATCTATCTACCTGCTATCAGACATTCCTACCCCGTGTCTATTATCTATCTATCTATCTATCTATCTATATCATACTGTATCTATCTATCTATATCATACTGTATCTATCTATGTATCTATCTATCTATCTATCTATCTATCTATCTATCTATATCATACTGTATCTATCTATCTATATCATACTGTATCTATCTATGTATCTATCTATCTATCTATCTATCTATCTATCTATCCGCTTTCAGACATTCCTGCCCCGTGTCTATCTATCTATCTATATCATACTGTATCTATCTATCTATCTATCTATCCGCTATCAGACATTCCTACCCCGTGTCTATTATCTATCTATATCATACTGTATCTATCTATCTATCTATCTATCTATCTATATCATACTGTATCTATCTATCTATCTATCTATCTATCTATCTATCTATATCATACTGTATCTATCTATCTATATCATACTGTATCTATCTATCTACCTGCTATCAGACATTACTACCCCGTGTCTATTATCTATCTATCTATCTATCTATCTATCTATATCATACTGTATCTATCTATCTATATCATACTGTATCTATCTATGTATCTATCTATCTATCTATCTATCTATATCATACTGTATCTATCTATCTATATCATACTGTATCTATCTATGTATCTATCTATCTATCTATCTATCCGCTATCAGACATTCCTGCCCCCTGTCTATCTATCTATCTATATCATACTGTATCTATCTATCTATCTATCTATCTATCCGCTATCAGACATTCCTACCCCGTGTCTATTATCTATCTATATCATACTGTATCTATCTATCTATCTATCTATCTATATCATACTGTATCTATCTATCTATCTATCTATCTATCTATCTATCTGCTATCAGACATTCCTACCCCGTGTCTATTATCTATCTATCTATCTATATCATACTGTATCTATCTATGTATCTATCTATCTATATCATACTGTATCTATCTATCTATCTATCTATCTATCTATCCGCTATCAGACATTCCTGCCCCGTGTCTATCTATCTATCTATATCATACTGTATCTATCTATCTATCTATCCGCTATCAGACATTCCTACCCCGTGTCTATTATCTATCTATATCATACTGTATCTATCTATCTATCTATCTATATCATACTGTATCTATCTATCTATCTATCTATCTATCTATCTGCTATCAGACATTCCTACCCCGTGTCTATTATCTATCTATCTATCTATCTATCTATATCATACTGTATCTATCTATGTATCTATCTATCTATCCGCTATCAGACATTCCTACCCCGTGTCTATTATCTATCTATCTATCTATCTATATCATACTGTATCTATCTATCTATCTATCTATCTACCTGCTATCAGACATTCCTACCCCGTGTCTATTATCTATCTATCTATCTATATCATACTGTATCTATCTATCTATCTATCTATCTATCTATCTATCTACCTGCTATCAGACATTCCTACCCCGTGTCTATTATCTATCTATCTATCTATCTATCTCATACTGTATCTATCTATGTATCTACCTGCTATCAGACATTCCTTCCCCGTGTCTATTATCTATCTATCTATCTATCTATCTATCTATCTATCTATCTATCTCATACTGTATCTATCTATGTATCTACCTGCTATCAGACATTCCTACCCCGTGTCTATTATCTATCTATCTATCTATCTATCTATATCATACTGTATCTATCTATCTATCTATGTATCTATCTATCTATCCGCTATCAGACATTCCTACCCCGTGTCTATTATCTATCTATCTATCTATCTATCTATATCATACTGTATCTATCTATCTATCTATCTATGTATCTATCTATCTATCCGCTATCAGACATTCCTACCCCGTGTCTATTATCTATCTATCTATCTATCTATCTATCTATCTATCTATCTATATCATACTGTATCTATCTATGTATCTATCTATCTATATCATACTGTATCTATGTATCTATCTATCCGCTATCAGACATACCTGCCCGTGTCTATTATCTATCTATCTATCTATCTATCTATATCATACTGTATCTATCTATCTATCTATCTATCTATCTATCTATCTATATCATACTGTATCTATCTATCTATCTATCTATCTATCTATCTATCTATCTATATCATACTGTATCTATCTATCTATCTATCTATCTATATCATACTGTATCTATCTATCTATCTATCTATATCATACTGTATCTATCTATCTATCTATATCATACTGTATCTATCTATCTATCTATCTATCTATATCATACTGTATCTATCTATCTATCTATGTATCTATCTATCTATCCGCTATCAGACATTCCTACCCCGTGTCTATTATCTATCTATCTATCTATCTATATCATACTGTATCTATCTATCTATCTATGTATCTATCTATCTATCCGCTATCAGACATTCCTACCCCGTGTCTATTATCTATCTATCTATATCATACTGTATCTATCTATCTATCTATCTATCTATCTGCTATCAGATATACCTGCCCCGTGTCTGTCTATCTATCTATCTATGTACCTGCCCTGTGTCTATCTATCTCTCTATCTATGTATCTATCCATCCATCTATCTATCTATCTCCCTGCTATCAGACATACCTGCCCCGTGTCTATCTATCTATCTATCTATCTATATCATACTGTATCTATCTATGTATCTATCGATCTCTCTCTCTCTCTCTCTATCTCTCTATCTATGTATGTATCTATCTATCTATATCATACTGTATCTATCTATGTATCTATCTATCTATCCGCTATCAGACATACCTGCCCCGTGTCTATTATCTATCTATCTATCTATCTATCTATCTATCTATATCATACTGTATCTATCTACTGTATCTATCTATCTATGTATCTATCTATCTATCCGCTATCAGACATTCCTACCCCGTGTCTATTATCTATCTATATCATACTGTATCTATCTATCTATCTATCTATCTATCTATCTATCTATCCGCTATCAGATATACCTGCCCCGTGTCTATCTATCTATCTATCTATCTATCTATCTATCTATCTATCTATCTGCTATCAGACATACCTGCCCCGTGTCTGTCTATCTATCTATCTATCTATGTACCTGCCCTGTGTCTATCTATCTCTCTATCTATGTATCTATCTATCCATCCATCTATCTATCTATCTCCCTGCTATCAGACATACCTGCCCCGTGTCTATCTATTTATCTATCTATCTATCTGCTATCTGACATTCCTACCCCGTGTCTATCTATCTATCTATCGATCTCTATCTATCTCTCTCTCTCTATCTCTCTATCTATCTATGTATGTATGTATGTATGTATGTATGTATGTATCTATCCATCCATCTATCTATCTATCTATCTGCTATCAGACATACCTGCCCGTGTCTATCTATCTATCTATCGATCTCTATCTATCTCTCTCTCTCTATCTCTCTATCTATCTATGTATGTATGTATGTATGTATGTATCTATCCATCCATCTATCTATCTATCTATCTGCTATCAGACATACCTGCCCGTGTCTATCTATCTATCTATCTATCTATCTATCTATCTATCTATCTATCTATATCATACTGTATCTATCTACAGTATGTGTCTATCTATCCATCTATCTATCCGCTATAAGACATTCCTACCCCGTGTCTATCTATCTCTCTATCTATGTATCTATCTATGTGTCTATCTATCTATCCGCTATCAGACATACCTGCCCCATGTCTATATATCTATCTATCTATATCATACTGTATCTATCTATCTATCCGCTATCAGACATACCTGCAGTGGCGTAACTACATTTTGGGCGCCCCCCCCGCCGTTAAAGGGAGGGCGCCCAGCCACTCACCCGCCGCTCCCCCAGGTAGCCGTCAAGGTGGGGGGGACGGACGCTGCGGGGGGAGCCGGGAGCTGTCAGTACGGAAGGAAAAAAAAAAAAGCCCATACAATGAATGGGCAGCCTGTGATTGGCTGAGCGCTCTCTCAGCCAGTCAGCAATTGGCTGAGAGAGCGCTCAGCAGCCAATCACAGGCTGCCCATTCATTGTATGGGCTTTTTTTTCCTTCTTCAGTACAGACAGCTCCCGGCTCCCCCTGCCCGGCTCAGCTGTAAGTAATTGCCGCAGCTGTGTCCCCCGCAGCGTTCGTCCCCCCAGCCGCCTCGCAGCGTCCCCCCCACCTGCACAGGCAAAGACTGGGGATGGTGCGGCGGGCGGCGGGGTGTAACGTAACTATAGCACTGCAGCCCCCGGCGCCCGCACATGCATAGCGCCCCCCCGCGGTCGCGGGGGCTGCGGTGCTATAGTTACGCCCCTGCATACCTGCCCCGTGTCTATCTATCTATCTTTATCATACTGTATCTATCTATCTATCCGCTATCAGACATTCCTACCCCGTGTCTATCTATCTATCTATCTATGTATCTATCTGCTATACCTACCCCGTGTCTATCTCTCTATCTATCTGCTATCACATACCTACCCCGTGTCTATCTATTTATTTATCTATCTCTCTATCTATCTATGTATCTATCTAACTGCTATCAGACATACCTGCCCCGTGTCTGTCTATCTATCTATCTATCTATCTACTACTAGAGGATTCTACCCCGTGTCTATCTATCTATCTATCTATCTATTTGCTATCAGACATACCTGCCCCGTGTCTATCTATCTATCTATCTATCTATCTATCTACTATTAGAGGATTCTACCCAGTGTCTGTCTATCTACTGTATCTATCCATCTATCTACAGTACCTGCTATCAGACATTCCTACCCCGTGTCTGTCTATCTCTCTATCTATCTGCTATCACATACCTACCCCGTGTCTATCTATTTATTTATCTATGTATCTATCTATCTAACTGCTATCTGACATTCCTACCCCGTGTCTGTCTATCTATTTATCTATCTACTACTAGAGGATTCTACCCCGTGTCTGTCTATCTACTGTATCTATCCATCTATCTAACTGCTATCAGACGTTTCTACCCCATGTCTATCTATCTATCTAACTGCTATCTGACATTCCTACCCCGTGTCTGTCTATCTACTGTATCTATCCATCTATCTAACTGCTATCAGACGTTTCTACCCCATGTCTATCTATCTATCTAACTGCTATCTGACATCCCTACCCCGTGTCTGTCTATCTACTGTATCTATCCATCTATCTAACTGCTATCAGACGTTTCTACCCCATGTCTATCTATCTATCTAACTGCTATCTGACATCCCTACCCCGTGTCTGTCTATCTACTGTATCTATCCATCTATCTAACTGCTATCAGACGTTTCTACCCCATGTCTATCTATCTATCTATCTATCTATCTAACTGCTATCTGACATTCCTACCCCGTGTCTGTCTATCTATTTATCTATGTATCTATCTACCTGCTATTAGACATACCTACCCCGTGTCTATCTATCTCTCTCTATATCTATCTATCTCTCTATCTATCTGCTATCAGACATTCCTACCCCGTGTCTGTCTATTTATCTATCTACCTGCCCCGTGTCTATCTATCTCTCTATCTATGTATCTATCCATCCATCTATCTATCTACCTGCTATCAGACATACCTGCCCCGTGTCTATCTATTTATTTATCTATCTATCTATGTATCTATCTATCTATCTATCTAACTGCTATCTGACATTCCTACCCTGTGTCTGTCTATCTATCTATATATCTATGTATCTATCTATCTCTCTATCTCTATCTATCTATCTCGCTATCTATGTATCTATCTATCTGACATTCCTACCCCGTGTCTGTCTACCTATTTATCTATCTCTCTATGTATCTATCATAGGCGAATCTAGAATTATGGTAATGGATGGTCCCAGATCTAGACATAATAGCAGGGGGTCCTTTGCCGCATCGCAAAAGGAAGCATGGCCTCATGGGAAGGAGGCGTGGCATCACAAAAAGGGGTGTGGTATTACACTTTAGACCATACACAGTAATGCCCATTACACATTTTAGCAAACTCCATAATACCCATTACACATAAAGCCACACGCTGTAATGCCAATTACACATAAGGCCACACACCATAATGCCCATTACACATTGTGCCACACATCATGATGCCCATTACATACTATATAACAAACCGTAATGCCCATTACATATTTGCCACATAAGCGCTGCTTACCTACATGCTCATTGCTATGGGGTTCTTGCTTCATGGCACCATAGTACCCATTACACATGATGCCGCATACCATAGTACCCATTACACATGATGCCGCACACCATAGACCATAGTACCCATTACACATGATGCCGTGCACCATAGTACCCATTACACATGATGCTGCACACATAATGCCCCTTACACATGATGCTGCACACCGTAATGCCCCTTACACATTAAGCCACACATTATGCGTAATGCCCCCACATACCGCCACTTGTAGCGTCCCTTAAGCAATGCCCCCAAAAGTGCCACTTACTGTAAATTTTTATATGAGCCCTCGCTGCTGCTGCAGGGAGAGATGGAGAGCGGTGCAGCTGCTTCTATGGGGAGAGGAGCAGAGCGCAGCGCAGAGAACGCTCCCACTCCCCTCCTGGTGTCCCCTCAAGCACAGTGGACATTTGAAATATTGTGCGCGCTGTTGTTGTGCGTGACGTCGGGGGAGCACGCCGGGCGCCGGCACCACATGATTAAAGGGGGAAGGGGGGGGGGGCAGTGCCAGATTATGGTCTAAATGGGCCTGGAGCTGAAAACTATCAAGGGCCTATTATGCACAATAATAAGGGTTGTGGCCAGCACCTAATTATGTGGGGCGTGACCAGTGTTCTGTTTGGGTGGTCTGCTCATCAGGGGTGGATTGAGGGATGAGGGCGCCCCTAGGCACAACAATAATATCCCCCCCAGTGCCTAATTGTATTATTTTTATTGATTACTTATAAGCCCTCATTTGAAAATAGCCAATATAATGGATTTATAAAAAAAAGCCACTAACTGTGACATTTTATAGGGGCAGTATCTGCATGTCCTATCCATTTACAGTCTATTTAAGATGGAATATAGTACAGTATAGTGGATATTTTGCAGTTATTGGTACATTTTGGGCTGATCGTACTATCACAGGCATCCATGTGCCACCCCCAAACATGTGCCGCCCCTAGGCCGGTGCCTCAGGTGCCTAATGGGTAATTCGGCTCTGCTGCTCATAGGTGTGTATCTATTTGTGTAAATACTTTCAACTAATTATATAAGTCTGGAAAAGGCAGGGGGCTGGCATTGGAAAAATGCAGGGAGATATATTGGCTGGTGCCCTCCAAAGGTGCACCAGCAGGATGCCGATGTCCAAAAATACTTGCGGGGTGAGGTCAGTCATAAAAAAAATACTGAAAGCTAAAACATGGTAGACAACATTTCAGCACCTTTTATGTGGTCACCTAAGTTTACCACACCATATACCCCTTATACAAATCATGTAACACATGATTTTAGGATACTAAAAGAGCTTAAAGGGGAGCTGGTAAAACCAATAACAGAATGATTCAACCAGTCACTAGCTACTGGAGTAATCCCAGAGGACTGGAAAACAGCAAATGTAGTCCCACTGCACAAAAGTGGAAGCAAGGAAGAGGTAAGCAACTATCGACCAGTGAGCCTTACATCAGTAGTAGGGAAATTGATGGAAACACTCTTAAAACAAAGAGTTGTAGAATATCTCAAAACCAGCAATTTACAGGATCCAAAACAGCATGGGTTTACTGGGGGGAAGATCATGTCAAACAAATCTGATTGACTTTTTTGACTGGGTGACTAAAGTAATAGATCAAGGTGGGGCTGTAGATGTAGCTTATCTAGACTTTAGTAAGGCTTTTGACACTGTCCCACATCACAGACTGTTAAATAAACTTGAAAGCTTGGGATTGGATTCTAAGATAGTTGAATGGATAAGAGCGTGGTTGCAGGACAGAAAACAGAGAGTTGTAGTAAACGGAGTACAGTCAAAGGAGGGAAAGGTTACAAGTGGAGTACCCCAGGGATCTGTACTTGGACCGGTGCTTTTTAATATCTTTATTGGTGATATTGCAAATGGAATTGAGGGTAAAATGTGCCTTTTTGCAGATGACACAAAGGTATGCAACAGGGTAGACACAACAGGAGGGGTAAAACAAATGATTGAGGATCTAGGTAGATTAGAGGAATGGTCAAGAGAATGGCAACTACAGTTTAATGCCAAAAAATGCAAAATCATGCACTTGGGTCTCAGAAATCCAAAGACTCAATATAGTATAAATGGCACTATAATGGAAACTACTGAGGAAGAGAGGGATCTAGGTGTCACTATTTCAGGGGACTTAAAAGCAGGTAGGCAATGTAACAAAGCAATGAAGAAGGCAAGTCAGATGCTTGGTTGCATAGGGAGAGGTATCAGCAGTAGAAAGAAAGAAGGGTACTTATGTAATAATGTTTTTCTTATGAGACCGCGTCCGCTCGCCACGCTTCGGGCACGGTGGCTCGCTGCGCTCGCCACACTATATAAAATCAACTCCATGCGTAGTTGGATAGTAGGGGTATGAAAAAATGGGGTGCATTTAACATGGGAGCCCAGATAATACATAAGTACTGAAAGAAGTAATAATGCCACTGTATAGGTCATTGGTACGACCTCACCTAGAGTATTGTGTTCAGTTCTGGAGGCCATATCTCCAGAAGGATATAAATACATTAGAGACTGTACAAAGAAGGGCAACTAAAATGGTGCATGGCCTACATCACAAAACGTACCAGGAAAGACTAAAAGATCTTAATATGTATACTTTAGAGCAGAGAAGGGAAAGGGGGGACATGATAGAAACTTTCAAATATATCAAGGGTTTTAACAAGGTACAAGTGGGAGACATTCTTCACAGGAAGAGGAGCAGCAGAACACGAGGACATGCACTGACACTCAGTGGCATAGCTATAGCACCGCAGCCCCCGCAGTCGCGGGGGGGCGCTGTGCATATGGGGGCGCCGGGGGGGGGGCTGCGGTGCTATAGTAATCCCCCCGCCCTCCATCCCCCGCAGGCTTACCTGTCCAGTGTCCGCGCGTCCCGGCTCCCCTCCTGGCTTCAATCAATGCTATGGAGACGGACCACGATAAAATGGCCGCCCGATAAAGCAGACTGTTCTCTGAAACTGTCTGCGGTATGGGGGCGGCCATTTTATCGTGGTCCATCTGCATAGAATTAATTGAAGCCAGGAGGGGAGCCGGGACGCGCGGCGGACAGGTAAGCCTGCGGCAATGGGGGGAGGGGGCATGGGGGGCATGGGCAGCCGGGGGGGCGCCCCCCCATTAACGGCGGGGGGGGCGCCCCAAACAAAGCTACGCCACTGCTGACACTAGAGGGAGGAAGATTCAGGGGAAATGTGAGGAAGAATGACCTCACAGAAAGAGTAGTAGATAAGTGGAATAGCCTCCCATCAGAGGTGGTGGACGCAAATACAGTAGTACAATGTAAACATGCTTGGGATAGGCATATTGATATCCTTACAAAAAAATAAGGATCAAATATGGTTTGAGGTAACATGTTTAAAAAAGGGGCAGACTAGATGGGCCAAGTGGTTCTTATCTGCCATCAAATTCTATGTTTCTATACTTTACTTACCTCTTACACATTATGCCACGTGGATTGAGCCAAAATACACACAATACCAAACAGATTGAGCAATAATGCACAATATGCCTCACAAACTGGGGCATTGCGCATTAAAAATTTACACCGGTACTTGTGTATTATCACGGCGCCCATCGCATCGTATACCATTACACTAAATAAGGTATACGATGGTATGCGATATTGTACAATAAAATATTGCATCGTATGCCATTAAATGGCATGCGATTTTTAATTGTAAGCTGATGGGTCCTTACAATGTTAAATGCCCCCCCATTGTCAAAGCGTGGCAAGCGCAGCGAGCCCCACGAGGGGACGCGGAATACATGTAAAGTTATACGCGGCCCCTCGCTCACCACGCTTCGGGCGCGGTGGCTCACTGCGCTCACCACACTATCAAGATTTAACTCCATGCCAACGTGGATAGTGGGGGTATGAAAAGGTCGGAGGACGCGTAACCCTGCCCCTCGCAGGCACGCTGCGCTCGGCACGCTTCGGGTTGGCAATGATACTGGGTGTGGCATTAACAATGGGGGGGCATTTCACATTGTAAGCACCCATCAGGCATGCGATGCGATTACCTGCCCTACGTGATAATACACAAGTACCTTTACACCATAATGCCCATTACATGTTAAGCCACACACCATAATGTCCATTAAGTATTATGCCAAATACCATAATGGCTATTAAAAATTATGCTACATAAGTGCTGCTTACCTACATGCTCATTGCAAGGGGATCCATGCTCATTGCCAGAGTTTCCACGCTCATTGCCATGTGGGATTACATGCTCATTGCCAAGGCGGAATACATGCTTGCGGTCACTGGGGGATAGCCACCGCCGGGCAGAAATGACAGCCATTGACAGCCAGGGAGAGAGCAGGGGGCTGCCTGGCTGTATTCAGAGCACTGCAGGTCCGGGCTAATTGAAATAATACCCCTTTTACACTAGAAAATGCAGGGACTTACCCAGGAATATGGTCCCAGGATCATGCAGGGACATTCCTGGGCTGGCCCCTTTTACACCAGCCATGTCCCTGCATTTTCTGGTGTGAGGGGGAGAGAAAGCACCCCAACCCCCCCCCCCCCCATTTAAACAACCAGCTATATTTTCCAAACCAACTGACCCATTTACATGTGGGCTTCAAATAAGTTTGGTCCCGTGAAACTGGGCCGTTTGGTTCCAGAGAAATCTGTCCTCAAACATGAACAGCCATACAATTACATTTCAGAAATGAAAAAAATCTGTTTACCCGCAATATCTCTGGAACCAATGAACCCATATGGACCAGCCTAGTATATGATTGAAGGCCCAGCGATTTGGGTTTGACTGAGATCAACCTCAAGCTGCTGTGATGCTGGAGGGGGAACTGGCAGTCGTGGAATTAGCGGGTCCATTGTTATCCTATGGGGAAAACGTACCAGCTTTGCCTGGTGGTACCTCCGGTTCCCGGGGGGCTAGTGACGCGGGGCTGGGCTCATTGGAAAGCCCTGTCCCTCAGCTACACAATGGGCCTACTTGGAGAGTGGGCCTGGATCTGTAGCTCCATCAGGCCCATTGTTAATCCGGCCTTGGGGGGGCGGGCTGAGGTGAAAGCGGGGAGAATTGGAGCGGAAGCTGCAGGGGTGACAGTCATTGACAGCTGGCCAGAGAGCAGGGGGCTGCCCGGCTGTATTCAGAGCACTGCAGGTCACGGCTGTTTGAAATAATACCCCTTTCAAACAGAAAATGCAGGGATTTACCCGGGAATATGGTCCCAGGATCATGCAGGGACATTCCCAGGCTGATCCCTTATACATCAGCCTAGTCCCTGCATTTTCTGGTGTGAGGGGGAGATACAACCACTCCCCTCTCCCTACCCCCCCCCCTTTAACCAACCAGCTATATCTTCGGAACCAACTGACCCATTTACATGAGACCAGTATCATATTGAAGAACTTTTTGGTCCCGTGAAACGGGGCTGTTTGGTTCCAGAGAAATCTGCCCTCAAAGAACATAAACAGTCATGAAATTACATTAAAGAAATGAAAAAAAAAAAAAAAAAAAAAAAACGGTTTAACCTCAATATCCCTGGAACCAATTAACCCATATGGATCCAGCCTGGTATCAGATTGAAGGCCCAGCGATTTGGGTTCGACTGAGATCAACCTCGAGCTTCAGTGATGACGAAGGGGGAACTGGCAGCCGTTGAACTGGGTGGGGGTCGGAATTAGCAGGTCCCATGTTATCCTATAGAGAAAACGTTACAGCTTTGCCTGGCAGTATCTCCGGTTCCCAGGGGACTAGAGACACGGGGCTGGGCTCGTTGGAAAGCCCCAGCTACAAATTGGGCTAATGGGTGGTCCGGTGCACCCCCTAGATTCGCCTATGGTATCTATCTACCTGCTATTAGACAAATATTGTCACAATAATCCTCGCTTGGACCAGCTCTCCATATTTTCACTGGACTTTCAAAAAGTGACACCACCACCTGCCAATATCTTGGAGCCCTCCATTCCGTGAGACGTGTGCCACCTTTCCTCACGAGGGGAGTATCAACATCAGGCTACAACCAGGTATATGGACACTCGCTAATCCAGCATTTACCAAACAAGAGAGCACAACTAGGAACAAGTGAGACTTTATATGTGTATATTTCCACATTTAGGTCATGTGTAGAGGTGAATACTGTCACTTTGATTGTTTTTATTCTATACATTGTGTTTTATATACTGTCAGTTTTTTTATATTTTATTATATGTTATATTAAATATTTTTGTAATACCCAACCGGTCAACTTTCATTTTAAATAGCGCTCCACCATTCCTATTTTTTTACCGTCCATCTTCAGTCCTCTTACTGAGGGAAGGAGGTTTTTGGCCAAAATCTCACAATACATGGCCCCATTCATCCTCTTCTTAATACGGATCAGTCGTCCTGTCCCCTTTGCAGAAAAGCAACCCCAAAGCATGATGTTTCCACCCCCATGCCACACAGTGAGTATGCTGTTTTTGGGTTGCCACTCATCATTCTTCTCCCTCCCAACACGGCGCGTGGAGTTTATACCAAAAAGTTATGTTTTGCTCTCTTCTGACCACATGACATTCTCCCAATCCTCCCTTTCAATCCCTTTCCCCTAGTCTAGTTGTCTAGCCAGCTGGCAAACAAAACATGAAAACTTCAAAAGTACATACGGGTACTGCTGGTGAGCCAAAGTGGCCCATTGGTTTACTGTGATTGTTTTGTGTGCTGCAATTGTCATCCTTGGGCTGATTGACACAACATAGCCGACCACTGGCTTTATTCTCCAGGTGCCTCTGGCTGACTAAAACAAAATGGCTGACCACTAACATGAAGTCCTGCACAGTCACTGGCTATCCTCCTGATGCCTCTCGCTGACTGACACAACACAGTCAACCAATAACAGAGGAAGTCCTGCTCAGTCACTGGCTATCTTCTCCTGGTGCCTCTGGCTGACTGACACAACATGGCCGACCAATAAGAGGAAGTCCTGCACAGTCAATGGCTATATCCTCCTGGTGCCTCTGGCTGACTGACACAACATGACCGCCCACTGGCTATATCCTCCTGGTGCCTCTGGCTGACTGACACAACATGACCGACCACTGGCTATATTCTCCTGGTGCCTCTGGCTGACAAACAACATGGCTGACCACTAACATGAAGTCACTGGCTATCCTCCTGATGCCTCTCGCTGACTGACACAACACAGTCAACCAATAACAGAGGAAGTCCTGCACAGTCACTGGCTATCTTCTCCTGGTGCCTCTGGCTGGGTGACTGACACAACATGGCCGACCAATAAGAGGAAGTCCTGCACAGTCACTGGCTATATCCTCCTGGTGCCTCTGGCTGACTGACACAACATGGCCGACCACTGGCTATATTCTCCGGGTAACTCTGGCTGACTGACACAACATGGCCGACCACTGGCTATATCCTCCGGGTGCCTCTGGCTGACTGACACAACATGGCCGATCACCCTCATAAGATATCTGCAGGCTGCAGGGAGCTGGGGTGGATGCTGGGCTTGCTGCTTTATTTTGGGACACAAAGACTCAGCAATGCTGTAAATGGGGCAGGGGGAGGAGGAGACTCTGCCGAGGGAACCTGAGGTCCTATATACAGACAGCAACAGTAACACATATATAACATGGGGGACTTACAGCGCACATCCGTCACCTCACCAACACCCGCCCAATAGCGTAGCTGCAGCTGGCTCCATTCTGTCCCCCACAGAAGCCTAGGGTCATTAGGTCCACAGAGTCATGTCAACATGTCAATAGAGCCATCACTATTGGTCAACAGGCAATAGGTCGACACATCAAAAAGGCCAACATGCTTTAGGTCGACATAGTCAAAATGTTGACATGAAAATGGCCAACACAGTAAAAGGCAGACACAAATTTTCCATGTTTTGTGTCTATTAACAAGAAGATTGCTGCACTCGCCATGCTTCAGGCACTGTGCCTCGCTGCACTCGCTATGCTTCAAGCACAGTACCTCGCCATGCTTCAGGCACGGTGCCTCGCTGCGCTCGCTATGCCTCAAGCACAGTACCTCCCCAATGCTTAAGATACGGTGCCTTGCTGCGCTCGCCATGCTTCAGACACGGTGCCTCGCTGCGCTCGCCATGCTTCAGACACGGTGCCTCGCTGCGCTCGCTATGCTTCAAGCACAGTACCTCGCCATGCTTCAGATACGGTGCCTCGCTGCGCTCGCTATGCTTCAAGCACAGTACCTCGCCATGCTTCAGGCACGGTGCCTCGCTGCGCTCGCTATGCTTCAAGCACAGTACCTCGCCATGCTTCAGGCACTGTGCCTCGCTGCACTCGCTATGCTTCAAGCACAGTACCTCGCCATGCTTCAGGCACGGTGCCTCGCTGCACTCGCTATGCTTTAAGCACAGTACCTCGCCATGCTTCAGGCACGGTGCCTCGCTGCACTCGCTATGCTTCAAGCACAGTACCTCGCCATGCTTCAGGCACGGTGCCTCGCTGCGCTCGCTATGCTTCAAGCACAGTACCTCGCCATGCTTCAGGCACGGTGCCTCGCTGCGCTCGCTATGCTTTAAGCACAGTACCTCGCCATGCTTCAGGCACGGTGCCTCGCTGCGCTCGCTATGCTTCAAGCACAGTACCTCGCC
Source organism: Crinia signifera (assembly GCF_055691185.1). Classification (NCBI taxonomy): domain Eukaryota; kingdom Metazoa; phylum Chordata; class Amphibia; order Anura; family Myobatrachidae; genus Crinia; species Crinia signifera. Next base: position 2,204,468 of record NC_139223.1, read on the forward strand.
ATGCTTCAGGCACGGTGCCTCGCTGCACTCGCTATGCTTCAAGCACAGTACCTCTCCATGCTTCAGGCACTGTGCCTCGCTGCACTCGCTATGCTTCAAGCACAGTACCTCGCCATGCTTCAGGCACGGTGCCTCGCTGCGCTCGCTATGCTTCAAGCACAGTACCTCGCCATGCTTCAGGCACGGTGCCTCGCTGCACTCGCTATGCTTTAAGCACAGTACCTCGCCATGCTTCAGGCACGGTGCCTCGCTGCACTCGCTATGCTTTAAGCACAGTACCTCGCCATGCTTCAGGCACGGTGCCTCGCTGCGCTCGCTATGCTTCAAGCACAGTACCTCGCCATGCTTCAGGCACGGTGCCTCGCTGCGCTCGCCATGCTTCAGGCACGGTGCCTCCCTGCAAGCGCCATACTTCAGGCACGGTGCCTCGCTGCGCTCGCCATGCTTGAGGCACGGTGCCTCCCTGCAAGCGCCATACTTCAGGCACGGTGCCTCGCTGTGTTCGCCATACTTCAGGCATGGTGCCTCCCTGCAAGCGCTATACTTCAGGCACGGTGCCTCACTGCGCTCGCCATGCTTCAGGCACTGTGCCTCGCTGCGCTCTCCATGCTTCAGGCATGGTGCCTCGCTGCGCTCGCCATGCTTCAGGCACGGTGCCTCGCTGCGCTCGCCATGCTTCAGGCACGGTGCCTCGCTGCGCTCGCCATGCTTCAGGCACGGTGCCTCGCTGCGCTCGCCATGCTTCAGGCACGGTGCCTCGCTGCGCTCGCCATGCTTCAGGCACGGTGCCTCATTGGTCTCGCCATGCTTCAGGCACGGAGCCTCATTGGTCTCGCCATGCTTGAGGTACGGTGCCTCATTGGTCTCGCCATGCTTGAGGTACGGTGCCTTGCTGCACTCACCATGCTTGAGGCACGGTGCCTCACTGCACTCGCCATGGTTCGGGTGCGGTGCCTCTCTGCCATTGCCATGCTTCGGGCACGGTGCCTCGCTTTGCTCACCATGCTTCGGGCACGGTGCCTCGCTTTGCTCGCCATGCTTCGGGCATTATATACGCTTCTATGCCGACATGGATGGTGAAGTATGAACAAGTTGGTTTAAAAAAAAACCCAACACATTAAAAGCCATCTTGTGATTTGTTTCTTTAGTGAACAGCACGTTCTGCTAGCCCACAGGATTGTTGATATTCGGGCCACATAGTGGGCACTGGTGATGGTGTATGTGACATCCTTCCTTTATTCCAAATGATGGACACAGTGCAATCCAGACACAGGCCTTGACAAAGATTGGAATGGAAACGCGTTGGTGACTATCTGGACTTGCACTTCGGCCTTTTGTTCGCTCTGGATATTTATTCGAGGTATTTTATGTGGTGGGCTCCCTTCCATTTAAGACTTATCCGGATGGTCTTTTTTGCTGCGGAGAGCCCTTTGACATCATCCACTTGCTTCCAATTTGTTGTTCCAGGGTAACCATAGGATGATCCCTTTTAAAAGCTTGTCATTATTAAAAGCTTTTTACATTTTTCAATATTGGTCGTTTGGAATCCTAAAATAAAGATACCCAGATGTGTTTGAAAACCTTACTGTAAATTGGGAGTAACTGGGACGCATCATCTTAAAGAAACTGCTACATATATGTACCCTGATTTTTTTGAGTAAATGAAAAACGTACGCTCTAAAATCTCAACACCTGGTGAATTTGGTGAAGGCTTTCAACATCACTAAAGATACCTTTATGAGTTTTATCACACACTTTATTGTGAGTGTGGTACGTCTTGTGAAATTTTGCATAAAAAAAGTGATAATCCTACACATTTGATTCTTCTCTTTTTTGTCACATAGACCACCTGGTGAGAATTGGAGAAGATAGAAGAATCTATACGGACAGCGTTCTGCAGGATGGCCTGCTCCTGCCTGCTTTCCCAGGAACACCAACATTTGAACTTGGCGCTCCGCAGCTAATATCCCCTGCTGCCAGATGTCCAGGAGTATCTGGCTCGTGGTGGCCCCACCCTCCGCCTCCACATGTGGCTTCCCATGTGTTGGTGGCATTTTGACCAGGAGTACATCAGTCACATCCTTGAAGAAAAAAAAAACAATGTCAGCATCACACAAGTTTACAATGTAACAAACAATCACAAAACAATGTCAACATTTACCAGGAATGTCAGCATCAAACTCCTCCACCGGGAGTTCCCTATCGATGTTAGCCACACCCTGGATCTCCTTGACTGCAATGCAATCTTGGAAATTTCAGGGGGTAATCTGTAAGTGTTGATGAGAATTCGGTACTTGTGTATTATAGCGGCACCCCCAATTTCCATTGCGCAATGTTTTAATCGCGTCGCATCGCATGCCATGCACCCTATGGCATGCGATGCGACGCGATTTTTGGCCCCAATACTTCACAGGTATCGGAGTCACCTCGCGGGCTTCACAGGTATCCGCGTCCACTCGCCACGCTTCGGGCTCGGTGGCTCGCTGCGCTCGCCACACTTTCTATTCTCAACTCTACGCCGACGTGGATAGTGGGGGTATGAAAAGGTCGGAGGTCGCGTACCGCCGCTGCGCTCGCCACGCTTCGGGTTCACGTTTATAGTGGGGGGCGGGGTGGCGTGGGGGTGCATTTAACATTGTAAGCACCCATTATCGCATCGTATTGTATGGCATTGTATGCCATATACAATGTCATACAATTTTAAAATTGTATGGCATTGTACAATATCGCGTCGCATCGCATACCATCGTATGCCTTATGGTATGTGATGCGATGGGCGCCGCCAAAATACACTAGTACCGAAAATTCCCCCCTCCCCGAACCTGTTTATAGCGGTCGCTGAGTTTTTTTTTCAGATTGCACTTGAACTCTTGCCACCTACTAATAATGAAATCATAAAATAGATATAATATCGGAATGTCACTGTGGCACCAATCACGGCTGAAATTTGGCACAAACACAATTTGTTCTCCCTGGTGACAGTTGTCACACTCTTCCCACCGGACATCACTCCCTTCTATGCAGTTGCGTGCATGTATAAGTAGCAAAACTGGATCCCAATAATACTACATTTTGCAGAAATGGTTCACACATGTTTTGTGTTTGTACCCAAACAATAAGAGAAATAACACACACTTGCCTTCTCATGTTGTGCCAATCACGGTGCTGTGCTGCCACCTTACTGATTTCCTCCATGATGTTTGCCCATCTATGTTCCTTGGCTGTAGCATCCATCTTCTTTGGCGCAAACTGAATCAACTCCCGTGCTTATGGGACCAAGATCTGAAGTTCCTCACGTGTAAATGCAAGGTTCCTGACCCTTGCCTGCTCACTTCCATGATCAGGGGATGGACATCCAGTGCTGCGATGGCCTCTCATTCAGCAGCCAACTGTTGGGAGCCAGATGGTGCTGATGTTTGAATATTTGACTTGCCTGAGAGGTGGAGGCTTCACCTGCATTTCTCCTGTGTGCCTCTGCACGTTGGCGCACATTCGCCGTGATTGAGGCCAACCTAGCTGCTATGAGCTCAGGATCAGAGATAGGTGAATCCCTCCCGCATCCCTCCTGTTCGCCTCTGCACGTTGGCGCACATTCGCCGTGATTGAGGCCAACCTAGCTGCTATGAGCTCAGGATCAGAGATAGGTGAATCCCTCCCACATCCCTCCTGTTCGCCTCTGCACGTTGGCGCACATTCGCCGTGATTTAGGCCAACCTAGCTGCTATGAGCTCAGGATCAGAGATAGGTGAATCCCTCCCGCATCCCTCCTGTTCGCCTCTGCACGTTGGCGCACATTCGCCGTGATTGAGGCCAACCTAGCTGCTATGAGCTCAGGGTCAGAGATAGGTGAATCCCTCCCACATCCCTCCTGTTCGCCTCTGCACGTTGGCGCACATTCGCCGTGATTAAGGCCAACCTAGCTGCTATGAGCTCAGGATCAGTGATAGGTGAATCCTCTGGGTTGGACATGTTAGCAGCAAAGAAAACATGTATTTTGCCGATTTATATACACTTCAACTTCCCGCCCTTCCCATTTGCGTACCACCCGCAAATTCCACACATTCGCTCAACACACGGCCAAAACCCAGACAAAACCTATTCACTCCAGTTTTTTCCAGGTGCTTAGTGTTCAACTATTATGTGTAGATTATTGCAGGAACATGTCAGATTGCTTATTCAGTGCTACTATTATGAATGTAAGAATGAATGAAATTGAATAATTAGGTAATTCCGCACATAAATCTGCAAACCATGTTTTCATTTTCACACAACGCCACCAGAGCAGCTTTAATTATGTAGCACACACCTGTACTGCGCCTATATATGGTAGCCGGAACACTTGGGACATTTGCTGCTCTTGGTTGAGTTGAGGAGTAGGGGTTTGGTCAAGCTGGTGAGTGTTTATGGTTTGGATACACCGTTGAAACTCAGCCTATCCTGGCACCCGATTTTATTCTTTATTGAATTTTTTCCCGGTTTTAAGAATAGATATTGTTTGGTGTGTAATGTTTTTTTTTTTTTATTTTGTTTTTATTGAATTAAAGTATTCAAGTACAGAGACCAGAGAAATAATAAACATGAACCATTACGATTAATTCAGAATACAGATAGTGACATTGCATTAACAATGATCGTTACAGAATTACAGTCTCAAAAATGAAAGCAGAACAAGAATAAGTACCATTATAGTTTGGTGTGTAATGTTGTTTTGTACCAGTCATGTAAGGAATGTGGAAAGTATGAAGGGGGTATTAGTGGACTATATTTGTAACCAATTTGTGTTTCTCCGTAGCTGAGATGCAAAGTCGTGCACAGTTAGCTGACAAATATGTCATTTTTGTACTATGGTTCACAATATAAAAGTGTGTTGTTGGCAGAGTTTGATGTTTTTGGGTTATTTTAGGATATTTTCTAAATGTAAAACATGAATCCTACAATGTCCAAATGACTGGAATGTATAGTGCTAGTCTCATATGTACATAGCAAACTATTTTCATTGTAGATTATTGTTCAATTTGATCTTTTGACTGGATAACGGCGGCACTCGTCAACACAAATAAATAGACCAGGAGACTGGATAACGGAGGCACTCGTCAACACAAATAAATAGACCAGGAGACTGGATAACGGAGGCACTCGTCAACACAAATAAATAGACCAGGAGACTGGATAACGGAGGCACTCGTCAACACAAATAAATAGACCAGGAGACTGGATAACGGCGGCAATCGTCAACACAAATAAATAGACCAGGAGACTGGATAACGGCGGCACTCGTCAACACAAATAAATAGACCAGGAGACTGGATAACGGCGGCACTCGTCAACACAAATAAATAGACCAACGGCGGCACTCGTCAACACAAATAAATAGACCAGGAGACTGGATAACGGCGGCACTCGTCAACACAAATAAATAGACCAGGAGACTGGATAACGGCGGCACTCGTCAACACAAATAAATAGACCAGGAGACTGGATAACGGCGGCAATCGTCAACACAAATAAATAGACCAGGAGACTGCATGTGTTTCCCCAACGTTTCAAGGTGCTTAGCCTCTTTATCAAGGGGCAGAAAGTCTTGATAAAGCGCCTTGAAACGTTGGGGAAACACATCCAGTCTCCTGGTCTATTTATTTGTGTTGACGAGTGCCGCCGTTATCCAGTCTCCTGGTCTATTTATTTGTGTTGACGAGTGCCGCCGTTATCCAGTCTCCTGGTCTATTTATTTGTGTTGACGAGTGCCGCCGTTATCCAGTCTCCTGGTCTATTTATTTGTGTTGACGAGTGCCGCCGTTATCCAGTCTCCTGGTCTATTTATTTGTGTTGACGAGTGCCGCCGTTATCCAGTCTCCTGGTCTATTTATTTGTGTTGATGAGTGCCGCCGTTATCCAGTCTCCTGGTCTATTTATTTGTGTTGATGAGTGCCGCCGTTATCCAGTCTCCTGGTCTATTTATTTGTGTTGACGAGTGCCGCCGTTATCCAGTCTCCTGGTCTATTTATTTGTGTTGATGAGTGCCGCCGTTATCCAGTCTCCATATATCCTGGGAACATCCCAAGCTTGTTTGCGGGGGCACCGCATTATTATACATTGGACAGTGCAAGCAAGACGGAGTGCCGCTCTACCAGATTCCTATATATATATATATATATATATATATATATATATATATATATATATATAGGGGCGTGGCCTAAACTGACAACGCTGTGCTTTTGGAGTTCCTGACCACGGAGGCCCTGGCGGCGGCGAAAAGGCTGGTCCCGGCTATTCAAGTCGTTGGTGCACCGTGTTGGATATCACTGTGGCAAGCTGTTTGCTGTTATCTATGATGTATGTGAGCCTGCACTTTTAGTAAAATTTGTTTTACACTTTGCTCATATCTGCGCTTTTTCTCCAATTTCTTTCTACATGTGATTGGGACAATTAAAGCTAAGGTCTGGCTTTATTTGGAGAGAGCTGCACTACATCCTGACCCAAGGACGCACTCCTATTTTCTGAAGCTTGTGGCTGTGCGCAGTCTGGATCTACATTTTATATATATATATATATATATATACTGTTGTTGGAAGGTGCTAATTTCAGACTGTATTCATTTAGCCCTAGACATATAGGCATGTACTTTATATACGAATGTGTGTATGCGGATATTTGCGGATATACAGAAATGCATTTCTCAGAGAAAGCTGCACATATGTGTACTCCTGTATACTGTTAGATATTGGCGTATACATATACGAATATATATTGTACATTTGTTGATTATGGATAAAGTTAATTAAAATAACAGTAATCAACCAATCACAGTGCAATATAGTTAATATATGTGCAATTGTTTTCTGCGCCATTGCCAACATGAGAGCCCCACCATTTTCAAACAGAGAGCTATGGCTCCTCGTACAAATTATGGATGTGTGCGGCTAAGCGATGCGCCTACAATGTGTCCTGCCGCACCATTATTGCCCGCACGGGCGTATCCAGGACCATCGTCCAGCTTGAAAGGCGTATATACATTCCATACATACATATTCCATCCCAACAGCATGGCCACACCTGTACACCGGACAAGAGGCTGTCCAGGGGATTACTACACCTGCAGCAAAGCTTCCAGGAAGCTGCAGTTTTTTTGTTAAATAAAAATTGTTAAACATTTTTAATTTGACAGTGATTTCTACAAATAGGTTATAAAAGATTAAAGGGGCCTTGTAAATATGTACATGTACCCATCAGTGGTGTAGCTAGGTGCCGCGGTGCCCGGAGCAGGGGCATGTTTCGCGTATAAGTGCCACTTACCTACATGCTCATTGCTAGGAACTTCATGCTCGATGCCAGGGGTTTCATGCTTGATGCCAAGGGGGACTTAAATAGCTCATTGCCAAGGGGAACAGCTCCAAACTGTCATGTTTGTGACAGTTAGGAGCTGTTTGGCTGGAACGCTCCTTGTACGCAGAGCAGTTACCTACATGACCCTAATGCTGTGTAGGTACTAATCTGTAGCTGTCCCACTACCGGTCATACAGGGGGCGGCCACGTCCTGATTATGTGACACATGGAACCCAAACCCCATGTTCCCGCACCACAGGTGCACGGCATCCCACCATACACCCTGCTACAGCGCAAGTGGCGGCTCCGCGGAACGCCCACCTCTTCAGGGCGCCGGTCATTAAGTAAAAGTCAAAGGAGAACGTTTTCCCCGCCATCTCTGCTGCTTTCCTGGGCACAGGTGAAGCGGGGCGGCCTGCAGTCCCCGCCACTGCCCAGCTCCAGGCTCACGGTGAGATACGGGGAGAAGGTCAGGGACCGGTGAACTCCTCCGTCATGGTGATAACCAGCGCTAGAACCCCCCGGATCCAGTCTTACTGGGGATCCCATCTCTCTGCTCTCTAATTTCAGCACATTCCACCACATTGCGACATGGATGCTGTCACCAATGAGGAGCTCACTCTTCGACACCAACGTGCTCGGTTGATAGGCTGAAGGGGGAGAGCCTAAAGCGCGGGTAATGTAAATCGTAGCAGCTGTAGTGAGTGACAGGGCAGCATCGCAGCTCAGCAGCGAGTGGGGGCGGGTGAGCTGGAGGCACAGTTTGCTGTGCATGGCTCCGTTGCCCTATAATCTTTCGGCGCCTGGAGCTCGTGCTTCGCCGGCTCCACCCTCCCTACGCCCTTGGTGCCCATGGGTAATTGCATTTAGAAATGTCCGTTAAACTGATGGGTAACGAATAGATGTCTGTGTGTGTGTTTTGTAGATAAAGGACACATACAGCAAATGGCCAAAATTCCTATTTTGAGGGTAGTGTGAGGGTAGTGTGAGGGCAGTGTGAGCGTAGTGTGAGGGTAGTGTGAGGTTAGTGTGAACGTAGTGTGAGGGTAGTGTGAGGGTAGTGTGAGGGCAGTGTGAGGGCAGTGTGAGCGTAGTGTGAGGTTAGTGTGAGGACAGTGTGAGCGTAGGGTGAGCGTAGTGTGAGGGCAGTGTGAGGGTAGTGTGAGGGCAGTGTGAGGGTAGTGTGAGCATAGTGTGAGGGTAGTGTGAGGGTAGTGTGAGCATAGTGTGAGGGTAGTGTGAGGGTAGTGTGAGGGCAGTGTGAGGGTAGTGCGAGGGCAGTGTGAGGGTAGTGTGAGCATAGTGTGAGCATAGTGTGAGAGTAGTGTGAGGGTAGTGTGAGCGTAGTATGAGCGTAGTGTGAGGGTAGTGTGAGAGTAGTGTGAGGGTAGTGTGAGGGCAGTGTGAAGGCAGTGTGAGCATAGTGTGAGCATAGTGTGAGGGTAGTGTGAGGACAGTGTGAGCGTAGTGTGAGAGTAGTGTGAGCGTAGTGTGAGGGTAGTGTGAGCGTAGTGTGAGAGTAGAGTGAGCGTAGTGTGAGGGTAGTGTGAGCGTAGTGTGAGGGTAGTGTGAGGGTAGTGTAAGGGTAGTGTGAGGGTAGTGTGAGAATAGTGTAAGCATAGTGTGAGGGTAGAGTGAGCATAGTGTGAGAGTAGTGTGAGGGTAGTGTGAGAGTAGTGTGAGGGTAGTGTGAGGGCAGTGTGAGGGCAGTGTGAGCGTAGTGTGAGAGTAGTGTGAGGACAGTGTGAGGGTAGTGTGAGAGTAGTGTGAGCGTAGTGTGAGGGTAGTGTGAGCGTAGTGTGAGAGTAGAGTGAGCGTAGTGTGAGCATAGTGTGAGGGTAGTGTGAGGGTAGTGTGAGCGTAGTGTGAGGGTAGTGTGAGGGTAGTGTGAGCGTAGTGTGAGGGTAGTGTGAGGGTAGTGTGAGCGTAGTGTGAGGGTAGTGTGAGGGTAGTGTGAGGGCAGTGTGAGGGCAGTGTGAGCGTAGTGTGAGGGCAGTGTGAGGGCAGTGTGAGGGCAGTGTGAGCATAGTGTGAGGGTAGTGTGAGGGTAGTGTGAGAGTAGTGTGAGGGCAGTGTGAGAGTAGTGTGAGGACAGTGTGAGGACAGTGTGAGGACAGTGTGAGCGTAGTGTGAGGTTAGTGTGAGGGTAGTGTGAGGGCAGTGTGAGGGTAGTGTGAGGGTAGTGTGAGCATAGTGTGAGGGTAGTGTGAGGGAAGTGTGAGCGTAGTGTGAGGGTAGTGTGAGCATAGTGTGAGGGTAGTGTGAGAGTAGAGTGAGCGTAGTGTGAGGGTAGTGTGAGCATAGTGTGAGGGTAGTGTGAGGGTAGTGTGAGCGTAGTGTGAGGGTAGTGTGAGGGTAGTGTGAGGGTAGTGTGAGAGTAGAGTGAGCGTAGTGTGAGCGTAGTGTGAGAGTAGAGTGAGCGTAGTGTGAGGGTAGTGTGAGCGTAGTGTGAGAGTAGAGTGAGCGTAGTGTGAGCGTAGTGTGAGAGTAGAGTGAGCGTAGTGTGAGGGTAGTGTGAGGATAGTGTGAGGGTAGTGTGAGCATAGTGTGAGAGTAGAGTGAGCGTAGTGTGAGAGTAGAGTGAGCGTAGTGTGAGGGTAGTGTGAGGATAGTGTGAGGGTAGTGTGAGCGTAGTGTGAGGGTAGTGTGAGCGTAGTGTGAGAGTAGAGTGAGCGTAGTGTGAGCGTAGTGTGAGAGTAGAGTGAGCGTAGTGTGAGGGTAGTGTGAGGGTAGTGTGAGGGTAGTGTGAGGGTAGTGTGAGGGTAGTGTGAGAGTAGAGTGAGCGTAGTGTGAGCGTAGTGTGAGAGTAGAGTGAGCGTAGTGTGAGGGTAGTGTGAGGGTAGTGTGAGAGTAGAGTGAGCGTAGTGTGAGAGTAGAGTGAGCGTAGTGTGAGGGTAGTGTGAGGATAGTGTGAGGGTAGTGTGAGGGTAGTGTGAGCGTAGTGTGAGGGTAGTGTGAGGGTAGTGTGAGCGTAGTGTGAGGGTAGTGTGAGCATAGTGTGAGGGTAGTGTGAGAGTAGAGTGAGCGTAGTGTGAGGGTAGTGTGAGGGTAGTGTGAGCGTAGTGTGAGGGTAGTGTGAGCATAGTGTGAGGGTAGTGTGAGAGTAGAGTGAGCGTAGTGTGAGGGTAGTGTGAGCGTAGTGTGAGGGTAGTGTGAGGGTAGTGTGAGAGTAGAGTGAGCGTAGTGTGAGCGTAGTGTGAGAGTAGAGTGAGCGTAGTGTGAGGGTAGTGTGAGGATAGTGTGAGGGTAGTGTGAGGGTAGTGTGAGCGTAGTGTGAGGGTAGTGTGAGCGTAGTGTGAGGGTAGTGTGAGGGCAGTGTGAGGGTAGTGTGAGCATAGTGTGAGCATAGTGTGAGGGTAGTGTGAGGGTAGTGTGAGCGTAGTGTGAGGGTAGTGTGAGCATAGTGTGAGGGTAGTGTGAGAGTAGAGTGAGCGTAGTGTGAGGGTAGTGTGAGCATAGTGTGAGGGTAGTGTGAGGGTAGTGTGAGGGTAGTGTGAGGGTAGTGTGAGGGTAGTGTGAGGGTAGTGTGAGAGTAGAGTGAGCGTAGTGTGAGCGTAGTGTGAGAGTAGAGTGAGCGTAGTGTGAGGGTAGTGTGAGGATAGTGTGAGGGTAGTGTGAGGGTAGTGTGAGCGTAGTGTGAGGGTAGTGTGAGGGTAGTGTGAGCGTAGTGTGAGCGTAGTGTGAGGGTAGTGTGAGGGCAGTGTGAGGGTAGTGTGAGCATAGTGTGAGCATAGTGTGAGGGTAGTGTGAGGGTAGTGTGAGCGTAGTGTGAGCGTAGTGTGAGGGTAGTGTGAGGGCAGTGTGAGGGTAGTGTGAGCGTAGTGTGAGCGTAGTGTGAGGGTAGTGTGAGGGCAGTGTGAGGGTAGTGTGAGCATAGTGTGAGCATAGTGTGAGGGTAGTGTGAGGGTAGTGTGAGCGTAGTGTGCCATCTGACCAGATACAGCCATAATGAGGAATGGTTCACGTGGACATTAGTAATGGCATACGTTTGCCGGACGGCTACCCTACAGTCGGGATTCTGACAGTCATTACTCCGATGGAATCCCGACTGCTCCCTCGTGGGGGTCCACGACCCCCATAGAGGGAGAATAAAATAGGTGGCGAGCGCAGCGAGCCCGCAAGGGGCTTCATTGCGCTCCCCACGCTATGCAGTCGGGATTCCGACGTCTGAGTAATGACTGTCGGTCTATTATACCACACCCTGGCATACAGTGGTTGAAAGTACAGAAAAACACATGAGCGCACCTCATGCAATGTCATATACAAGCCTGTCCCAGGTATGTGTAAAAGAACACGCTAGTAGTGGGATACATATGTCCAACAAAAGCAGTGCAGCTATGTTGGACATTTCTGTGACTGGATTGTATATCACTGTGTAAGGTTACACAATAATGTGACATAGTGAGTACAAATAATATGTAGTGTGGTAACGCATTAGTTATTTAAATAATGTGAACATACAAACATGCAATCATTCCAGGATCACCATCAGGGTTTAGCCACAATTATGAGTGACATATTAATTGTCCAGACATCTATGGGACACATGCTGTACATTGCCGTTTAGTTTGGGAAATAAAACACTAACAACACTAGAAAGAAACAGGCAATAACGGTTAATTACCAGTTCCATTTGGGGAGGCTATGAAATCATTAAACACCATGAAATGAGGGTAATTGGTTAATGGGTTGTTAATGACAGGGCAAGCGCATTAGTGCTGGGGTGTGTGAATAGCCCGCGGACCGTATTCACTGGATACAAAAACAAAATGACAGTGGGTGCGTGGCGCAGTGCTGCCAAAGATCACAATCCCTGAAGATACACCTTTACTTCAACAACATAACATACAGAGAAATGGGATATATAATCAATGGCACAAAAAGAGACAATACTTAGATTTCTTAAGTTCAGGCTTTTTCCTCTTGTAGGATGTTAATCTCGGATGGGCAAGACTCACCAGATCAGGGTGTTGCGTGAGGAAGAAATACAAAATAAAGATTACAATTTGATTTTGTGTGTGTCCTTTATTATGAACACTCTAAGGAGTGGGTGCTCTATTATTTGGAGAAACTGGGTCACTCCGGGCGTACCACAACTCACGTGGGTTTCTGATGGTTTCCCTCTTATAAAGGTTTCTTTTGTCCCGGAGAGGCTCAGTCTTAATGTGAATATCTCTAAATGCTTGTGAGATGATCGAAGGGCTTTTCAGCCCTGCTCGAAAAAAGAAAAATTGGTGTCTGAGAATCTATCAAGTGGTGAAGTTAGATGTATGCGAGAGCTGTACAGAACATAATGAGTTGTGACAGCGTACCTCACTTACATAGACAATTAAGAAGAAACATATGTAAAAGTTTATTTTCTTTGAATGGAGAAGAAGTGTACCCCTACTCACAATGTTATGTGGAGTTTTTAAACCTATAAAGGTTTCTTTCTCCCATATGTTCTTCATTAGTGTGGGGTTCTGGGCAGTTGTGGTGTTCACTATTTCAGTGCTCCCAGGTGTATAAGAAATACAAGGAAATAACACAGATGTGGTTAAGATATGCTGGCTTAGTGGGGTTATATATAAAGTTACACCCCGAAATTTGATGGCGTACCTTACTCACCCCTTAAGATGGGGGCAGAAAGCCCATAGCGGTTTCTTTATAGATATATCCCAATATTGCTTTGTGTAAAACCAGGAGGCCAGTATAGGTAAAAAATTCCAAAAGATTTTAATCCACAAAAACACTTAACATCAGTCCCATGGGCAGGTCATGAGGACACATGAAAAAACATCCAGAGAAAAAAAAACAAAATATAAAACCAAAAACGATTGTAAAATAGCAGAATATACATACATCCAAGATGGTGGCTGTTCACTATCCTCTGGCAGGATCTACGCGTTTCGGTCGTAATGACCTTTATCAAGATGTCTTGAAAAGCTGAAAAGCCCTTCGATCATCTCACAAGCACTCAGAGAGATAGTCACATTAAGACTGAGCCTCTCCGGGACAAAAGAAACCTTTATAAGATTGAAACCATCAGAAACCCACGTGAGTTCTGGTACGCCCGGAGTGACCCAGTTTCTCCAAATAATAGAGCACCCACTCCTTAGAGTGTTCATAATAAAGGACACACACAAAATCAAATTGTAATCTTTATTTTGTATTTCTTCCTCACGCAACACCCGTATTCACTGGATGTCCGAGAACAAAGAGACTGAGCTACGTGCGAACACTTTAGCGTATGTGTATTGTAACACCACTCCCCTTTGTCTTTGGATACGAACAAATGGGTTTGCATGGCTTAGAGGCGTACCTTCGCTGGCTGTGTGCAAGTGCATGCCATTCGGTCGGATGCGTGGGAATGTGTGTCCGAGCGAATTAACCTGAATAAGGCCCCTTGTGTAGGTGCAGAGTTTCCTTCAGCTGATGTGCTTTCTGACGACTCCAGGAACCAGATATGCAGACGTCTCTATCCGTGCCAGGCAACATGGTGGACCAATATAACGGATTCTCTGTTCCTGTGTTTGGTGGCTGGAAGTCCTCGTGGCACCGGTGAAGCTGCTTTGCATAGTAATTCTGCAGGGTGTAGCGGATTATAAATATTTGATCTCCCAGGATGACTCAGACACAGTGAGCTTATCTCTAATGGCAAAACTGGGGCACAGATCCTGGTAAATATCCCTGGAGATTGGGGCCACCCTTGTGGTATTATAGAGACAACCATCTTCCAGGGTTTCATTTTATAGCTCATCCATTCAGTTAGAGGACAGTATTGTTACAAACATTACATCATATCCATAATCCACTTGTGGGCACCTACGGTGAAGTAAGTAGGCCCTGGAGAGGGCATCAGCCAAAAACATTTCCACCTTTGTAGACAACATCCAAGTGACATCTCTAGTGAGCAGACAGAAGCATTATGCAGGGGCTTCCTCAGGATGCAGATGCAACAGCGCTGGGACAGCCATAAAGTCACCAGAAATGATACAGTTCTTTTACAATCAGAGCACTTGGTGATTCAGTCCCAGTCCATGCTCTGGAGTGGTAGGCGGTGATTCAGTCTCTGTCCATGCTCTGGAGTGGTAGGCGATGGGTCTGTTCTTCTAGAACAGCATCACATACAGTACATAACAAGACTGACTTCAGGGTAACAGGGACCCAGCACACATGGCAAAAGACACTGTGTGACAGCGAGGACACATCATTATGAAGACATGATATCACCGGGGAAGGGTCTGGTGACTGCGAGGACACATCTGTAGGAAGACATGATCTCACCGGGGAAGGGTCTGGTGACTGCGAGGACACATCTGTAGGAAGACATGATCTCACCTGGGAAGGGGACGGTGACTGCGAGGACACATCTGTAGGAAGACATGAAATCACCTGGGACGGTCTGGTGACTGCGAGGACACATCTGTCGGAAGACATGATCTCACCCGGGACAGGGACAGTGACTTCGAGGACACATCTGTAGGAAGACATGATCTCACCAGGGAAGGGGACAGTGACTGCGTGGACACATCTGTAGGAAGACATGATATCACCTGGGAAGGGTCTGGTGACTGCGAGGACACATCTGTAGGAAGACATGATATCACCGGGGAAGGGTCTGGTGACTGCGAGGACACATCTGTAGGAAGACATGATATCACCGGGGAAGGGTCTGGTGACTGCGAGGACACATCTGTAGGAAGACATGATATCACCGGGGAAGGGTCTGGTGACTGCGAGGACACATCTGTAGGAAGACATGATATCCCCGGGGAAGGGTCTGGTGACTGCGAGGACACATCTGTAGGAAGACATGATATCACCTGGGACGGTCTGGTGACCGCGAGGACACATCTGTAGGAAGACATGATATCACCGGGGACGGTCTGGTGACCGCGAGGACACATCTGTAGGAAGACATGATATCACCGGGGAAGGGTCTGGTGACTGCGAGGACACATCTGTAGGAAAACATGATATCACCGGGGAAGGGTCTGGTGACTGCGAGGACACATCTGTAGGAAGACATGATCTCACCGGGGAAGGGTCTGGTGACTGCGTGGACACATCTGTAGGAAGACATGATCTCACCGGGGAAGGGTCTGGTGACTGCGTGGACACATCTGTAGGAAGACATGATATCACCTGGGACGGTCTGGTGACTGCGAGGACACATCTTTAGGAAGACACAATATCACGGGGGAAGGTCCTAGTGACTGCGTGGACACATCTGTAGGAAGACATGATATCACCGGGGAAGGGGACGGTGACTGCGAGGACACATCTGTAGGAAGACATGATATCACCGGGGAAGGGTCTGGTGACTGCGAGGACACATCTGTAGGAAGACATGATATCACCGGGGAAGGTTCTGGTGACTGCGAGGACACATCTGTAGGAAGACATGATATCACCTGGGACGGTCTGGTGACTGCGTGGACACATCTGTAGGAAGACATGATCTCACCGGGGAAGGGTCTGGTGACTGCGTGGACACATCTGTAGGAAGACATGATATCACCTGGGACGGTCTGGTGACTGCGAGGACACATCTTTAGGAAGACACGATATCACGGGGGAAGGTCCTAGTGACTGCGTGGACACATCTGTAGGAAGACATGATATCACCGGGGAAGGGGACGGTGACTGCGAGGACACATCTGTAGGAAGACATGATATCACCGGGGAAGGGGACGGTGACTGCGAGGACACATCTGTAGAAAGACATGATCTCACCGGGGAAGGGTCTGGTGACTGCGAGGACACATCTGTAGGAAGACATGATCTCACCGGGGACGGGGACAGTGACTTCGAGGACACATCTGTAGGAAGACATGATCTCACCAGGGAAGGGGACAGTGACTGCGTGGACACATCTGTAGGAAGACATGATATCACCTGGGACGGTCTGGTGACTGCGAGGACACATCTGTAGGAAGACATGATATCACCTGGGACGGTCTGGTGACTGCGAGGACACATCTGTAGGAAGACATGATCTCACCGAGGAAGGGGACGGTAACTGCGAGGACACATCTGTAGAAAGACATGATCTCAATGGGAAAGGGTCTGGTGACTGCGAGGACACATCTGTAGGAAGACATGATCTCACCAGGGAAGGGTCTGGTGACTGCGAGGACACATCTGTAGGAAGACATGATCTCATCGGGGAAGGGTCTGGTGACTGCGAGGACACATCTGTACGAAGACATGATATCAACGGAGAAGGGGACGGTGACTGCGAGGACACATCTGTAGGAAGACATGATATCACCTGGGAAGGGGACGGTGACTGCGAGGACACATCTGTAGGAAGACATGATATCACCGGGGAAGGGTCTGGTGACTGCGAGGACACATCTGTAGGAAGACATGATATCACCGGGGAAGGGTCTGGTGACCGCGAGGACACATCTGTAGGAAGACATGATATCACCGGGGAAGGGTCTGGTGACTGCGAGGACACATCTGTAGGAAGACATGATATCACCGGGGAAGGGTCTGGTGACTGCGTGGACACATCTGTAGGAAGACATGATATCACCGGGGAAGGGTCTGGTGACCGCGTGGACACATCTGTAGGAAGACATGATATCACCGGGGAAGGGTCTGGTGATCGCGAGGACACATCTGTAGGAAGACATGATATCACCGGGGAAGGGTCTGGTGACCGCGAGGACACATCTGTAGGAAGACATGATATCACCGGGGAAGGGTCTGGTGACCGCGAAGACACATCTGTAGGAAGACATGATATCACCGGGGAAGGGTCTGGTGACTGCGAGGACACATCTGTAGGAAGACATGATCTCACCGGGGAAGGGGACGGTAACTGCGAGGACACATCTGTAGAAAGACATGATCTCAATGGGAAAGGGTCTGGTGACTGCGAGGACACATCTGTAGGAAGACATGATCTCACCGGGGAAGGGTCTGGTGACTGCGAGGACACATCTGTAGGAAGACATGATCTCACCGGGGAAGGGGACGGTAACTGCGAGGACACATCTGTAGAAAGACATGATCTCAATGGGAAAGGGTCTGGTGACTGCGAGGACACATCTGTAGGAAGACATGATCTCACCAGGGAAGGGTCTGGTGACTGCGAGGACACATCTGTAGGAAGACATGATCTCATCGGGGAAGGGTCTGGTGACTGCGAGGACACATCTGTACGAAGACATGATATCAACGGAGAAGGGGACGGTGACTGCGAGGACACATCTGTAGGAAGACATGATATCACCTGGGAAGGGGACGGTGACTGCGAGGACACATCTGTAGGAAGACATGATATCACCGGGGAAGGGTCTGGTGACTGCGAGGACACATCTGTAGGAAGACATGATATCACCGGGGAAGGGTCTGGTGACTGCGAGGACACATCTGTAGGAAGACATGATATCACCGGGGAAGGGTCTGGTGACCGCGAGGACACATCTGTAGGAAGACATGATATCACCGGGGAAGGGTCTGGTGACTGCGAGGACACATCTGTAGGAAGACATGATCTCACCGGGGAAGGGTCTGGTGACTGCGAGGACACATCTGTAGGAAGACATGATCTCACCGGGGAAGGGGACGGTAACTGCGAGGACACATCTGTAGAAAGACATGATCTCAATGGGAAAGGGTCTGGTGACTGCGAGGACACATCTGTAGGAAGACATGATCTCACCAGGGAAGGGTCTGGTGACTGCGAGGACACATCTGTAGGAAGACATGATCTCATCGGGGAAGGGTCTGGTGACTGCGAGGACACATCTGTAGGAAGACATGATCTCACCGGGGAAGGGGACGGTAACTGCGAGGACACATCTGTAGAAAGACATGATCTCAATGGGAAAGGGTCTGGTGACTGCGAGGACACATCTGTAGGAAGACATGATCTCACCAGGGAAGGGTCTGGTGACTGCGAGGACACATCTGTAGGAAGACATGATCTCATCGGGGAAGGGTCTGGTGACTGCGAGGACACATCTGTACGAAGACATGATATCAACGGAGAAGGGGACGGTGACTGCGAGGACACATCTGTAGGAAGACATGATATCACCTGGGAAGGGGACGGTGACTGCGAGGACACATCTGTAGGAAGACATGATATCACCGGGGAAGGGTCTGGTGACTGCGAGGACACATCTGTAGGAAGACATGATATCACCGGGGAAGGGTCTGGTGACCGCGAGGACACATCTGTAGGAAGACATGATATCACCGGGGAAGGGTCTGGTGACCGCGAGGACACATCTGTAGGAAGACATGATATCACCGGGGAAGGGTCTGGTGACTGCGAGGACACATCTGTAGGAAGACATGATATCACCGGGGAAGGGTCTGGTGACCGCGTGGACACATCTGTAGGAAGACATGATATCACCGGGGAAGGGTCTGGTGACCGCGTGGACACATCTGTAGGAAGACATGATATCACCGGGGAAGGGTCTGGTGATCGCGAGGACACATCTGTAGGAAGACATGATATCACCAGGGAAGGGTCTGGTGACCGCGAGGACACATCTGTAGGAAGACATGATATCACCGGGGAAGGGTCTGGTGACCGCGAGGACACATCTGTAGGAAGACATGATATCACCGGGGAAGGGTCTGGTGACCGCGAGGACACATCTGTAGGAAGACATGATATCACCGGGGTAGGGTCTGGTGACCGCGAGGACACATCTGTAGGAAGACATGATATCACCGGGGAAGGGGACGGTGACTGCGAGGACACATCTGTAGGAAGACATGATATCACCGGGGAAGGGAACGGTGACCGTGAGGACACATCTGTAGGAAGACAAGATATCACCTGGGAAGGGGACGGTGACTGCGAGGACACATCTGTAGGAAGACATGATATCACCGGGGAAGGGTCTGGTGACTGCGAGGACACATCTGTAGGAAGACATGATATCACCGGGGAAGGGTCTGGTGACCGCGAGGACACATCTGTAGGAAGACATGATATCACCGGGGAAGGGTCTGGTGACCGCGAGGACACATCTGTAGGAAGACATGATATCACCGGGGAAGGGTCTGGTGACTGCGAGGACACATCTGTAGGAAGACATGATATCACCGGGGAAGGGTCTGGTGACCGCGTGGACACATCTGTAGGAAGACATGATATCACCGGGGAAGGGTCTGGTGACCGCGTGGACACATCTGTAGGAAGACATGATATCACCGGGGAAGGGTCTGGTGATCGCGAGGACACATCTGTAGGAAGACATGATATCACCAGGGAAGGGTCTGGTGACCGCGAGGACACATCTGTAGGAAGACATGATATCACCGGGGAAGGGTCTGGTGACCGCGAGGACACATCTGTAGGAAGACATGATATCACCGGGGAAGGGTCTGGTGACCGCGAGGACACATCTGTAGGAAGACATGATATCACCGGGGTAGGGTCTGGTGACCGCGAGGACACATCTGTAGGAAGACATGATATCACCGGGGAAGGGGACGGTGACTGCGAGGACACATCTGTAGGAAGACATGATATCACCGGGGAAGGGAACGGTGACCGTGAGGACACATCTGTAGGAAGACAAGACAGATGACCAGATGATTTTTATAAATGTTCTGTGCATGGTCCATAATTTGCCATACAATGTCAAATACCAGATTACCCATCACATACATGACTGGCAGTATTGTATCATCATACTTTCTTTATTGATCTCGTCTGTGGAAGAAGCCCAGAGAAGAGATACGGCTGACTGCTTTGAGGGTAGGGCTGGCCTTTACATGGCCCCACCCCATCATGACAATATGCAGCAAATTCTATTCCATGTGATGTGGAGGGACGGTGCTAAATAGTGTGATTCACAACACTTAGCCCCTTCATATATCCCTTTCCTGCTTACTTCAGTAGAAAGCGGGTGGGATGTGGTAAATTCGCCTGCTTCTGCAGGAATGCGGGTGAGTACCTGATAAGTGGGGAGTCTCCTGCGGCTTCCAGGACAGGAAGTACGAGTCATTTATTCTGACACATTATTAGTTAATGGTGATTAGTGAAAGTCGTTAGTCCTATGCCAGCCTGGAAGTAAAGTCAAAATGGGCCTTATTCTAGTTCACTCTTTCTGACAAAATCCTTCTTAGATGGACAAAACCATTTTACTTCACAGTGACATCTATATTGCAGTGTAAAAATAAAGCAGTCAGTATTTAACCTGCACAGAAACAAAATAACTCACCCAAATCTAATTCTCTCTGCACATGTTACATCTGCCCCCCTGCAGTGCACATGGTTTTGTCCATCTAAGAAGTCAGAGTGAACTAGAATAAGGCCCAATGTATCTGGACACTTCTCTTGTCAGATGTTACATACATGTCATATATTCCCTGCTAATGTGTATTGTAGCCACCTTCTATTGTGCTTAATAAGGTACATGTATGGTCTCAGACTGCACATATGACCTGAAATATACATGTATGTGAATGGTGTTGGTCAAATACATTGATCTGTCAGTGACGCGGGCCTGTGTTGTGGGTGGCAATGATCCGCCCCACGCCTGGGTGTACTATTAATGTCCGGAGTTGTGTGGTATTTCTGTCCCTAGAGGAATGGTCTCAGCTGCCCGACTGCCCCTCAGCTGTCACCGGATGTCGCCCCCCCACCACCTTGTGCTTGTGTCCCATACAGATAACGGGTAATGTCTGCAAGGGCAAAGCTGCATCATATGTAGCAACTGTACAGTGTATAGCCCGGTATACTATCACTTATATACAGGAGAAATATGTTCTGTACTTTGTAAGGATATCTTTCAACATGGTGGTATGGCTGCGATGCCACACTACAAAACTCATTACGCCTTAGGGGATGGGGAGATGTCTCTGGGGATATCCAGTCACAGAAAAGTCACACGGGGCTTCCAGAGGACAGTGTATGCGCTGCTGTGCCTGGCGTTTCCTGTTCCCTCCCAGGGCCGGAGCGCAGATATTGTGCTTGTAGGTGGTCAGAGTGATGTAATGTCGGTCTGACAGTGTGCGCGCTGCTGTGCCTGGCGTTTCCTGTTCCCTCCCAGGGCCGGAGCGCAGATATTGTGCTTGTAGGCGGTCAGAGTTATGTTATGTTGGTCTGACAGTGTGTGCTGCTGTGTCTGGTGTTTCCTGTTCCCTCCCAGGGCCGGAGCGCAGATATTGTGCTTGTAGGCGATCAGAGTGATGTAATGTCGGTCTGACAGTGTGTGTGCTGCTGTGCCTGGCGTTTCATGTTCCCTCCCAGGGCCAGAGCGCAGATATTGTGCTTGTAGGTGGTCAGAGTGATGTAATGTCGGTCTGACAGTGTGTGCGCTGCTGTTCCTGGCGTTTCCTGTTCCCTCCCAGGGCCGGAGCACAGATATTGTGCTTGTAGGTGGTCAGAGTGATGTTATGTTGGTCTGACAGTGTGTGTGCTGCTGTGTCTGGTGTTTCCTGTTCCCTCCCAGGGCCGGAGCGCAGATATTGTGCTTGTAGGCGATCAGAGTGATGTAATGTCGGTCTGACAGTGTGTGTGCTGCTGTGCCTGGCGTTTCATGTTCCCTCCCAGGGCCAGAGCGCAGATATTGTGCTTGTAGGTGGTCAGAGTGATGTAATGTCGGTCTGACAGTGTGCGCGCTGCTGTGCCTGGCGTTTCCTGTTCCCTCCCAGGGCCGGAGCGCAGATATTGTGCTTGTAGGTGGTAAGAGTGATGTTATGTTGGTCTGACAGTGTGCTGCTGTGCCTGGCGTTTCCTGTTCCCTCCCAGGGCCGGAGCACAGATATTGTGCTTGTAGGTGGTCAAAGTGATGTAATGTTGGTCTGACAGTGTATGCGCTGCTGTGCCTGGCGATTCCTGTTCCCTCCCAGGGCCAGAAGGCAGATATTGTGCTTGTAGGTGGTCAGAGTGATGTAATGTCGGTCTGACAGTGTGTGCGCTGCTGTGCCTGGCGTTTCCTGTTCCCTCCCAGGGCCGGAGCGCAGATATTGTGCTTGTAGGTGGTAAGAGTGATGTTATGTTGGTCTGACAGTGTGCTGCTGTGCCTGGCGTTTCCTGTTCCCTCCCAGGGCCGGAGCACAGATATTGTGCTTGTAGGTGGTCAGAGTGATGTAATGTCGGTCTGACAGTGTGTGCGCTGCTGTGTCTGGTGTTTTCTGTTCCCTCCCAGGGCCGGAGCACAGATATTGTGCTTGTAGGTGGTCAGAGTGATGTAATGTCGGTCTGACAGTGTATGCGCTGCTGTGCCTGGCGTTTCCTGTTCCCTCCCAGAGGGCCGGAGCGCAGATATTGTGCTTGTAGGTGGTCAGAGTGATGTAATGTCGGTCTGACAATGTGTGCGCTGCTGTGTCTGGTGTTTCCTGTTCCCTCCCAGGGCCGGAGCACAGATATTGTGCTTGTAGGCGGTCAGAGTGATGTAATGTTGGTCTGACAGTGTGTGCTGCTGTGTCTGGTGTTTCCTGTTCCCTCCCAGGGCCAGAGCGCAGATATTGTGCTTGTAGGTGGTCAGAGTGATGTTATGTTGGTCTGACAGTGTGCGCGCTGCTGTGTCTGGCATTTCCTGTTCCCTCCCAGGGCCGGAGCGCAGATATTGTGCTTGTAGGCGGTCAGAGTGATGTTAAGTTGGTCTGACAGTGTGCGCGCTGCTGTGTCAGCGTTTCCTGTTCCCTCCCAGGGCCGGAGCGCAGATATTGTGCTTGTAGGCGGTCAGAGTGATGTTAAGTTGGTCTGACAGTGTGCGCGCTGCTGTGTCTGGCGTTTCCTGTTCCCTCCCAGGGCCAGAGCATGGATATTGTGCTTGTAGGCGGTCAGAGTGATGTAATGTCGGTCTGACAGTGTGTGCGCTGCTGTGTCTGGTGTATTCTGTTCCCTCCCAGGGCCGGAGCGCAGATATTGTGCTTGTAGGTGGTCAGAGTGATGTTATGTTGGTCTGACAGTGTGTGTGCGGCTGTGCCTGGCGTTTCCTGTTCCCTCCCAGGGCCGGAGCACAGATATTGTGCTTGTAGGCGGTCAGAGTGATGTTATGTTGGTCTGACAGTGTGTGTGCTGCTGTGCCTGGCGTTTCCTGTTCCCTCCCAGGGCCGGAGCACAGGTATAGTGTGGTCAGAGTGATGTAATGTCGGTCTGACAGTGTGCGCTGCTGTGTCTGGCGTTTCCTGTTCCCTCCCAGAGCCGGAGCGCAGATATTGTGCTTGTAGGTGGTCAGAGTGATGTTATGTTGGTCTGACAGTGTGTGTGTGTGCTGCTGTGCCTGGCGTTTCCTGTTCCCTCCCAGGGCCGGAGCGCAGAAATTGTGCTTGTAGGTGGTCAGAGTGATGTAATGTCGGTCTGACAGTGTGCGCGCTGCTGCGTCTGGCGTTTTCTGTTCCCTCCCAGGGCCGGAGCGCAGATATTGTGCTTGTAGGTGGTCAGAGTGATGTTATGTTGGTCTGACAGTGTGTGCGCTGCTGTGTCTGGTGTTTCCTGTTCCCTCCCAGGGCCGGAGCACAGATATTGTGCTTGTAGGTGGTCAGAGTGATGTTATGTTGGTCTGACAGTGTGTGCGCTGCTGTGCCTGGCGTTTCCTGTTCCCTCCCAGAGCCGGAGCACAGATATTGTGCTTGTAGGTGGTCAGAGTAATGTTATGTTGGTCTGACAGTGTGCGCGCTGCTGTGCCTGGCGTTTCCTGTTCCCTCCCAGGGCCGGAGCGCAGATATTGTGCTTGTAGGCGGTCAGAGTGATGTAATGTCGGTCTGACAGTGTGCGCGCTGCTGTGCCTGGCGTTTCCTGTTCCCTCCCAGGGCCGGAGCGCAGATTGTGCTTGTAGGCGGTCAGAGTGATGTAATGTCGGTCTGACAGTGTATGCGCTGCTGTGTCTGGCGTTTCCTGTTCCCTCCCAGGGCCGGAGCGCAGATATTGTGCTTGTAGGCGATCAGAGTGATGTAATGTCGGTCTGACAGTGTGTGTGTGTGCTGCTGTGCCTGGCGTTTCCTGTTCCCTCCCAGGGCCGGAGCGCAGATATTGTGCTTGTAGGTGGTCAGAGTGATGTTATGTTGGTCTGACAGTGTGTGCGCTGCTGTGTCTGGCGTTTCCTGTTCCCTCCCAGGGCCGGAGAGCAGATATTGTGCTTGTAGGTGGTCAGAGTGATGTAATGTCGGTCTGACAGTGTGTGTGCTGCTGTGCCTGGCGGTCACAGTGATGTAATGTCGGTCTGACAGTGTGTGTGTGTGCTGCTGTGCCTGGCGTTTCCTGTTCCCTCCCAGGGCCGGAGAGCAGATATTGTGCTTGTAGGCGGTCAGAGTGATGTTATGTCGGTCTGACAGTGTGTGCGCTGCTGTGCCTGGCGTTTCCTGTTCCCTCCCAGGGCCGGAGCGCAGATATTGTGCTTGTAGGTGGTCAGAGTGATGTAATGTCGGTCTGACAGTGTGTGCGCTGCTGTGTCTGGTGTTTCCTGTTCCCACCCAGGGCCGGAGCGCAGATATTGTGCTTGTAGGTGGTCAGAGTGATGTAATGTCGGTCTGACAGTGTGCGCTGCTGTGTCTGGCGTTTCCTGTTCCCTCCCAGGGCCGGAGCTCAGATATTGTGCTTGTAGGCGGTCAGAGTGATGTAATGTCGGTCTGACAGTGTGTGCGCTGCTGTGTCTGGTGTTTCCTGTTCCCACCCAGGGCCGGAGCGCAGATATTGTGCTTGTAGGTGGTCAGAGTGATGTAATGTCGGTCTGACAGTGTGCGCTGCTGTGTCTGGCGTTTCCTGTTCCCTCCCAGGGCCGGAGCTCAGATATTGTGCTTGTAGGCGGTCAGAGTGATGTAATGTCGGTCTGACAGTGTGCGCTGCTGTGTCTGGCGTTTCCTGTTCCCTCCCAGGGCCGGAGCACAGATATTGTGCTTGTAGGTGGTCAGAGTGATGTAATGTCGGTCTGACAGTGTGCGCTGCTGTGTCTGGCGTTTCCTGTTCCCTCCCAGGGCCGGAGCACAGATATTGTGCTTGTAGGTGGTCAGAGTGATGTAATGTCGGTCTGACAGTGTATGCGCTGCTGTGCCTGGCGTTTCCTGTTCCCTCCCAGGGCCGTAGAGCAGATATTGTGCTTGTAGGCGGTCAGAGTGATGTAATGTCGGTCTGACAGTGTGTGTGCTGCTGTGCCTGGCGTTTCCTGTTCCCTCCCAGGGCCGGAGCGCAGATATTGTGCTTGTAGGTGGTCAGAGTGATGTAATGTCGGTCTGACAGTGTGTGTGTTGCTGTGTCTGGCGTTTCCTGTTCCCTCCCAGGGCCGGAGCGCAGATATTGTGCTTGTAGGTGGTCAGAGTGATGTAATGTCGGTCTGACAGTGTGCGCTGCTGTGTCTGCTGTTTCCTGTTCCCTCCCAGGGCCGGAGCACAGATATTGTGCTTGTAGGTGGTCAGAGTGATGTAATGTCGGTCTGACAGTGTGTGTGCTGCTGTGCCTGGCGTTTCCTGTTCCCTCCCAGGGCCGGAGCGCAGATATTGTGCTTGTAGGCGGTCAGAGTGATGTTATGTTGGTCTGATAGTGTGTGTGCTGCTGTGTCTGGCGTTTCCTGTTCCCTCCCAGGGCCGGAGAGCAGATATTGTGCTTGTAGGTGGTCAGAGTGATGTAATGTCGGTCTGACAGTGTGCGCTGCTGTGTCTGGCGTTTCCTGTTCCCTCCCAGGGCCGGAGCACAGATATTGTGCTTGTAGGTGGTCAGAGTGATGTAATGTCGGTCTGACAGTGTGTGCGCTGCTGTGCCTGGCGTTTCCTGTTCCCTCCCAGGGCCGGAGCGCAGATATTGTGCTTGTAGGTGGTCAGAGTGATGTTATGTCGGTCTGACAGTGTGTGCGCTGCTGTGTCTGGCGTTTCCTGTTCCCTCCCAGGGCCGGAGCGCAGATATTGTGCTTGTAGGTGGTCACAGTGATGTAATGTCGGTCTGACAGTGTGTGCGCTGCTGTGTCTGGTGTTTCCTGTTCCCTCCCAGGGCCGGAGCACAGATATTGTGCTTGTAGGTGGTCAGAGTGATGTTATGTCGGTCTGACAGTGTGTGCGCTGCTGTGTCTGGCGTTTCCTGTTCCCTCCCAGATCCGGAGCACAGATATTGTGCTTGTAGGTGGTCAGAGTGATGTAATGTCGGTCTGACAGTGTGCGCGCTGCTGTGTCTGGCGTTTCCTGTTCCCTCCCAGGGCCGGAGCGCAGATATTGTGCTTGTAGGCGGTCACAGTGATGTAATGTCGGTCTGACAGTGTGTGCGCTGCTGTGTCTGGCGTTTCCTGTTCCCTCCCAGGGCCGGAGCGCAGATATTGTGCTTGTAGGCGGTCAGAGTGATGTTATGTTGGTCTGACAGTGTGTGCGCTGCTGTGTCTGGCGTTTCCTGTTCCCTCCCAGGGCCGGAGCGCAGATATTGTGCTTGTAGGTGGTCAGAGTGATGTAATGTTGGTCTGACAGTGTGCTGCTGTGTCTGGTGTTTCCTGTTCCCTCCCAGGGCCGGAGCACAGATATTGTGCTTGTAGGTGGTCAGAGTGATGTAATGTCGGTCTGACAGTGTGCGCGCTGCTGTGTCTGGCGTTTCCTGTTCCCTCCCAGGGCCGGAGCACAGATATTGTGCTTGTAGGCGGTCAGAGTGATGTTATGTTGGTCTGACAGTGTGTGTGTGTGTGCTGCTGTGCCTGGCGTTTCCTGTTCCCTCCCAGGGCCGGAGCGCAGATATTGTGCTTGTAGGTGGTCAGAGTGATGTAATGTCGGTCTGACAGTGTGCGCGCTGCTGTGTCTGGCGTTTCCTGTTCCCTCCCAGGGCCGGAGCGCAGATATTGTGTTTGTAGGCGGTCACAGTGATGTAATGTCGGTCTGACAGTGTGTGCGCTGCTGTGTCTGGCGTTTCCTGTTCCCTCCCAGGGCCGGAGCGCAGATATTGTGCTTGTAGGCGGTCAGAGTGATGTTATGTTGGTCTGACAGTGTGTGCGCTGCTGTGTCTGGCGTTTCCTGTTCCCTCCCAGGGCCGGAGCGCAGATATTGTGCTTGTAGGTGGTCAGAGTGATGTAATGTTGGTCTGACAGTGTGCTGCTGTGTCTGGTGTTTCCTGTTCCCTCCCAGGGCCGGAGCACAGATATTGTGCTTGTAGGTGGTCAGAGTAATGTTATGTTGGTCTGACAGTGTGCGCGCTGCTGTGTCTGGTGTTTCCTGTTCCCTCCCAGGGCCGGAGCACAGATATTGTGCTTGTAGGTGGTCAGAGTAATGTTATGTTGGTCTGACAGTGTGCGCGCTGCTGTTTCCTGTTCCCTCCCAGGGCCGGAGCGCAGATATTGTGCTTGTAGGCGGTCAGAGTGATGTTATGTTGGTCTGACAGTGTGCGCGCTGCTGTGCCTGGCGTTTCCTGTTCCCTCCCAGGGCCGGAGCGCAGATATTGTGCTTGTAGGTGGTCAGAGTGATGTAATGTCGGTCTGACAGTGTGCGCGCTGCTGTGTCTGGCGTTTCCTGTTCCCTCCCAGGGCCGGAGAGCAGATATTGTGCTTGTAGGTGGTCAGAGTGATGTAATGTCGGTCTGACAGTGTGTGTGCTGCTGTGCCTGGCGTTTCCTGTTACCTCCCAGATCCGGAGCTCAGATATTGTGCTTGTAGGTGGTCAGAGTGATGTACTGTCGGTCTGACAGTGTGCGCGCTGCTGTGTCTGGTGTTTCCTGTTCCCACCCAGGGCCGGAGCGCAGATTTTGTGCTTGTAGGTGGTCAGAGTGATGTAATGTCGGTCTGACAGTGTGCGCTGCTGTGTCTGGCGTTTCCTGTTCCCTACCAGGGCCGGAGCGCAGATATTGTGCTTGTAGGCGGTCAGAGTTATGTTATGTTGGTCTGACAGTGTGCGCGCTGCTGTGTCTGGTGTTTCCTGTTCCCTCCCAGGGCAGGAGCGCAGATATTGTGCTTGTAGGCGGTCAGAGTGATGTTATGTTGGTCTGACAGTGTGCGCTGCTGTGTCTGGTGTTTCCTGTTCCCTCCCAGGGCCGGAGCGCAGATATTGTGCTTGTAGGTGGTCAGAGTGATGTTATGTTGGTCTGACAGTGTGCGCTGCTGTGTCTGGCGTTTCCTGTTCCCTCCCAGGGCCGGAGCGCAGATATTGTGCTTGTAGGCGGTCAGAGTGATGTAATGTCGGTCTGACAGTGTGTGCGCTGCTGTGCCTGGCGTTTCCTGTTCCCTCCCAGGGCCGGAGCACAGATATTGTGCTTGTAGGTGGTCAGAGTGATGTTATGTTGGTCTGACAGTGTATGCGCTGCTGTGCCTGGCGTTTCCTGTTCCCTCCCAGGGCCGGAGCGCAGATATTGTGCTTTTAGGCGGTCAGAGTGATGTAATGTCGGTCTGACAGTGTGTGCGCTGCTGTGTCTGGCGTTTACTGTTCCCTCCCAGGGCCGGAGCACAGGTATAGTGTGGTCAGAGTGATGTAATGTCGGTCTGACAGTGTGCGCTGCTGTGTCTGGCGTTTCCTGTTCCCTCCCAGGGCCGGAGCGCAGATATTGTGCTTGTAGGCGGTCAGAGTGATGTAATGTCGGTCTGACAGTGTGCGCGCTGCTGTGCCTGGCGTTTCCTGTTCCCTCCCAGGGCCGGAGCGCAGATATTGTGCTTGTAGGTGGTCAGAGTGATGTAATGTCGGTCTGACAGTGTGCGCTGCTGTGCCTGGCGTTTCCTGTTCCCTCCCAGGGCCGGAGCGCAGATATTTTGCTTGTAGGTGGTCAGAGTGATGTAATGTCGGTCTGACAGTGTGCGCGCTGCTGCGTCTGGCGTTTTCTGTTCCCTCCCAGGGCCGGAGCGCAGATATTGTGCTTGTAGGCGGTCAGAGTGATGTAATGTCGGTCTGACAGTGTGTGCGCTGCTGTGTCTGGCGTTTCCTGTTCCCTCCCAGGGCCGGAGCGCAGATATTGTGCTTGTAGGTGGTCAGAGTGATGTTATGTTGGTCTGACAGTGTATGCGCTGCTGTGCCTGGCGTTTCCTGTTCCCTACCAGGGCCGGAGCACAGATATTGTGCTTGTAGGCAGTCAGAGTGATGTAATGTCGGTCTGACAGTGTGTGCTGCTGTGTCTGGCGTTTCCTGTTCCCTCCCAGGGCCGGAGCACAGATATTGTGCTTGTAGGTGGTCAGAGTGATGTAATGTCGGTCTGACAGTGTGCGCGCTGCTGTGTCTGGCGTTTCCTGTTCCCTACCAGGGCCGGAGCGCAGATATTGTGCTTGTAGGCGGTCAGAGTTATGTTATGTTGGTCTGACAGTGTGTGTGTGTGCTGCTGTGCCTGGCGTTTCCTGTTCCCTCCCATGGCCGGAGTGCAGATATTGTGCTTGTAGGTGGTCAGAGTGATGTAATGTCGGTCTGACAGTGTGCGCGCTGCTGTGTCTGGCGTTTCCTGTTCCCTCCCAGGGCCGGAGCGCAGATATTGTGCTTGTAGGCGGTCACAGTGATGTAATGTCGGTCTGACAGTGTGTGCGCTGCTGTGCCTGGCGTTTCCTGTTCCCTCCCAGGGCCGGAGCGCAGATATTGTGCTTGTAGGTGGTCAGAGTGATGTTATGTTGGTCTGACAGTGTGCTGCTGTGTCTGGTGTTTCCTGTTCCCTCCCAGGGCCGGAGCACAGATATTGTGCTTGTAGGTGGTCAGAGTAATGTTATGTTGGTCTGACAGTGTGCGCGCTGCTGTGTCTGGTGTTTCCTGTTCCCTCCCAGGGCCGGAGCACAGATATTGTGCTTGTAGGTGGTCAGAGTGATGTAATGTCGGTCTGACAATGTGTGCGCTGCTGTGTCTGGTGTTTCCTGTTCCCTCCCAGGGCCGGAGCACAGATATTGTGCTTGTAGGCGGTCAGAGTGATGTAATGTTGGTCTGACAGTGTGTGCGCTGCTGTGTCTGGCGTTTCCTGTTCCCTCCCAGGGCCGGAGCGCAGATATTGTGCTTGTAGGCGGTCAGAGTGATGTTATGTTGGTCTGACAGTGTGCGCGCTGCTGTGTCTGGCGTTTCCTGTTCCCTCCCAGGGCCAGAGCATGGATATTGTGCTTGTAGGCGGTCAGAGTGATGTAATGTCGGTCTGACAGTGTGTGCGCTGCTGTGTCTGGCGTTTCCTGTTCCCTCCCAGGGCCAGAGCATGGATATTGTGCTTGTAGGCGGTCAGAGTGATGTAATGTTGGTCTGACAGTGTGTGTGCTGCTGTGCCTGGCGTTTACTGTTCCCTCCCAGGGCCGGAGCACAGGTATAGTGTGGTCAGAGTGATGTAATGTCGGTCTGACAGTGTGCGCTGCTGTGTCTGGCGTTTCCTGTTCCCTCCCAGGGCCGGAGCGCAGATATTGTGCTTGTAGGCGGTCAGAGTGATGTAATGTCGGTCTGACAGTGTGCGCGCTGCTGTGCCTGGCGTTTCCTGTTCCCTCCCAGGGCCGGAGCGCAGATATTGTGCTTGTAGGTGGTCAGAGTGATGTAATGTCGGTCTGACAGTGTGCGCTGCTGTGCCTGGCGTTTCCTGTTCCCTCCCAGGGCCGGAGCGCAGATATTTTGCTTGTAGGTGGTCAGAGTGATGTAATGTCGGTCTGACAGTGTGCGCGCTGCTGCGTCTGGCGTTTTCTGTTCCCTCCCAGGGCCGGAGCGCAGATATTGTGCTTGTAGGCGGTCAGAGTGATGTAATGTCGGTCTGACAGTGTGTGCGCTGCTGTGTCTGGCGTTTCCTGTTCCCTCCCAGGGCCGGAGCGCAGATATTGTGCTTGTAGGTGGTCAGAGTGATGTTATGTTGGTCTGACAGTGTATGCGCTGCTGTGCCTGGCGTTTCCTGTTCCCTCCCAGGGCCGGAGCACAGATATTGTGCTTGTAGGTGGTCAGAGTGATGTAATGTCGGTCTGACAGTGTGTGCGCTGCTGTGTCTAGCGTTTCCTGTTCCCTCCCAGGCCCGGAGCGCAGATATTGTGCTTGTAGGCGGTCAGAGTGATGTTATGTTGGTCTGACAGTGTGCGCGCTGCTGTGCCTGGCGTTTCCTGTTCCCTACCAGGGCCGGAGCACAGATATTGTGCTTGTAGGCAGTCAGAGTGATGTAATGTCGGTCTGACAATGTGTGTGCTGCTGTGCCTGGCGTTTCCTGTTCCCTCCCAGGGCCGGAGCGCAGATATTGTGCTTGTAGGCGGTCAGAGTGATGTAATGTCGGTCTGACAGTGTGTGCGCTGCTGTGTCTGGCGTTTCCTGTTCCCTCCCAGGGCCGGAGCACAGATATTGTGCTTGTAGGCGGTCAGAGTGATGTTATGTTGGTCTGACAGTGTGCGCGCTGCTGTGTCTGGCGCTTCCTGTTCACTCCCAGGGCCGGAGCACAGATATTGTGCTTGTAGGCGATCAGAGTGATGTAATGTCGGTCTGACAGTGTATGCGCTGCTGTGTCTGGCGTTTCCTGTTCCCTCCCAGGGCCGGAGAGCAGATATTGTGCTTGTAGGTGGTCAGAGTGATGTAATGTCGGTCTGACAGTGTGCGCGCTGCTGTGTCTGGCGTTTCCTGTTCCCTCCCAGGGCCGGAGAGCAGATATTGTGCTTGTAGGTGGTCAGAGTGATGTAATGTCGGTCTGACAGTGTGTGCGCTGCTGTGCCTGGCGTTTCCTGTTCCCTCCCAGAGCCGGAGCGCAGATATTGTGCTTGTAGGTGGTCAGAGTGATGTAATGTCGGTCTGACAGTGTGTGTGCTGCTGTGTCTGGCGCTTCCTGTTCACTCCCAGGGCCAGAGCGCAGATATTGTGCTTGTAGGTGGTCAGAGTGATGTAATGTCGGTCTGACAGTGTGCGCGCTGCTGTGTCTGGCGTTTCCTGTTCCCTCCCAGGGCCGGAGCACAGATATTGTGCTTGTAGGTGGTCAGAGTGATGTTATGTTGGTCTGACAGTGTATGTGCTGCTGTGCCTGGCGTTTCCTGTTCCCTCCCAGGGCCGGAGCACAGATATTGTGCTTGTAGGCGGTCAGAGTGATGTAATGTCGGTCTGACAGTGTGTGCGCTGCTGTGCCTGGCGTTTCCTGTTCCCTCCCAGGGCCGGAGCACAGATATTGTGCTTGTAGGTGGTCAGAGTGATGTAATGTCGGTCTGACAGTGTGTGCGCTGCTGTGCCTGGCGTTTCCTGTTCCCTCCCAGGGCCGGAGAGCAGATATTGTGCTTGTAGGTGGTCAGAGTGATGTTATGTTGGTCTGACAATGTGTGCGCTGCTGTGTCTGGTGTTTCCTGTTCCCTCCCAGGGCCGGAGCGCAGATATTGTGCTTGTAGGTGGTCAGAGTGATGTAATGTCGGTCTGACAGTGTGCGCGCTGCTGTGTCTGGCGTTTCCTGTTCCCTCCCAGGGCCGGAGCACAGATATTGTGCTTGTAGGTGGTCAGAGTGATGTAATGTCGGTCTGACAGTGTGTGTGCTGCTGTGCCTGGCGTTTCCTGTTACCTCCCAGATCCGGAGCACAGATATTGTGCTTGTAGGCGATCAGAGTGATGTAATGTCGGTCTGACAGTGTATGCGCTGCTGTGCCTGGCGTTTCCTGTTCCCTTCCAGGGCCGGAGCGCAGATATTGTGCTTGTAGGTGGTCAGAGTGATGTTATGTTGGTCTGACAGTGTGTGCGCAGCTGTGCCTGGCGTTTCCTGTTCCCTCCCAGGGCCGGAGCGCAGATATTGTGCTTGTAGGCGGTCAGAGTGATGTAATGTCGGTCTGACAGTGTGTGCGCTGCTGTGCCTGGCGTTTCCTGTTCCCTCCCAGGGCCGGAGCACAGATATTGTGATTGTAGGTGGTCAGAGTGATGTAATGTCGGTCTGACAGTGTGCGCGCTGCTGTGTCTGGTGTTTCCTGTTCCCTCCCAGGGCCGGAGCACAGATATTGTGCTTGTAGGTGGTCAGAGTGATGTAATGTCGGTCTGACAGTGTGCCCGCTGCTGCGTCTGGTGTTTCCTGTTCCCTCCCAGGGCCGGAGCACAGATATTGTGCTTGTAGGTGGTCAGAGTGATGTAATGTCGGTCTGACAGTGTGCGCGCTGCTGTGTCTGGTGTTTCCTGTTCCCTCCCAGGGCCGGAGCACAGATATTGTGCTTGTAGGTGGTCAGAGTGATGTAATGTCGGTCTGACAGTGTGTGTGCTGCTGTGCCTGGCGTTTCCTGTTCCCTCCCAGGGCCGGAGCACAGGTATTGTGCTTGTAGGTGGTCAGAGTGATGTAATGTCGGTCTGACAGTGTGTGTGCTGCTGTGCCTGGCGTTTCCTGTTCCCTCCCAGGGCCGGAGCGCAGATATTGTGCTTGTAGGTGGTCAGAGTGATGTAATGTCGGTCTGACAGTGTGTGCGCTGCTGTGTCTGGTGTTTCCTGTTCCCTCCCAGGGCCGGAGCGCAGATATTGTGCTTGTAGGCGGTCAGAGTGATGTTATGTCGGTCTGACAGTGTGTGCGCTGCTGTGTCTGGTGTTTCCTGTTCCCTCCCAGGGCAGGAGCGCAGATATTGTGCTTGTAGGCGGTCAGAGTGATGTTATGTTGGTCTGACAGTGTGTGTGCTGCTGTGCCTGGCGTTTCCTGTTCCCTCCCAGGGCCGGAGCGCAGATATTGTGCTTGTAGGCGGTCAGAGTGATGTTATGTCGGTCTGACAGTGTGTGCGCTGCTGTGTCTGGTGTTTCCTGTTCCCTCCCAGGGCAGGAGCGCAGATATTGTGCTTGTAGGCGGTCAGAGTGATGTTATGTTGGTCTGACAGTGTGTGTGCTGCTGTGCCTGGTGTTTCCTGTTCCCTCCCAGGGCCGGAGCGCAGATATTGTGCTTGTAGGCGGTCAGAGTGATGTAATGTCGGTCTGACAGTGTGTGTGCTGCTGTGCCTGGCGTTTCCTGTTCCCTCCCAGGGCCGGAGCGCAGATATTGTGCTTGTAGGCGGTCAGAGTGATGTTATGTCGGTCTGACAGTGTGTGCGCTGCTGTTCCTGGCGTTTCCTGTTCCCTCCCAGGGCCGGAGCACAGATATTGTGCTTGTAGGTGGTCAGAGTGATGTTATGTTGGTCTGACAGTGTGTGTGCTGCTGTGTCTGGTGTTTCCTGTTCCCTCCCAGGGCCGGAGCGCAGATATTGTGCTTGTAGGCGATCAGAGTGATGTTATGTTGGTCTGACAGTGTGCGCTGCTGTGTCTGGCGTTTCCTGTTCCCTCCCAGGGCCGGAGAGCAGATATTGTGCTTGTAGGTGGTCAGAGTGATGTAATGTCGGTCTGACAGTGTGTGCGCTGCTGTGTCTGGTGTTTCCTGTTCCCTCCCAGGGCCGGAGCACAGATATTGTGCTTGTAGGTGGTCAGAGTGATGTAATGTCGGTCTGACAGTGTGTGTGCTGCTGTGTCTGGCGTTTCCTGTTCCCTCCCAGGGCCGGAGCGCAGATATTTTGCTTGTAGGTGGTCAGAGTGATGTTATGTCGGTCTGACAGTGTGTGTGCTGCTGTGCCTGGCGTTTCCTGTTCCCTCCCAGGGCCGGAGCACAGATATTGTGCTTGTAGGTGGTCAGAGTGATGTAATGTCGGTCTGACAGTGTGCGCACCGCTGTGTCTGGCGTTTTCTGTTCCCTCCCAGGGCCGGAGCGCAGATATTGTGCTTGTAGGTGGTAAGAGTGATGTTATGTTGGTCTGACAGTGTGTGCGCTGCTGTGTCTGGTGTTTCCTGTTCCCTCCCAGGGCCGGAGAGCAGATATTGTGCTTGTAGGCGGTCAGAGTGATGTTATGTTGGTCTGACAGTGTATGCGCTGCTGTGTCTGGCGTTTCCTGTTCCCTCCCAGGGCCGGAGCACAGATATTGTGCTTGTAGGCAGTCAGAGTGATGTAATGTCGGTCTGACAGTGTATGCGCTGCTGTGCCTGGCGTTTCCTGTTCCCTCCCAGGGCCGGAGCGCAGATATTGTGCTTGTAGGTGGTCAGAGTGATATTATGTTGGTCTGACAGTGTGTGCGCTGCTGTGCCTGGCGTTTCCTGTTCCCTCCCAGGGGCGGAGCACAGATATTGTGCTTGTAGGTGGTCAGAGTGATGTTATGTTGGTCTGACAGTGTGTGTGCTGCTGTGTCTGGCGTTTCCTGTTCCCTCCCAGGGCCGGAGAGCAGATATTGTGCTTGTAGGTGGTCAGAGTGATGTAATGTCGGTCTGACAGTGTGTGCGCTGCTGTGTCTGGTGTTTCCTGTTCCCTCCCAGGGCCGGAGCACAGATATTGTGCTTGTAGGTGGTCAGAGTGATGTAATGTCGGTCTGACAATGTGTGTGCTGCTGTGTCTGGCGTTTCCGGTTCCCTCCCAGGGCCGGAGCACAGATATTGTGATTGTAGGTGGTCAGAGTGATGTAATGTCGGTCTGACAGTGTGCGCGCTGCTGTGTCTGGTGTTTCCTGTTCCCTCCCAGGGCCAGAGCACAGATATTGTGCTTGTAGGCGGTCAGAGTGATGTAATGTCGGTCTGACAGTGTGTGCGCTGCTGTGTCTGGTGTTTCCTGTTCCCTCCCAGGGCCGGAGCACAGATATTGTGCTTGTAGGTGGTCAGAGTGATGTAATGTCGGTCTGACAGTGTGTGTGCTGCTGTGTCTGGCGTTTCCTGTTCCCTCCCAGGGCCGGAGCGCAGATATTTTGCTTGTAGGTGGTCAGAGTGATGTTATGTTGGTCTGACAGTGTGTGTGCTGCTGTGCCTGGCGTTTCCTGTTCCCTCCCAGGGCCGGAGCACAGATATTGTGCTTGTAGGTGGTCAGAGTGATGTAATCGGTCTGACAGTGTGTGTGCTGCTGTGTCTGGCGTTTCCTGTTCCCTCCCAGGGCCGGAGCACAGATATTGTGCTTGTAGGTGGTCAGAGTGATGTAATGTCGGTCTGATAGTGTGTGCGCTGCTGTGCCTGGCGTTTCCTGTTCCCTCCCAGGGCCGGAGAGCAGATATTGTGCTTGTAGGTGGTCAGAGTGATGTAATGTCGGTCTGACAGTGTGTGTGCTGCTGTGCCTGGCGTTTCATGTTCCCTCCCAGGGCCGGAGCACAGATATTGTGCTTGTAGGTGGTCAGAGTGATGTAATGTCGGTCTGATAGTGTGTGCGCTGCTGTGCCTGGCGTTTCCTGTTCCCTCCCAGGGCCGGAGCACAGATATTGTGATTGTAGGTGGTCAGAGTGATGTAATGTCGGTCTGATAGTGTGTGCGCTGCTGTGCCTGGCGTTTCCTGTTCCCTCCCAGGGCCGGAGAGCAGATATTGTGCTTGTAGGTGGTCAGAGTGATGTAATGTCGGTCTGACAGTGTGTGTGCTGCTGTGTCTGGCGTTTCCTGTTCCCTCCCAGGGCCGGAGCGCAGATATTGTGCTTGTAGGTGGTCAGAGTGATGTAATGTCGGTCTGACAGTGCGCGCGCCGCTGTGTCTGGCGTTTCCTGTTCCCTCCCAGGGCCGGAGCGCAGATATTGTGCTTGTAGGCGGTCAGAGTGATGTTATGTCGGTCTGACAGTGTATGCGCTGCTGCGTCTGGCGTTTTCTGTTCCCTCCCAGGGCCGGAGCACAGATATTGTGCTTGTAGGTGGTCAGAGTGATGTAATGTCGGTCTGACAGTGTGTGTGCTGCTGTGCCTGGCGTTTCCTGTTACCTCCCAGATCCGGAGCTCAGATATTGTGCTTGTAGGTGGTCAGAGTGATGTAATGTCGGTCTGACAGTGTGCGCGCTGCTGTGTCTGGCGTTTCCTGTTCCCTCCCAGGGCCGGAGCGCAGATATTGTGCTTGTAGGCGGTCAGAGTGATGCAATGTCGGTCTGACAGTGTGTGCGCTGCTGTGCCTGGCGTTTCCTGTTCCCTCCCAGGGCCGGAGCACAGATATTGTGCTTGTAGGTGGTCAGAGTGATGTAATGTCGGTCTGACAGTGTGTGCGCTGCTGTGCCTGGCGTTTCCTGTTCCCTCCCAGGGCCGGAGCGCAGATATTGTGCTTGTAGGTGGTCAGAGTGATGTAATGTCGGTCTGACAGTGTGTGCGCTGCTGTGCCTGGCGTTTCCTGTTCCCTCCCAGGGCCGGAGCGCAGATATTGTGCTTGTAGGCGGTCAGAGTGATGTAATGTCGGTCTGACAGTGTGTGCGCTGCTGTGCCTGGCGTTTCCTGTTCCCTCCCAGGGCCGGAGCACAGATATTGTGCTTGTAGGTGGTCAGAGTGATGTAATGTCGGTCTGACAGTGTGTGCGCTGCTGTGCCTGGCGTTTCCTGTTCCCTCCCAGGGCCGGAGAGCAGATATTGTGCTTGTAGGTGGTCAGAGTGATGTTATGTTGGTCTGACAGTGTGCGCGCTGCTGTGTCTGGTGTTTCCTGTTCCCTCCCAGGGCCGGAGCACAGATATTGTGCTTG
Organism: Crinia signifera; assembly: GCF_055691185.1. Lineage (NCBI taxonomy): Eukaryota > Metazoa > Chordata > Amphibia > Anura > Myobatrachidae > Crinia > Crinia signifera. Next base: position 2,241,979 of record NC_139223.1, read on the forward strand.
TAGGTGGTCAGAGTGATGTTATGTTGGTCTGACAGTGTGCGCGCTGCTGTGTCTGGCGTTTCCTGTTCCCTCCCAGGGCCGGAGCGCAGATATTGTGCTTGTAGGTGGTCAGAGTGATGTAATGTCGGTCTGACAGTGTGTGCGCTGCTGTGTCTGGCGTTTCCTGTTCCCTCCCAGGGCCAGAGCATGGATATTGTGCTTGTAGGCGGTCAGAGTGATGTAATGTTGGTCTGACAGTGTGTGTGCTGCTGTGCCTGGCGTTTACTGTTCCCTCCCAGGGCCGGAGCACAGGTATAGTGTGGTCAGAGTGATGTAATGTCGCATTCAGACCTTTCATAGAGAAATATTATACCAGCAAACTTCATAAGTCGTTGTGTCGGTGAGTGCCGGGCGCACATAACCCCACCACCGCACCACGCATCTCTGGTTATAGTTGTAGCTCTGCAGGGCAGAATTGTGGCTGTGGGAGGAGGAAGAATGCTGGAGCATTACCAGCCCCTCTGTACTGCGCCCTATCTGTGGGAGCATTATAGCAGTATCTAGTGATATCAGCCCCTCAGTGCACACGACATCATTGTGATGGTAATCAGAAGTCAGTGTGTGCCTGGGTAACATGGGATGGACTATGATGTCACCAACCCCCCCCCCCCCTTACACATCTACATTCCACAGGACTCGGAACAAGTCTCCTCAGCTGTCTTCATGGTGTCCAATGTCCCCTCACCATCTGTACAGCTGATCCCAGGCCATTCCTCAGTATAACTCCACGCTGCGCCGCACACAGCCCCCCCCCCCCCCCCTGCACAGCGCTGATTAAGGGACTCGTGGACCTGGAGCCGGGAATAGTATGAGAAGTGGGGAAGGTGAGACCCCATACAGTATACGCCCCAATGTCTCCCTAATTATATAACAGTACAAACAATGCATCAGTGTGTAATACAGGAATGTCATTGTAATACTTACCGCTGCTGTCGGCCTGATGATCATCATGCTGATGGGCCCTATTGTTATGTGGGGGCCTGGAGCTGCTGCTCCATCCGCCCCATTGTTAATTTGGCCTAGGTACAGTACATGACTCTGAGAGGGGAAGGAGGCACATAGAGGGGGGTGACAGGGAGGGAAAATGGGGTGCAGCCGAGATATTGGAGCATGGGAGACAGTGACCGGCATGAGGCACATAGAGGGGTGTGGAGGGACCACAGCGAGGAAAATAGGGGGTGCAGGGTAGAAATTGGTCTACAGGAGACAGTGAGGGTAATATGGAATGCAGGGGAGATATTGGGGTACAAGAGACAGTGAGGTGAAAAGGGGTACAGGGGAGATTTTGGGGGTACAGGAGACAGTGAGGGGGATAAGGCACATAGAGGGGTGTGGGGGGATGACAGTGAGGGAAATAGGGGGTACAGGGAAGATATTGTGGTACAGGAGACAGTGAGAATATGGGGTACAGGGGAGATACTGGGGTTAAGCAGACAGTGAGGGAAATAGGGGGTACAAATGAGATATTGGGGTACAGGAGATAGTGAGGGAAATATTGGGTACAGGGAAATAATGGAGTACATGAGACAGTATAGGGACTGGGGGGGGGGTACAGGGTAGATATTGTGGTACAGGAGAAAGTGGGATGAATAGGGGTTACAGGAGAGATATTGGCGTACAGGAGTCAGTGAGGGGAATAGGGGAGATATTGGGGTACAGGAGATAGTGAGGGGAACATGGGGTACACAACAGTGAGAGGAATAGGGGAGATACTGGGGTACAGGAGACAGTGAGGGGAATATGGGGTACAGAAAACAGTGAGAGGATTAGGGGGTACAGGAGAGATATTGGGGTACAGTGAGGGAAATAGGGCTTGAATGGGAGGTATTGGGGTACATGACACCATGATAGTAATAGAAGGTACCGGGGAGATTTTGGGGTACAGGAGTTAGTGAGGGGAATAGGAGTTACAGGGGAGATATTGGGGTACAGGTAGTCAGTAAAAAGGGGGTGCAGGGGAGATATTGGGGTACAGGAGACATTGAGGCACAAGAGTCAGTGATATGAATAGGGGTTAAAGGGAGATATTTGGGTTCAGGAGTTAGTGAGGCGAACCGGCGTTACAGGGGAGATATTGGGGTACAGGTGCCAGTAAGGGGAATAGGAGGTACAGAGGAGATATTGGGGTACACTACAGGAAACGACGAGGGGAATAGGGGACACAGGGGAGATATTGAGGCAGAGTAGTCAGTGAGGGGTACAGAACCACTACTAGAGTACTGGCGTGAGGGACCCTGGCCTGCACATATATATCAGGCGCAGCCGCCATGTTTGATTGCTCATTTGTTCACTTTTTTTCCTGTAAATAAAGATATTGTTAAAATTCTCTTGACATTTGCCGTTATGTTCCGCCCCCTACCCTTGATTGGCCAGTGTCGATCAGGCTCCAGTACTTGATTGGCTGAGGCTCCACCCTTTGGTGCATCTTACTTCCTGTTCCCTGTTCCGGCCCCTCCCTACTACGCACGGTACGTTCCTGGCGTCTGATTGGACGGCTGCAGCTGGGATTCATCAATCGCTGGCCGCGTCTCATCTCAGACGCTGGCCGCTGGAGCGTTGTGTCCTGTGATTGGCTCAGATTAAGACTACGCCCTTTTCCTACTCTCAGTAATCCTGTCTCTCATTGGTCGGTTCTGTCCCCTGTCAGTCCGGGCCGGTGCGCCCCTCAGCCGCCGGCCCGTTCATTACACCAACGCCCCGACATGGAGCCGCCACCCGGACCCTGCTCCTCCCCCCCGGGGCCCAGGCCCGTGCCTCCACCCCGCAGGGGCTCCGAAGACCGCCGGCCTCTGAGTCCTGTCAGGAGAGTTCCCTGGGATGGGAAACCCGGGACCCCCGAGCGGAGCACGGTCACCCAGAGGGTGCTCATAGTCCTACAGAGCCGAGAGAGCACCTCAGTGCCTGGCCAGGCAGCGTCTCAGAGTGCCTCAGTAGCTAGCAGGGGGGAGGCACCATCACACACCGCCTCAGTAGCTAGCAGGGGGGAGGCACCATCACCCACTGGCTTAGTAACCAACAGGAGGGAGGCACCGTCACACACTGCCTCAGTGCCCGGCCAGGAGGAGGCACCGTCACACAATGCCCCTGTGCCCAGCCGGAGGGAGGCATCACATAGCACCCCTGTGCCCAGCATTAGGGAGTCACCGTCACACAGCACCTCAGAACGCAGCCGGGGGGAGGCACCATCATACAGCGCCTCAGTGCCCACCCAGGGGGAGGAACCATCACACAATGCCTCAGTGCCCAGCCGGGGGGAGGCACCATCAAACAATAATGCCTCGGTGCCCAGCCGGAGGGAGGCACCATCCCACAGCGCTTCAGTGCCTGGTCGAGGGAAGGCACCATCCCACAGCGCCTCTGTGCCCAGCCAAAGTGAGGCACCGTTACACAGCGTCACAATGCTTAGCCGAGGTGAAATACCATCACACAATGCCTCAGTGCCCAGCCGGGGGGAGGCACCATCCCACAGCGCTTCAGTGCCTGGTCGAGGGAAGGCACCATCCCACAGCGCCTCTGTGCCCAGCCAAAGTGAGGCACCGTTACACAGCGTCACAATGCTTAGCCGAGGTGAGATACCATCACACATCGCTTCAGTACCAAGTGGGGGGACTGCACCATCACAGAACACCATAATAGCAGACCTGGGAGAGCCACCCACAGGGGTCTCCTCAATCCAAAACCCAGAGACTTCACTCGCAGGCGTTGCCTCAATACCAGGCCAGGGGCCGTCTGACATACATACTGTAATAGCAGAGTCATCGACCCAGGAATCACTGCTGCAATCCCACAGTATATTACCACAGGAAGCCATGATACATAGCCTAAGGATCACATCACCTCAGACATCTGTAAGACAGTCTTCAGTAATGTCACTGGAAGATACAGTGGTACGTTGGCAAACTATACAGGACTCCACCGCACACATCCAACTGTCACAACAAGGCTCAGCATCTGCAGAAACACAACAAAGCTCTGCTCCACAATATATTCTATCTACACATAGCACTGCCTCTGTATATGTGCCAGATTCATCTCTTACAGAGGGGAACGTGCAGAGCACTACCACACTCCCACCAGAGGGGAACGTGCAGAGCACTACCACACTCCCACCAGAGGGGAACGTGCAGAGCACTACCACACTCCCACCAGAGGGGAACGTGCAGAGCACTACCACACTCCCACCAGAGGGGAACGTGCAGAGCGCTACCACACTCCCACCAGAGGGGAACGTGCAGATCGCTACCACACTCCCACCAGAGGGGAACGTACAGAGCGCTACCACACTCCCACCAGAGGGGAAGGTGCAGAGCGCTACCACACTCCCACCAGAGGGGAACGTACAGAGCGCTACCACACTCCCACCAGAGGGGAACGTGCAGAGTGCTACCACACTCCCACCAGAGGGGAACGTACAGAGCGCTACCACACTCCCACCAGAGGGTAACATGCAGAGCGCTACCACACTCCCACCAGAGGGGAACGTACAGAGCGCTACCACACTCCCACCAGAGGGGAACGTGCAGAGCACTACCACACTTCCACCAGAGGGGAACGTGCAGAGCACTACCACACTTCCACCAGAGGGGAACGTGCAGAGCACTACCACACTCCCATCTGAAGGAATCGTGCAGAGCGCTACCACACTCCCATCTGAAGGAATCGTGAAGAGCGCTACCACACTCCCATCTGAGGGAATCACGCAGAGTGCTACCACTCTCCCATCTGAGGGAATCACGCAGAGCGCTACCACTCTCCCATCTGAGGGAATCACGCAGAGCGCTACCCCTCTCCCATCTGAGGGAATCACGCAGAGCGCTACCACTCTCCCATCTGAGGGAATCACGCAGAGCGCTACCACTCTCCCATCTGAGGGAATCACGCAGAGCGCTACCACTCTCCCATCTGAGGGAATCACGCAGAGCGCTACCACTCTCCCATCTGAGGGAATCACGAAGAGCGCTACCACTCTCCCATCTGAAGGAATCGCGAAGAGCGCTACCACTCTCCCATCTGAGGGAATCACGAAGAGCGCTACCACTCTCCCATCTGAAGGAATCGTGAAGATCGCTACCACTCTCCCATCTGAAGGAATCGTGCAGAGCGCTACCACTCTCCCATCTGAAGGAATCGTGCAGAGCGCTACCACTCTCCCATCTGAAGGAATCGTGCAGAGCGCTACCACTCTCCCATCTGAGGGCATCGTGCAGTGCGCTACCACTCTCCCATCTGAAGGAATCGTGCAGAGCGCTACCACTCTCCCATCTGAAGGAATTTCGCAGAACAGTAAAACATTTCCCCCAGACATTGTTATGCAGCATGTTCCAGGTCTCCAGCCAGGTGACCTCCCCCAGCACACGCAGGAAGTGGATAAGTCCAGCACACGTAATGTTCCACAGAACGAGCTGCATTCTACATCTCATACATCCAACCATCCCACACAATCACCTCATGGAGAGGTGTCGCTTTCACCAAATCGTGCTCATGACTCTTTTAGTCCCCAGAGGAACATGTCCTCGAAACCCCCACTCCCTATTCCACCCAGATCTATCCTGTACCCTGGCCCTCCACCTCCTCCTCGTGAGCAGGAGACCTCCCTTAGCCATGAAACAGCCTCTCTGTCCAGCTACAGGTCCAAGGTTCCAGCTCCAGACACACTCAGCTACCTGGACTCTGTCAGTCTGATGTCTGGTACGCTGGAGTCTCTCACCATGCTGGATGATGCCAGCTCCCTCGGCTCTGACTCTGAGATTAATGGCATCCCATATAGGAAGACTGACAAATATGGATTCCTGGGAGGAAATCAGTTTAGTGGCAACGGGTCAGTGACTACAATTTGGCAGCATTTACATTGTCGTCTTGTGTTCTGATACATGTTGGAGTCTGAGGAACTGGGTGACACTGAAGGACTGTATATGACTCAGGGTCTGACGCTGAGGGACCTTACCGGATGTGGGGGGGGGGCTGACGCTGATGGACCTTACCTGATGTAGGGGGGGGCTGACGCTGAGGGACCTTACCTGATGTGGGGGGGGCTGATGCTGAGGGACCTTACCTGATGTGGGGGGGCTGACGCTGAGGGACCTTACCTGATGTGGGGGCGCTGACGCTGAGGGACCTTACCTGATGTGGGGGCGCTGACGCTGAGGGACCTTACCTGATGTGGGGGGCTGACGCTGAGGGACCTTACCTGATGTGGGGGGGGCTGACGCTGATGGACCTTACCTGATGTAGGGGGGGGGCTGACGCTGAGGGACCTTACCTGATGTGGGGGGGGCTGATGCTGAGGGACCTTACCTGATGTGGGGGGGGCTGACGCTGAGGGACCTTACCTGATGTGGGGGGGCTGACGCTGAGGGACCTTACCTGATGTGGGGGGGGCTGATGCTGAGGGACCTTACCTGATGTAGGGGGGGGCTGACGCTGAGGGACCTTACCTGATGTGGGGGGGCTGACACTGAGGGACCGTACCTGACGCAGGGGCTGATGCTCTGTACCTGACGCGCGTGGGGGGGCTGGCGCTGAGGGACCGTACTTCGTGGGGGGGGGGGGGCTGACGCTGAGGGACCGTACCTGACACGCGCGGGGGGGCTGATGCTGAGGGACTGTACCTAACGCGCGCGGGGGGGGCTGATGCTGAGGGACTGTACCTAACGCGCGCGGGGGGGGGGGGGGGGGGGCTGATGCTGAGGGACTGTACCTAACGCGCGCGGGGGGGCTGATGCTGAGGGACCGTACCTGACACTGACGCTGATGGACCTTACCTGATGTGGGGGGGCTGACGCTGAGGGACCGTACCTTTTGCAGGGGCTGATACTGAGGGAACATACCTGACCCAGAGGGACCATGCCTGATACAGGGGACTAACGCAGAGGGACCGTATCTGACACTGGGGACTGACGCAGAGGGACCGTACCTGACGCAGAGGGACCGAAGCAGACGGACCGTACCTGATGCAGATGGGCCGTACCTGATGCAGGGGCTGATGCTGAGGGACCGTACCTGATGCTGAGGGACTGTAGCTGATGTAGGGAGGGGCTGATGCTGATGGACTGTACCCGGGGGGGCTGACACTGAGGGACCGTATTTGATGCGTGAGCTGATGCTAAGAGGGCTAACTCTGAGGGACCGCACCTGACACGGGGGGGGGGGGGGGGGGGCGATGCTGAAGGACCGTACCCAATGCGGGGGCTGACCCTGAGGGACCGTACCCGAAGTGGGGGGGGGGGGGTAGAAATGAAGAAGAGTGCTGTAGATGAGGGACTGTATCTGACGCGCTGGGGGGGCTGATGCTGAGGGACTGTACCCGACACAGGGGATGGCTGACGCTGGGGCCTGTACTGGACTCTGATGCTGAGGGAATGTACGCGCGCGGCTGACACTGGGGGACCGTACCAGAATCGGGGACTGATGCTGAGGCAGGGGCTAACTCTGAGGGACCGTACCTGACATGGGGGCTGACGCTGAGGGGCTCATGGTAACTGGACTGTCCTATTTTATCATTGTTTCCTGCAGTGAGGGCACAATCCCTCTGGAAATTGCCCGTCAGAGAGAGCTGAAGTGGTTGGATATGTTCAGCCATTGGGATAAGTGGCTGACTCGGCGATTTCAGAAGGTGAGCGCAGCATCAGTATTGGGGGCGTGCTTGGAGAAGGTTCACAGGGGGGTGCCTCCCCCTGCTCTGTCTCCCCTGTGCCTCCCCCTGCTGTGCCTCCCCCTGCTCTGTCTCCCCTGTGCCTCCCCCTGCTGTGCTTCCCCGTGCTCGGTCTCCCCTGTGCCTCCCCCTGCTGTGCTTCCCCGTGCTCGGTCTCCCCTGTGCCTCCCCCTGCTCGGTCTCCCCAGTGCCTCCCCCTGCTCTGTCTCCCCTGTGCCCCCCCTGTGCCTCCCCCTGTGCCTCCCCCTGCTCTGTCTCCCCTGTGCCTCCCCCTGCTCTGTCTCCCCTGTGCCTCCCCCTGCTGTGCCTCCCCCTGCTCTGTCTCCCCTGTGCCTCCCCCTGCTGTGCTTCCCCGTGCTCGGTCTCCCCTGTGCCTCCCCCTGCTCTGTCTCCCCTGTGCCTCCCCCTGCTCTGTCTCCCCCGTCTCCCCTGTGCCTCCCCCTGCTCTGTCTCCCCCTGCTCTGTCTCCCCCTGTGCCTCCCCCTGCTCTGTCTCCCCCTGCTCTGTCTCCCCCTGCTCTGTCTCCCCTGTGCCTCCCCCTGCTCTGTCTCCCTTGTGCCTCCCCCTGCTCTGTATCCCCTATGCATCCCCCTGCTCTGCCTCCCCTGCTCTGTCTCCCCTGTGCCTCCCCCTGCTCTGTCTCCCTTGTGCCTCCCCCTGCTCTGTCTCCCCTATGCATCCCCCTGCTCTGTCTCCCCTGCTCTGTCTCCCCTGTGCCTCCCACTGCTCTGTCTCCCCTGTGCCTCCCACTGCTCTGTCTCCCCTGTGCCTCCCCCTGCTCTGTCTCCCCTGTGCCTTCCCCTGCTCTGTCTCCCCAGTGCCTCCCCCTGCTCTGCCTCCCCCTGCTCTGCCTCCCCCTGCTCTGCCTCCCCCTGCTCTGCCTCCCCCTGCTCTGTCTCCCCTGTGCCTCCCCCTGCTCTGTCTCCCTTGTGCCTCCCCCTGCTCTGTCTCCCCTATGCATCCCCCTGCTCTGCCTCCCCTGCTCTGTCTCCCCTGTGCCTCCCCCTGCTCTGTCTCCCCTGTGCCTCCCCCTGCTCTGTCTCCCCTGTGCCTCCCCCTGCTCTGTCTCCCCTGTGCCTCCCCCTGCTCTGTCTCCCCTGTGCCTCCCCCTGCTCTGTCTCCCCTGTGCCTCCCCCTGCTCTGTCTCCCCTGTGCCTCCCCCTGCTCTGTCTCCCCTGTGCCTCCCCCTGCTCTGTCTCCCCTGTGCCTCCCCCTGCTCTGTCTCCCCTGTGCCTCCCCCTGCTCTGTCTCCCCTGTGCCTCCCCCTGCTCTGTCTCCCCTGTGCCTCCCCCTGCTCTGTCTTCCCCTGCTCTGTCTCCCCCTGCTCTGTCTTCCCCTGCTCTGTCTCCCCCTGCTCTGTCTTCCCCTGCTCTGTCTTCCCCTGCTCTGTCTTCCCCTGCTCTGTCTCCCCCTGCTCTGTCTCCCCCTGCTCTGTCTCCCCCTGCTCTGTCTTCCCCTGCTCTGTCTCCCCCTGCTCTGTCTCCCCCTGCTCTGTCTCCCCCTGCTCTGTCTCCCCCTGCTCTGTCTCCCCCTGCTCTGTCTCCCCCTGCTCTGTCTCCCCCTGCTCTGTCTCCCCCTGCTCTGTCTCCCCCTGCTCTGTCTCCCCCTGCTCTGTCTCCCCCTGCTCTGTCTCCCCCTGCTCTGTCTTCCCCTGCTCTGTCTCCCCCTGCTCTGTCTCCCCCTGCTCTGTCTTCCCCTGCTCTGTCTCCCCCTGCTCTGTCTCCCCTGTGCCTCCCACTGCTTTGCATCCCCCTGCTCTGTCTCCCCTGTGCCTCCCCCTGCTCTGCCTCCCCCTGCTCTGTCTCCTCTGTGCCTCCCCCTGCTCTGTCTCCCCTGTGCCTCCACTGTGTTGCATTTCCTTTTTTCTGTCTCGAGTCCATAGGAGACACAGGGCTTACGCTGGCCTCCGGGAACTGGGCTCCTCCCCTCCTATACCCCGCCCCCGCCTCAGGCCACCAGTTTTTCGTTTGGTGCGGCAGGAGCAGCACCGTTGAAACGGGGGGCTGCCTTTGGCAGCCCGTTTTTATTTTTTATTTTAACTAGGGCAGGCAGCGCTGGGCGTCTTGTGAGACGCCCGCGCTGCCGCCCCAACGACTCCCAGCGCTGGCGGCCGCAGCACCACGACTGTGTGAGTGACCTCGGCCGGGATCCTCCGCAGCGGGACCCACAGCCGCAAGCCGGAAGCTGGGAGCAGGTAAGAGGCGCTAGGCGCCTATCGCGGCTTACAGCTCCGGCGGCTGGGGACCGCTGGACTGTGCTGATCGGGCGGGGACCGGGTCGCTCGTTCCCCCGCTAGACCACCAGGGTATCAGGCAACGGAGCGCAGCACAGGCAGCGGTCAATCCCTAGATGGATCCCCGCTATTTGCCTGATGCTGCGGGCGGCCATTTTCCCTGGGGGCTTCAGTATCAGCAGGGGGAGGCAGACTCACTCCGTTAGCCCCTCCCCCGGGTCTGCTGGCGCCTTCTCTGCAGAGTTCCCGCCGCAGGCTTTCCTCCGCCCTCTCCCTCCCTGCACAGGACGCGGAGCAGCCATCTTTGCCTCAGCCGCGCTGCCTGCTGCACCTCCGGAGACGCTGGGCTATCCCCTGTATACCTCTCCTCCACAGGTCAGGCTATACAAGCTTCCTCCTGCCAGCCTTGGGGCTTTGGTCAGTGAGAGGTGCTGCATTTATTATTTTTCTGTGCATTGTATGCTCTGCTGTGTATAAGTGCTGTGTGTAAGTGCTGTAACCTTACACCCCCTGTGCTGCAGCGCCCACTTCAGCCACTTCTCACACCTTATAGGGTTGTGGAGATTGTAGTGTGCCTCAGGTTAACATGTCCAGAAAGGCACCTAAGGAGGGGGGAGCTCCTTTGCTGCGCACTTGCACTTCCTGTGCTGCAGGCTTGTCAACACATGACGAAGTGTTTGATGGCCTTTGCGCATGCTGTCATAGGCTTCAGCAGCAGCCTTCAGCCGCCTCATCTATTACTGAGCCGGCTTGGGCTTCGTCCCTCACCCAGGTCATGTCGCAGCTGGTGGACCGCCTTACGTCTGCTCCTCCTGCGCAGCCTGCTCCGCAGGCGGCTCCTTTCGCTTCAGCCCAGAGTGCTTTACCCCCCATGTTGGAGCCTCCCTGGGTTAGCTCCCTAACGGCCTCGGTTCAGGGGTTACAACAAATGTTGTCCAAACAACCGGCTAAGCGCCCAGCATTGCTCAGGGACGACCCTCCTCAGCTTTTAGGGGACACTGACACAGACTCTGATCAGGGGGATACGGGTTATAACCCTCCCGACGCTGACCCTGCTACAGATCCCCAGGACCCCCAGGACCCCCCTCCTCCTGACATAGATGTGGAGGCCCTTGTTAAGGCTGTCAGAGAAACTTTTGACTTGGCAGAGGATGAAGTCCCGGTGTCTAAGGGCCCGGTCTTTAAACGTAAAAAGAAGGTTTCCTCCTTCTTCCCTAGATCCGATCAACTGGAGGATATCTTGGAGGAAGCATGGACTACCCCTAATCGTAAATTTCAGCTCCCCAAAAGATTTCCCACTCTTTATCCCCTCCCCCCGGGGGACAGAGTTAAATGGGAAAGTCCGCCTCCAGTGGATGCCCATGTGGCACGCTTGGTAAGAGCTTCTACTTTGCCCATTCCTAACACCGCTTCTTTGAAGGACCCCACCGACAGGAAGCTAGAAAATTTCCTAAAGGTCATTTATTCACATGCAGGGGCTGTCGCTAGACCGGCCTTGTCCTCAGCATGGGTCGCTAGGGCGCTTTCAGAATGGGCAGACTCCCTCGTCAGGGGCCTATCTGAGGGTACACCCCGGGAGGAACTCTTACCTTTAGCAGGCAGGGTCCAACAGGCTGCAGCTTATTTAGGAGAAGCTGCCCTAGATGCGGGAGTTCTCGCTTCCAAGGTCTCGGCTTCCGCCATTGCAGCAAGACGGGCTTTATGGCTCCGTTCCTGGCGGGCGGATGCTGACTCCAAAAGGGCTTTGGAGGCTTTGCCGTTCACTGGGACTATCCTCTTTGGCCCAGAACTGGACAAAATAGTGGCTACAGTAGCGGCTTCAAAGACTGCCTTCCTGCCATCTACAGCGGCTCCGCGACCTCGTGCTACTTCCTTTCGGGCCTTTCGACCTCAGGGCAGGGCACGGGGTCAGCCATTTCCAAGATCACAGTCTCATACTTCCAGACCGCCTAAACAGCGAGGACGTCAGGCCTGGTCTACCCGTCGCCCCGAGCCCAAGCAGCCAGACAAGCCGTCTGCCTGACGGGGCGGACCTCCACCTGGGGGACCCCAGGGTGGGAGGTCGTCTGCTGAGATTTTCCACCGCATGGCTGGACACAACAACAGACGGTTGGGTCTGCGATGTCGTCACGCGAGGTTATGCTCTCACGTTTCGCCATCGCCCTCCCTCTCAATTCTTTTCCATCAGTCTACCAAGGGATCCCATCAAGGCAAGTGCCCTCAGGGACTCCGTTCAGTCCCTTCTTCGAACTGGGGTCATTGTACAGGTTCCCCCATCGCAACGGGGTCTAGGATTCTATGCCAGCCTGTTCTTGGTTCGGAAGCCCAGCGGGGCCTATCGACCAATACTGAACCTGAAATCTCTCAATCGGTTCCTCCGGGTTCCGAAGTTCCGGATGGAATCCTTACGCTCCATCATACTGGCCTTGGAACCGGGAGATTTTCTGGCATCCCTGGATATCCAGGATGCCTACCTTCATGTCCCCATTCGCCAAAATCACCAGCGGTACCTGCGCTTTGCTCTACTGGGCGAGCACTTTCAGTTTTGTGCGCTGCCCTTTGGTCTCTCAACTGCCCCTCGTGTATTCACGAAAATCATGGCAGTCATGGCAGGACATCTCAGACGTCAGGGGGTCAGAATTCTCCCTTATTTAGACGACCTTCTGCTGCTGGCTCAGTCTCCGGAGGAACTCCAGGTTCACATCCACAGGACAGTGACCCTTCTACAAAGTCACGGTTGGATTATCAGTTGGTCAAAATCTGCTATCCTTCCATCTCAACGGATGGTCCATCTAGGAGCCCTCCTGGATTCCAGACTTCAGAGGGTTTTCCTACCAGAGGACAGGCTTCAGACACTCCAGTCCAGGATTCGAGATCTTCTCAGACACCGGTCGGTTTCCATTCATGCCTGCATGCGGGTCTTGGGCTCGATGGTTTTCACCTTCGAGATGGTGGAATATGCCCAATTCCACTCCCGCCCGCTGCAGTGGGAGCTTCTGACCCAGTGGAACGGGTCACACCATCTCATCAGGGCGCAGAGGATTGTCCTCTCCCAGGAGCTACGTCTGTCCCTCACGTGGTGGCTCCTCTCCCGAAACCTACAGAGGGGACGCCCCTTTTGGATCCAGGACTGGGTACTTCTTACGACAGACGCCAGTCTGAGTGGATGGGGGGCAGTCACCTGTCAGAGATCCTTCCAGGGGTTGTGGACGGCAAGGGAGAGCCAGCTCTCCATCAACTGCCTGGAACTAAGGGCGGTATACCGAGCCCTATGTCTAGCCCTCCCGTTGCTGCGGGGTCACCCTGTTCAGGTCCAGTCGGACAATGCTACGGCTGTAGCATACATCAATCACCAGGGAGGAACTCGCAGCCGGGGGGCCATGGCAGAGACCAGGTGCATCTTCCAGTGGGCGGAGAAACACATCCCGGCCATATCGGCAGTATTCATACCGGGGGTACTGAATTGGGAGGCGGACTTTCTGAGCCGCCAGACCCTCCACTCCGGGGAGTGGTCTCTTCATCAAGACGTGTTCGACCTGCTCGTGGACAGATGGGGAGCTCCGGAAGTGGACTTGATGGCCACTCGTCACAACCGCAAGGTCCAGAGGTACGGGTCTCGCACCAGAGATCCAGGCGCCTGTCTCACAGACGCTCTATCGGCACCTTGGCCATTTCATCTAATGTATGTGTTCCCCCCGATATCTCTCCTTCCCAGGGTCCTTCGCAAATTCAAGGCCGAAGGAGGAAGCTTGATCCTCGTCGCTCCAGATTGGCCCAGGAGGCCCTGGTACGCGGATCTCCTGGGGATGGCAATGGACCTACCATTCCATCTTCCTCTACGACCAGATCTCATCAGTCAGGGTCCTTGCCTGCACCCGGATCTGCCCCGCCTCCGTTTGACGGGGTGGCTCTTGAAACGTCCCTCTTGCGGGCAAAGGGTTTTTCCTCAGGAGTAATCCGGACTATGCTTCAAGCACGTAAGCCGTCTTCAGCAGGTGCTTATTATAGGATCTGGAGAGCCTTCTTTGCTTGGTGTGCGACAAGGGGGCTGGATTCCAGCCGTTTTAGGCTATCTAGAATATTATCTTTCCTGCAGACGGGCTTGGAAGCTGGTTTACGTCTTTCTTCTCTAAAAGTGCAGATCTCTGCGTTGTCTGTCCTGTTTCAGAGAAGACTGGCGCTACTACCGGATGTTCGTACCTTCCTGCAGGGGGTTATCCGAATACAGCCTCCGTTTGTCCCTCCGGTGGCCCCGTGGGACCTCTCCCTGGTTCTCCAGGCTCTACAGTCTCCTCCATTCGAACCGTTGCGTTCGATTGATCTTCCATGGCTCACTTGGAAAACTATTTTCCTGCTAGCTATTGCTTCGGCTCGACGAGTGTCCGACTTGTCGGCCCTGTCGTGGCGTTCCCCTTATCTTGTCTTCCATCCAGACAGGGCAGTTCTTCGAACTCGCCCCTCTCATTTGCCTAAGGTTGTCTCGAGGTTCCACATCAACCAGGAGATTGTGGTCCCTGCCTTCAGGTCTTCTGAGCAATCGGCCTCAGAATCTTCTTTGGATGTGGTTCGCGCACTTCGCATCTATGTAAAGCGTACGAAGTCAGTTCGTAAATCAGATGCTCTCTTTGTCCTTTACGCTGCTCACAAGCGAGGTTGGCCGGCGTCTAAACAGACGTTGGCTCGGTGGATCAGATCCACCATCCGCCAGGCCTATAGGGACTCTGACCTTCCGGTCCCTGATGGGATTCGGGCTCACTCCACGAGGTCGGTTAGTGCTTCTTGGGCTGTCCGCGGTGGGGCTACTGCGGAGCAGCTGTGTAGGGCGGCTACTTGGTCGTCCCCCAGTACCTTTTTGCGCTTTTACGCGTTTGACTCTTGCTTCCTGTGTCTCCTATGGACTCGAGACAGAAAAGGAGATTTCTCTATCATCCGGCAGGGGACACTGGCGTTCACGCTGGGTAATAGAGGTGGATGGCTGGGAACTGGCACACTGTAACTTTAAACAGCTGGCTCCTCCCCTCTAGTACCCACAATCCCCAGTTAGAAAAATTGTGCTCGGGAGCTGGCCACGCAGGAGATCTCTCCTGTATTTGCATCTCTTTTGGGCATTTTTTTCTGACATTCCCTGCTAGGGAAGTTATCTCAGTTCTGAGTGTTTGTTCCCTGTAAGGGAGCTTGGCGCGCTGGTTTAACCAGCACTGTCTGTCAGGGTCTCTACTAAAAGACGCCTGCCAGCCTATCCTGTGTTCCTGCGGTCCCCCACCAAAGGGACCGTCAGACACCGTTTCTGCCTGCCTGTGACGCCGGGAGCCCCAAGGACAGAGTCACCAACAGTGAGTACCCTTTCAGCGGGGCGGGCTGTTTGTGTTTCGCACAGCGCGCCGCGTGTTAACCCGCTGTCGCGTCTCCCAGCAGGTGCAGAGGGGTTAAAACCTTGCTGGCTGGGAGGCTCAGCGTAGCGGGGGGATAGCGGTATACCGCTGTGGGAGACTGCTCAGACGCGGTACCGCACGCGGCGGGCGCCATTTTAAATGTAATGCCGCGGTGAGGGGGACTTGGCAGTGCTTAGTTTTCAAATGTGGGAATATCGCTGTGTTTAGCTATATTCTGAGGCATTGTTCTGCTTGTCACCTCTCTCCTGCTTAGGTGTACAAGACAGTGGGACGTTAACCCTTGTATCCCCTCTGGTGGCTTTATAGCTTTGTGTAGGGGGGAAGGTTTGGGTTGCTATCAAGGGGGGCTTAGTCTTCCCTCTGGTGCCTACAGTCCCTGGGTCCTTACACCCATCCTGTCTTTTGTGTGTGTGAGGTGTGTGTAAGTGCTTTGAAAACATGACTGGCAAGGCATCCACTAAGGCTGCGCAGAAAGCCTTCATATGCATCGTTTGTGGTGTAAAGTTTTCACAGTCCTCTGCTGAGGGGAAAGCTACTACTTGTGAAACTTGCAGGGGTTTATCACAGGGTCCTTCTGAGGTCTCTGTTGCTCCTCCTGCATGGGCTTCCACATTAGTGGGGGCCATGTCTCAGCTTTCCTCTGAACTGGCTGAATCCAGAGTGGCTCAGCCAGCCTGGGTTTCTTCTTTAACTAGATCCATGGATTCTTTTGTGTCATCTATGTCTGTTCCTTCTCTACAGCAGAGGCGGCCAAAACGGCCGTTGCTTCTGCAGGACTCGGATGATTCCGCGGAGGAACAGGAGTTTCTAGCAGACGACATGGATCCGGACCAGGATGATGATCAGGTCCAGCCTGCAGCTGAGCCAGAACAGGCCCCGGCAGGGGTGGAGGCGCTTATAGTTGCTGTTAAGCGGGTCCTTAACTTCCCGGAGGAGCCGGAACCCGTGTCCCAGGATTTAGAGCTCTTTGAGGTACGTCCTAAGCAGCTGGTGGTTTTTCCTTTTCCTAAACAGGAACAACTTAATTCACCATGGCAAAACCCGGATAAACGTTTCCAGGTTCCGAAGAAATTTCTTTCCTTATACCCGTTTCAACCGTCTGCGCTCGCGCAGTGGGTGACACCTCCTCCTGTGGATGCCTCCTTTTCGAGGTTGTCCAAGAAGACTACCCTGCCGGTTCCGGGGGCCACGTCCTTAAAGGACCCTGCAGATAGGAAGCTGGAGAACACGCTGAAGGCCATCTATGTGGCAGCAGGAACCCAGTTGCGTCCAGCGGTGGTGTCAGCCTGGGTAAGTAAGGCCATTTCTAAATGGGCTGACCAGCTAGTCCAGGGTCTGGATGCGGGAGTTCCTCGCCAGGAGCTGAAGGTACTGGCGGAACATATCCGCGAGTCGGCAGATTTTCTCACAGACGCATCCAAGGACATCACTACGGTTGCTACCAGGGTTTCGGCCAACTCTATCGCCGCCAGAAGAGCCTTGTGGTTGCGGTCCTGGCAAGCGGATATGGAATCTAAGAAGGCGGTAGAAGCCTTGCCTTTTACTGGGGACATGTTGTTCGGCCCTGAGTTGGACAAATGGATCTCCCAGGCCACGGGAGGTAAGTCGGCCTTTCTGCCATCTGCCCCTCCTCCGGCGAGACGTCAGTACACGGGGCCCTCGTTCAATTCCTTTCGTCCACAGCAGTCCTTTCGCGGAAGGGGAAGAGGTTCGTCCTCTTCCTTTCGTGGGTCCCGTGGAAAGACAAGAGGTCAGCCTGCAGCCAGGGCCCAGTTGCCCAAGCCCCAGGAGAAGCCTGCAGCGTGACTATCCTCCAGCCATGCTGGGGGATTCCCAGGTTGGGGCCCGTCTTTTGGGATTTCGACAACAGTGGCTTGCCACCACGTCGGATCCTTGGGTCCGTCTGCTCATTTCGGACGGCTACAGGATTCAGTTTGCGGGTCCCCCACCTTCAAGATTTTTCACAACTGCTCTGCCTCGCGAGCAGGAGAAAAGAATACAGTTGCAGGGGGCTATGGAGAAGCTCCTGAAATCCAGAGTGATTATGCCGGTGCCGTTCGAGGAGAGGGAAAGAGGTTTTTACTCGAATCTATTCACGGTTCCCAAGCCAGATGGATCCGCGAGACCCATCTTAAACCTCAAGGCACTCAATTTGTACGTCCAGTACCATCCATTCAAGATGGAGTCTGTACACTCTGTCATAGCCTCTCTGGAGCCTCAGGAGTTCTTACTTTCCTTGGACATAAAGGATGCGTACCTCCACGTCCCTATATGGAGGCATCATCAATCTTTTCTCAGGTTCGCTGTTGGTCTGGAGCATTTTCAGTTCCGCGCCCTTCCGTTCGGGCTGTCCTCAGCCCCTCGAGTTTTTACGAAACTATTGTCAGTCCTGCTAGCCTGTCTGAGGCTTCAGGGCATCAATATTGTGCCGTACCTGGACGACCTTCTGATAAAGGCAACATCTCCGTCTCTTCTGCAGGAGCATGCTCACAAGACAATTCTGTTCCTGACGCAGCATGGGTGGATAATGAACTATCCAAAGTCATCGTTAGTGCCGTCCCAACGCCTACAATTCCTGGGTCTGTTGCTGGATACCAGAGCACAGAGAATATTCCTACCAGAGGACAAGATTGCTTCCATCCGGTTGTTGGTGCGTCAGATTCTACTCCACAAGAGAGTTCAGATCCTACTTTGCATTCGGCTGATAGGGAAGATGGTGGCAGCCTTTCCGGCGCTTCAGTTCGGGAGATTCCACTCTCGAACCCTTCAGTTGGACTTGCTTCGTCAATGGTCAGGTTCTCACCTGTTCATACATCGGAGGGTACAACTATCCAGTCGAGCAAGGTCATCACTGCTGTGGTGGCTACACAGACAGAATTTGACTCAGGGCCGGCGGTTCGCCATATGGGACTGGGTAGTTCTGACAACAGACGCAAGCCTCACAGGCTGGGGCGCAGTCATCCTGGATCGTCGACTGCAAGGTCTCTGGAATCAGTGGGAGACAAGTCTGCCCATAAACGTCCTGGAGCTCAGAGCGATTCACAATGCTCTACTGGCTGTTCCAGACATTGTTCAGGGCAAGACGGTCAAGGTCCAGTCGGACAACGCGACGGCTGTCGCGTACCTAAACAGACAAGGAGGCACCAAGAGCAGGGGCGCCATGAAGGAGGCCGCAAGGATCCTAGTCTGGGCGGAGAGACACGAGGTGATTCTGTCGGCAGTATACCTTCCAGGAGTCGACAATTGGGAGGCCGACTTTCTGAGCAGACAGAAGTTCCATCCGGGAGAGTGGTCTCTGCATCCCGACGTGTTTCAGGAGCTAGTCAGGAGATGGGGTCTACCTCAGATAGACCTCATGGCCTCCAGGCACAACCATCAACTTCCTCGTTATGTCTCACGAACAAGGGACGAGGGAGCTTGGGCAGTGGACGCTCTGGAGGTTCGGTGGCCCTTCAACTTCGTCTACCTGTTTCCTCCGATTCCACTTCTAGGAAGGATCCTCAAAAAGATAAGAAGGGAAGGGGTCCGAGCCGTGTTGATTGCCCCCTTCTGGCCCAGACGCACTTGGTTCGCCGAGATTCAGTCGCTACTCATAGACCAGCCTTGGACACTCCCGGACAGGCCGGATCTCCTTCTGCAGGGGCCTTTCCTGCACCCAGCGCTGAAGCCTCTCCGTTTGACGGCGTGGCTATTGAAGAAGACATCTTAAGGAAGAAGGGGATACCGGCGTCGGTAATTCCTACGATGATGGCGGCCCGTAAGCCGGTGTCTGCTAAGCATTATCACCGGATATGGCGGGCATATTCCACTTGGTGTTCCGCTCGGGGTTACCCGTTCAGGAGTTTCCATCTGCCTAGGTTACTTCGGTTCCTGCAGTCGGGGTTAGATTCAGGGCTTCGTCTAGCCTCCCTGAAGGTGCAGGTTTCCTCGCTGTCCATCCTGTTCCAGAAGAAGCTGGCCTCATTGTCAGAAATCAAGACGTTTTTACAAGGGGTGGCCAGAGTCCAGCCTCCCTTTGTCCCTCCTACACCACCGTGGGATCTACCTTTAGTTCTGCGTTTCCTACAGTCCGATGCTTTTGAGCCCTTGGAGCAGGTAGACTTAAAATTCTTGACCTGGAAAACTGTTATGTTATTGGCTCTGGCTTCGGCAAGGAGGGTCTCAGAGTTGGGTGCCCTGTCTTGTCGGGCACCTTTTCTTGTTTTTCATTCAGACAGGGCGGAGCTTCGTACAAGAGCATCTTTTCTGCCTAAGGTGGTTACTACGTTTCATGTGAATCAACCGATTGTCATCCCTGCCTTTACGGATTCCGACCCGCAGTCGGTTTCCCTTGATGTGGTCCGAGCCTTGCGACTTTATGTGTCTAGAACAGCGTCATTGAGGAAATCAGACGGCCTGTTTGTCTTGTACGACGCCCTTAAACGGGGTTGGCCGGCCTCTAAGCAGACCATAGCTCGATGGATCAAGCTCACTATTAGGCAGGCCTATTTGGCTGAGGGGAGGGCTCCGCCTCCCTCTATCACAGCTCATTCCACCCGTTCGGTGGGTACTTCGTGGGCGGCGCGTCGAGGCGCATCTTCAGCTCAACTATGTAGAGCGGCTACATGGTCGTCCTCTCACACCTTCATTAAGTTTTATAAGTTCGACACGTTCGCCTCTTCAGCGGCGGATTTTGGTCGGTTGGTCTTGCAGGCTCCTCCGAGTTCTCCCGCCCAAGGGGGAATCTTTGGAACCTCCCCAGCGTGAACGCCAGTGTCCCCTGCCGGATGATAGAGAAAAGAGGAATTTGGTACCTACCGGTAATTCCGTTTCTCTGAATCCGCAGGGGACACTGGCCTCCCTCCCTACTCTGGTCGCCTGCTGGTCATGTTCTCTGGTGTGTACAGTTCTTGTGGTCTGTATATATGTATATATGTATTGTATATATGTATTGTATATATGTCGTGAATAGTTTAATGGTAAGCCTGGTGTCCTTCCTCTCGTTCCAATTTTCCTAACTGGGGATTGTGGGTACTAGAGGGGAGGAGCCAGCTGTTTAAAGTTACAGTGTGCCAGTTCCCAGCCATCCACCTCTATTACCCAGCGTGAACGCCAGTGTCCCCTGCGGATTCAGAGAAACGGAATTACCGGTAGGTACCAAATTCCTCTTTTATGTTCTTACCTGTTAAATCCTTTTCTTCGAGATCCATAGGAGACACAGGGATCCCTCCCTGACGCGCCTGCTTTTATACTTTTCACTGCATTTTATAAATTTTTGCGGTTAGGTTAGGCCTGTTTTTGTGTGTGGCCTTGTATGTTGCATGTTTTCTTCCTTCTCTCTTTGCTCCTGCCTTGGGCTTGTTTACTTTAAAAAAACTGGTGGCCTGAGGCGGGGGCGGGGTATAGGAGGGGAGGAGCCCAGTTCCCGGAGGCCAGCGTAAGCCCTGTGTCTCCTATGGATCTCGAAGAAAAGGATTTAACAGGTAAGAACATAAATCTCCTTATCACTGTGCCTCCCCTCTTCTCATCCTGCAGGTAAAGCTGCGATGCAGGAAAGGGATCCCATCATCTCTGCGAGCCAGAGCCTGGCAGTATCTCTCCAGCAGTGATGAACTTCTGAGAAACAATATGGGCAAATTTGAGGTGAGAAGAAAACTGTCTTTGATATGCCAGTGCAGATACGTACAGTACATTGAAAGCTTCAGGGTCTGGGCCACCTAGTGCCGCTTCAGGGTCTGGGCCACCTAGTGCTGCTTCAGGGTCTGGGCCTCCTATTGCCACTTCAGGGACTGGGCCTCCCAGCGGCGGGGCGCTCCAGGGTCTGGGCCTCCCAGCGGCGGGCGCTCCAGGGTCTGGGCCTTCTAATGCCGCTTCAGGGTCTGGGCCTCCCAGCGGCGGGGCGCTCCAGGGTCTGGGCCTCCTAGTGCCGCTCCGGGGTCTGGGCCTCCCGACGGCGGGGCGCTCCGTGGTCTGGGCCTCCCGGCGGCGGGGCGCTCCGGGGTCTGGGCCTCCCGGGGTCTGGGCCTCCCGGCGGCGGGGCGCTCCGGGGTCTGGGCCTCCCGGCGGCGGGGCGCTCCGGGGTCTGGGCCTCCCGGCGGCGGGGCGCTCCGGGGTCTGGGCCTCCTAGCAGCACTCCCGGGTCTTGGCCTCCCAGCGGCGGGGTGCTCCAGGGTATGAGCGGTGCGATGCTCCAGGGTCTAGGCCTCCCGGCGGTGCGGTGCTCCCGGGGCTGAGCACAACAGCCTGGGGTATAACATACTATATGTCCCTGTTCTCAGGAGATGGAGAGGCAGCCAGGAGATCCCAAGTGGTTGGACGTAATAGAGAAAGATCTACACCGACAGTTTCCTTTCCATGAGATGTTTGCTGCACGTGGGGGACACGGGTGAGATGTGGGAGAACTGTGTGTGTGTGTACCAGCAAGCGGGGGAGATGTGGAAGAACTGTGTATATATGGGTGTAGAACACAGCTCAGCATGGCAGTATTGGGGTATACTTGAGTATATATGGGTGTGGAACACAGCCCAGCATGGCAGGAAGGGGGAGTATTGGGGTACACTGGAGTATATATGGGTGTAGAACGCAGCTCAGGGGGGAGTATTGGGGGTACAATGGGGTATATGTGGGTGTAGAACGAAGCTCAGCATGGCAGGGGGGGGGAGTATTGGGGGTACACTGGGAGTATATATGGGTGTAGAACACAGCTCAGCATGGTAGGGGGGTATTGGGGTACACTGGAGTAAATATGGGTGTAGAGCACAGCTCAGCATGCCGGGGGGGGGGGGAGTATTGGGGTACACTTGAGTATATATGGGTGTGGAACACAGCTCAGCATAGCAGGAAGGGGGAGTATTGGGGTACAATGGGGTATATGTGGGTGTAGAACACAGCTCAGCATGGCAGGGGGGGAGTATTGGGGGTACACTGGGAGTATATATGGGTGTAGAACACAGCTCAGCATGGCCGGGGGGAGTATTGGGGGTACACTGGAGTATATGTGGGTGTAGAGCACAGCTCAGCATGGCCGGGGGGAGTATTGGGGGTATACTGGAGTATATGTGGGTGTAGAACACAGCTCAGCATGGGCGGGGGGAGTATTGGGGTACATTTGAGGATATGTGGGTGTAGAACACAGCTCAGCATGGCAGGGGGGGGGGAGTATTGGGGTATACTGGAGTATATGTGGGTGTAGAACGCAGCTCATCATGGCTGGGGGGAGTATTGGGGTACACTGGAGTATATATGAGTGTAGAGCACAGCTCAGCATGGTAGGGGGGAGTATTGGGGTACACTGGAGTATATATGAGTGTAGAGCACAGCTCAGCATGGTAGGGGGGAAGTATTGGGGTACACTGGAGTATATATGGGTGTAGAACACAGCTCAGCATGGCCGGGGGGAGTATTGGGGGTACACTGGAGTATATGTGGGTGTAGAGCACAGCTCAGCATGGCCGGGGGGAGTATTGGGGTACATTGGAGTATATGTGGGTGTAGAACACAGCTCAGCATGGCAGGGGGGGGGAGTATTGGGGTACACTTGAGTATATGTGGGTGTAGAACACAGCTCAGCATGGCAGGGGGGGGGGAGTATTGGGGTATACTGGAGTATATGTGGGTGTAGAACGCAGCTCATCATGGCCGGAGGGAGTATTGGGGTACACTGGATTATATGTGGGTGTAGAACGCAGCTCATCATGGCCGGGGGGAGTATTGGGGTACACTGAAGTGTGGGTGGGTGTAGAACGCAGCTCAGCATGGCCGGGGGGGAGTATTGGGGTACACTGGATTATATGTGGGTGTAGAACGCAGCTCATCATGGCCGGGGGGAGTATTGGGGTACACTGGAGTATATGTGGGTGTAGAACACAGCTCAGCATGGCCGGGGGGAGTATTGGGGTACATTGGATTATATGTGGGTGTAGAACGCAGCTCAGCATGGCCGGGGGGAGTATTGGGGTACACTGGAGATGGGTGTATAATGCCGGTATTACTCTCCTTTACATGCAGGCAGCAGGACTTGTACCGTATCCTGAAAGCGTACACTGTGTACCGGCCAGAGGAGGGATACTGCCAGGCGCAGGCTCCGGTAGCTGCGGTACTTCTCATGCATATGCCTGCTGAGGTAATAACTGCTCTCCTTGTACCTGGTACTGCTGCACTGAGGGACTAGCTCAGATATGGCAGTGTTCATCCAGCTCTACTCTTCTGTGTTATTAGGTCTCAGATATATGCACATCATTGTTATATATAGAAATGTAATATACAGATAGTATATCACGTGTTGTGTAATTCTTCCGCAGCACGGAATATTCTCTAGTCCAGCTGTTCTCCAACTGTGCGTCCCGACCTTCTCAGCATGGGGTCGCAATTCCGTGTTGCTGACCCATCAGGCTGATGACTTTTGTAATCTCAGTCAGTGATTCAAGGAGGCTGAAAAATCTGTTGAATTGTCTGTTATTTTAGAATCCTCCCATCACTGTGTGCCCCCACAATGCTGCCATGTATGTGCTGTCTGCTGACTACACCTGTGATGTGATGGGTTATGGTATATCAGACTCCTCCCATCACTCTGTGCCTCCACAATGCTGCCATGTATGTGCCGTCTGCTGACTACACGTGTGATGTGATGGGTTATGGTATATCAGACTCCTCCCATCACTCTGTGCCCCCACAATGCTGCCATGTATGCGCTGTCTGCTGACTACACATGTGATGTGATGTGTATGGTATATCAGACTCCTCCCATCACTCTGTGCCTCCACAATGCTGCCATGTATGTGCTGTCTGCTGACTACACGTGTGATGTGATGGGTTATGGTATATCAGACTCCTCCCATCACTCTGTGCCTCCACAATGCTGCCATGTATGTGCTGTCTGCTGACTACACATGTGATGTGATGGGTTATGGTATATCAGACTCCTCCCATCACTCTGTGCCTCCACAATGCTGCCATGTATGTGCTGTCTGCTGACTATACATATGATGTGATGGGTTATGGTATATCAGACTCCTCCCATCACTCTGTGCCTCCACAATGCTGCCGTGTATGTGCTGTCTGCTGACTACACATGTGATGTGATGGGTTATGGTATATCAGACTCCTCCCATCACTCTGTGCCTCCACAATGCTGCCATGTATGTGCTGTCTGCTGACTACACGTGTGATGTGATGGGTTATGGTATATCAGACTCCTCCCATCACTCTGTGCCGCCACAATGCTGCCATGTACGTGCTGTCTGCTGACTACACATGTGATGTGATAGGTTTTGGTATATCAGACTCCTCCCATCACTCTGTGCCTCCACAATGCTGCCGTGTATGTGCTGTCTGCTGACTACACGTGTGATGTGCTGGGTTATGGTATATCAGACTCCTCCCATCACTCTGTGCCTCCACAATGCTGCCATGTATGTGTTGTCTGCTGACTACACGTGTGATGTGTTATGGTATATCAGACTCCTCCCATCACTCTGTGCCTCCACAATGCTGCCATGTATGTGCTGTCTGCTGACTACACCTGTGATGTGATTGGTTATGGTATATCAGACTCCTCCCATCACTCTGTGCCGCCACAATGCTGCCATGTACGTGCTGTCTGCTGACTACACATGTGATGTGATTGGTTATGGTATATTAGACTCCTCCCATCACTCTGTGCCCCCACAATGCTGCCATGTATGTGCTGTCTGCTGACTACACCTGTGATGTGATTGGTTATGGTATATTAGACTCCTCCCATCACTCTGTGCCTCCACAATGCTGCCATGTATGTGCTGTCTGCTGACTACACGTGTGATGTGATGAGTTATGGTATATTAGACTCCTCCCATCACTCTGTGCCTCCACAATGCAGCCATGTATGTGCTGTCTGCTGACTACACGTGTGATGTGATGGGTTATGGTATATCAGACTCCTCCCATCACTCTGTGCCCGCACAATGCTGCCATGTATGTGCTGTCTGCTGACTACACGTGTAATGTGATGGGTTATGGTATATCAGACTCCTCCCATCACTCTGTGCCCCCACAATGCTGCCATGTATGTGCTGTCTGCTGACTACACGTGTCATGTGATGTGATGGGTTATGGTATATCAGACTCCTCCCATCACTTTGTGCCTCCACAATGCTGCCATGTATGTGCTGTCTGCTGACTACACATGTGATGTGATGTGTATGGTATATCAGACTCCTCCCATCACTCTGTGCCTCCACAATGCTGCCATGTATGTGCTGTCTGCTGACTACACGTGTGATGTGATGGGTTATGGTATATCAGACTCCTCCCATCACTCTGTGCCTCCACAATGCTGCCATGTATGTGCTGTCTGCTGACTACACATGTGATGTGATGGGTTATGGTATATCAGACTCCTCCCATCACTCTGTGCCTCCACAATGCTGCCATGTATGTGCTGTCTGCTGACTACTTGTGTGATGTGATGGGTTATGGTATATCAGACTCCTCCCATCACTCTGTGCCGCCACAATGCTGCCATGTACGTGCTGTCTGCTGACTACACATGTGATGTGATAGGTTTTGGTATATCAGACTCCTCCCATCACTCTGTGCCTCCACAATGCTGCCGTGTATGTGCTGTCTGCTGACTACACGTGTGATGTGCTGGGTTATGGTATATCAGACTCCTCCCATCACTCTGTGCCTCCACAATGCTGCCATGTATGTGTTGTCTGCTGACTACACGTGTGATGTGTTATGGTATATTAGACTCCTCCCATCACTCTGTGCCTCCACAATGCTGCCATGTATGTGCTGTCTGCTGACTACACGTGTGATGTGATGTGTTATGGTATATCAGACTCCTCCCATCACTCTGTGCCTCCACAATGCTGCCATGTATGTGCTGTCTGCTGACTACACGTGTGATGTGATGGGCTATCGTATATTAGACTCCTCCCATCACTCTGTGCCCCCACAATGCTGCCATGTATGTGCTGTCTGCTGACTACACCTGTGATGTGATGGGTTATGGTATATTAGACTCCTCCCATCACTCTGTGCCTCCACAATGCTGCCATGTATGTGCTGTCTGCTGACTACACGTGTGATGTGCTGGGTTATGGTATATTAGACTCCTCCCATCACTCTGTGCCTCCACAATGCTGCCATGTATGTGTTGTCTGCTGACTACACGTGTGATGTGTTATGGTATATTAGACTCCTCCCATCACTCTGTGCCTCCACAATGCTGCCATGTATGTGCTGTCTGCTGACTACACGTGTGATGTGATGTGTTATGGTATATCAGACTCCTCCCATCACTCTGTGCCTCCACAATGCTGCCATGTATGTGCTGCCTGCTGACTACACGTGAGATGTGATGGGTTATGGTATATCAGACTCCTCCCATCACTCTGTGCCCCCACAATGCTGCCATGTATGTGCTGTCTGCTGACTACACAAGTGATGTGATGGGTTATGGTATATCAGACTCCTCCCATCACTCTGTGCCTCCACAATGCTGCCATGTATGTGCTGTCTGCTGACTACACAAGTGATGTGATGGGTTATGGTATATCAGACTCCTCCCATCACTCTGTGCCTCAACAATGCTGCCATGTATGTGCTGTCTGCTGACTACACATGTGATGTGATGGGTTATGGTATATCAGACTCCTCCCATCACTCTGTGCCTCCACAATGCTGCCATGTATGTGCTGTCTGCTGACTACACGTGTGATGTGATGGGTTATGGTATATCAGACTCCTCCCATCACTCTGTGCCCCCACAATGCTGCCATGTATGTGCTGCCTGCTGACTACACGTGTGATGTGATGGGTTATGGTATATTAGACTCCTCCCATCACTCTGTGCCTCCACAATGCTGCCATGTATGTGCTGTCTGCTGACTACACGTGTGATGTGATGTGTATGGTATATTAGACTCCTCCCATCACTCTCTGCCTCCACAATGCTGCCATGTATGTGCTGTCTGCTGACTACACGTGTGATGTGATGGGTTATGGTATATTAGACTCCTCCCATCACTCTGTGCCTCCACAATGCTGCCATGTATGTGCTGCCTGCTGATTACACGTGTGATGTGAGGGGTTACGGTATATTAGACTCCTCCCATCACTCTGCCCCCACAATGCTGCCATGTATGTGCTGACTGCACATGTAATGGGTTATGTGTTATATTAGACTCCTCCCATCACTCTGTGCCTCCACAATGCTGCCATGTATGTGCTGTCTGCTGACTACACGTGTGATGTGATGGGTTATGGTATATCAGACTCCTCCCATCACTCTGTGCCTCCACAATGCTGCCATGTATGTGCTGTCTGCTGACTACACGTGTGATGTGATGGGTTATGGTATATCAGACTCCTCCCATCACTCTGTGCCCCCACAATGCTGCCGTGTATGTGCTGTCTGCTGACTACACGTGTGATGTGATGGCTTATGGTATATCAGACTCCTCCCATCACTCTGTGCCTCCACAATGCTGCCATGTATGTGCTGTCTGCTGACTACACATGTGATGTGATGGGTTATGGTATATCAGACTCCTCCCATCACTCTGTGCCTCCACAATGCTGCCATGTATGTGCTGTCTGCTGACTACACATGTGATGTGATGGGTTATGGTATATCAGACTCCTCCCATCACTCTGTGCCCCCACAATGCTGCCATGTATGTGCTGTCTGCTGACTACACGTGTGATGTGATGGGTTGTGGTATATTAGACTTCTCCCATCACTCTGTGCCTCCACAATGCTGCCATGTATGTGCTGTCTGCTGACTACACATGTGATGGGTTATGGTATATCAGACTCCTCCCATCACTCTGTGCCCCCACAATGCTGCCATGTATGTGCTGTCTGCTAACTACATGTGTGATGTGATGGGTTATGGTATATCAGACTCCTCCCATCACTCTGTCCCTCCACAATGCTGCCATGTATGTGCTGTCTGCTGACTACACGTGTGATGTGATGGGTTATGGTATGTCAGACTCCTCCCATCACTCTGTGCCTCCACAATGCTGCCATGTATGTGCTGTCTGCTGACTACATGTGTGATGTGATGGGTTATGGTATGTCAGACTCCTCCCATCACTCTGTGCCTCCACAATGCTGCCATGTATGTGCTGTCTGCTGACTACACGTGTGATGGGTTATTGTATATCAGACTCCTCCCATCACTCTGTGCCTCCACAATGCTGCCATGTATGTGCTGTCCGCTGACTACACGTGTGATGTGATGGGTTATGGTATATCAGACTCCTCCCATCACTCTGTGCCTCCACAATGCTGCCATGTATGTGCTGTCTGCTGACTACACGTGTGATGTGATGGGTTATGGTATATCAGACTCCTCCCATCACTCTGTGCCCCCACAATGCTGCCATGTATGTGCTGTCTGCTGACTACACGTGTGATGTGATGGGTTATGGTATATCAGACTCCTCCCATCACTCTGTGCCCCCACAATGCTGCCATGTATGTGCTGTCTGCTGACTACACGTGTGATGTGATGGGTTATGGTATATCAGACTCCTCCCATCACTCTGTGCCCCCACAATGCTGCCATGTATGTGCTGTCTGCTGACTACACGTGTGATGTGATGGGTTATGGTATATCAGACTCCTCCCATCACTCTGTGCCCCCACAATGCTGCCATGTATGTGCTGTCTGCTGACTACACGTGTGATGTGATGGGTTATGGTATATCAGACTCCTCCCATCACTCTGTGCCTCCACAATGCTGCCATGTATGTGCTGTCTGCTGACTACACATGTATTATGTGATGGGTTATGGTATATCAGACTCCTCCCATCACTCTGTGCCTCCACAATGCTGCCATGTATGTGCTGTCTGCTGACTACACGTGTGA
The DNA here is from genome assembly GCF_055691185.1 of Crinia signifera. Taxonomy (NCBI): domain Eukaryota; kingdom Metazoa; phylum Chordata; class Amphibia; order Anura; family Myobatrachidae; genus Crinia; species Crinia signifera. The sequence continues at coordinate 2,271,141 of NC_139223.1, forward strand.
TGTGATGGGTTATGGTATATTAGACTCCTTCCATCACTCTGTGCCTCCACAATGCTGCCATGTATGTGCTCTCTGCTGACTACACGTGTGATGTGATGGGTTATGGTATATCAGACTCCTCCCATCACTCTGTGCCACCACAATGCTGCCATGTCTGTGCTGTCTGCTGACTACACGTGTGATGTGATGGGTTATGGTATATTAGACTCCTCCCATCACTCTGTGCCTCCACAATGCTGCCATGTATGTGCTGTCTGCTGACTACACATGTGATGTGATGGGTTATGGTATATTAGACTCCTTCCATCACTCTGTGCCCCCACAATGCTGCCATGTATGTGCTGTCTGCTGACTACACATGTGATGTGATGGGTTATGGTATATTAGACTCCTTCCATCACTCTGTGCCTCCACAATGCTGCCATGTATGTGCTCTCTGCTGACTACACGTGTGATGTGATGGGTTATGGTATATCAGACTCCTCCCATCACTCTGTGCCCCCACAATGCTGCCATGTATATGCTGTCTGCTGACTACACGTGTGATGGGATGGGTTATGGTATATCAGACTCCTCCCATCACTCTGTGCCCCCACAATGCTGCCATGTATGTGCTGTCTGCTGACTACACGTGTGATGTGATGGGTTATGGTATATCAGACTCCTCCCATCACTCTGTGCCTCCACAATGCTGCCATGTATGTGCTGTCTGCTGACTACACGTGTGATGTGATGGGTTATGGTATATCAGACTCCTCCCATCACTCTGTGCCCCCACAATGCTGCCATGTATGTGCTGTCTGCTGACTACACGTGTGATGTGATGGGTTATGGTATATCAGACTCCTCCCATCACTCTGTGCCTCCACAATGCTGCCATGTATGTGCTGTCTGCTGACTACACGTGTGATGGGATGGGTTATGGTATATCAGACTCCTCCCATCACTCTGTGCCTCCACAATGCTGCCATGTATGTGCTGTCTGCTGACTACACGTGTGATGTGATGGGTTATGGTATATCAGACTCCTCCCATCACTCTGTGCCTCCACAATGCTGCCATGTATGTGCTGTCTGCTGACTACACGTGTGATGGGATGGGTTATGGTATATCAGACTCCTCCCATCACTCTGTGCCCCCACAATGCTGCCATGTATGTGCTGTCTGCTGACTACACGTGTGATGTGATGGGTTATGGTATATCAGACTCCTCCCATCACTCTGTGCCTCCACAATGCTGCCATGTATGTGCTGTCTGCTGACTACACGTGTGATGTGATGGGTTATGGTATATCAGACTCCTCCCATCACTCTGTGCCCCCACAATGCTGCCATGTATGTGCTGTCTGCTGACTACACGTGTGATGTGATGGGTTATGGTATATCAGACTCCTCCCATCACTCTGTGCCTCCACAATGCTGCCATGTATGTGATGTCTGCTGACTACACGTGTGATGTGATGGGTTATGGTATATCAGACTCCTCCCATCGCTCTGCCTCAACAATGCTGCCATGTATGTGCTGTCTGCTGACTACACGTGTGATGTGATGGGTTATGGTATATCAGACTCCTCCCATCACTCTGTGCCTCCACAATGCTGCCATGTATGTGATGTCTGCTGACTACACGTGTGATGTGATGGGTTATGGTATATCAGACTCCTCCCATCGCTCTGTGCCTCAACAATGCTGCCATGTATGTGCTGTCTGCTGACTACACGTGTGATGTGATGGGTTATGGTATATCAGACTCCTCCCATCACTCTGTGCCTCCACAATGCTGCCATGTATGTGCTGTCTGCTGACTACACGTGTGATGTGATGGGTTATGGTATATCAGACTCCTCCCATCACTCTGTGCCTCCACAATGCTGCCATGTATGTGCTGTCTGCTGACTACACGTGTGATGTGATGGGTTATGGTATATCAGACTCCTCCCATCACTCTGTGCCTCCACAATGCTGCCATATATGTGCTGTCTGCTGACTACACGTGTGATGGGATGGGTTATGGTATATCAGACTCCTCCCATCACTCTGTGCCCCCACAATGCTGCCATGTATGTGCTGTCTGCTGACTACACGTGTGATGTGATGGGTTATGGTATATCAGACTCCTCCCATCACTCTGTGCCTCCACAATGCTGCCATGTATGTGCTGTCTGCTGACTACACGTGTGATGTGATGGGTTATGGTATATCAGACTCCTCCCATCACTCTGTGCCCCCACAATGCTGCCATGTATGTGCTGTCTGCTGACTACACGTGTGATGTGATGGGTTATGGTATATCAGACTCCTCCCATCACTCTGTGCCTCCACAATGCTGCCATGTATGTGCTGTCTGCTGACTACACATGTGATGGGTTATGGTATATTAGACTCCTCCCATCGCTCTGTGCCTCAACAATGCTGCCATGTATGTGCTGTCTGCTGACTACACGTGTGATGTGATGGGTTATGGTATATCAGACTCCTCCCATCACTCTGTGCCTCCACAGTGCTGCCATGTATGTGCTGCCTGCTGACTACACATGGGATGTGATGGGTTATGGTATATCAGACTCCTCCCATCACTCTGTGCCTCCACAATGCTGCCATGTATGTGCTGTCTGCTGACTACACGTGTGATGTGATGGGTTATGGTATATTAGACTCCTCCCATCCCTCTGTACCCCCACAATGCTGCCATGTATGTGCTGTCTGCTAACTACACGTGTCATGTGATGGGTTATGGTATATTAGACTCCTCCCATCACTCTGTGCCTCCACAATGCTGCCATGTATGTGCTGTCTGCTGACTACACGTGTGATGGGTTATGGTATATCAGACCCCTCCCATCACTCTGTGCCCCCACAATGCTGCCATGTATGTGCTGTCTGCTGACTACACGTGTGATGTCCTTCTGTAGTAACTTGCTGGGTCCTGTAAAGAATTTTATTGTCTGATGGGGTCCCAGGGCAAAACAGTTTGAGGAGCGCTGCTCTAGTCCTTACATATGTCCCCACAGGAGTATCATCATTCTGTTGCTTATCATGTATTATTGCTACGATACTTATTTTAGTATTCTGGCAAGATTTCTATGAATATATGCAGTTTTCAATGTTCTTGTGGCCGGAGACTAATTACTCCTAGAACATGTGTGTAACCCAGGGGTTCCCAAACTTTTTTGACTCACAGCACCCCAAAGCATCAGAATTTTTTTCGCGGCACCCCTAGGCTAAAGGTTTCTCATTGATAAAGTCAGAAACAAATATTAAATTAAATAAATTGTGTTTATATCTCATCTTTAGGATCAGTTATGTGGTAATGGACAAAATGTACTTCTGTTTGTCCATAATTTGACTATTATATTAGATATAAATAACTTGAATTGGCCCTGGACCATCAACCCAGGGCACCCCTGCAAGTTCCCCAAGGCACCCCAGGGTGCCGCGGCACACAGTTTGGGAACCACTGGTGTAACCACTTACAGCGTTTTTGGGGATGAACGCTGCGCTGATTAATGAAAACAGGTTGGTTTGACTGGAAGAATCCACACTTAAGGTGCCCACACATGGTACAATTATTGTATGCAATTTGGACTAGATCGCATCGCATAGGTTTTGCAAAGAGATACCTTTTTTGCTGTGCGATGGGAGCGCGCATCTCCTCACACCTGGCAATTGTACTGTGTATGGGCACCTTTAGACTTGTACTTAATATTTATCTGAGTCAAGTCCGGTGACACAGCTACGATGGGATGTAGGAGGGTCCGCAGGAGCCAGGCGCCTATGCTTCAAGTCTTTGGGAGCAGGCTCCTCTCTTCTGCATCCCACAATGCCTCAGTTTGTTTTAGGTGCCCACAGGAGTGGCTGACAGAAGCGCGTCCTGTCAGCTCTCTGTGTGCGGAGGGAAGCGGCTGCTCCCTCTGCACAGCGCTTACCTCTGGCTAACAAGAGGTTTCCTGGGCTCCGGGGAGTTCTAACCAGCTGCTTGTTTAGAAGGGGTTCTTGGGGACGGACCCCCCGCGATGGCGCCAGCCATCTTGGACTGAGCTTAAAGACTGAAATCCCCTAGGGGAGTTGACGTCTTACGCAGGAGTCCAGCGCTGCTGGACAACTCCAAGTGGTCCCTTTGTGAGGGGAGTTACTGGAGGTGAGGAGAGGCACTAATGGGAGCAGCTGAAGGGGGAAAGGCACCAAAAGGCTACCCTCCCCACTGAAGCAGAGACTTGGTCTCTTCCTGCTCTATGCACTGGCGCCATTTCTCTCCAGACTGCAGAGCTGAAACTGGGCAAATCTTCTACACAGAGGTCTCTCCTGGAAATCGCTTCCCCCGCTGATCGCTGGCAACAGAACATTCACAGATAAGTACACTGGTGCATTACTCTGTGCATTGTTTTCTGAACATGGCTGACGAGTGCGCTTCTGTTGCTGGGGAGGAGGGAGCGAGTGGCGTGTTTTATTATTGCAACAAATGTAATGCAAAATTCACATGTGAACAAGGGGACCATGGGGAATTGTGCCCTTCCTGTGATGCTGTTCCCTGTGGGTCACGGACTCTTAGGGAACTGAGCCAGCTTGGCCTATGGCTTTAGGAAGGTCCATGAATGCCTTAACAGAGGCTTTGAACAGGCAAAAGGATTCCTTGTTAGGGTCTCCTGGACATGGTCTTTCATCTCAGGCTTCTGGGGGGGTCTCTTACCCCAGCGCAGGGGGACCCCATTTTGCTGCAGGCTATTTGGGTTGGACCAAGAGTGAGGAAACTGATACTTCAGTTTCGGCCATTGAAGATTTAATACTGGCTGTTAAGCAGGAAAAACCCTGCACACTTTGTGTTTAAGAAAAGTCGCAAGGACCCTGTGTCTTTTCCTTCAGATGAAGGGATGGTTTCTTTGCTGGGGGGAAGCTGGAAAATCCCCAGAAAAGAGATTGTTAATGATCAAAAAATATGCAAATATTTACCCCATGCCGGAGGATCATGTTAAGATATGGGAAAAGATTCCATTGGTTGATGCATCTGTGGCCAGATTATCTAAAGCCACGGCCTTACCAGTGCAAGGTGGTGCAGAGTTTCCCTGGAAACCCTGCCCTTCAAGGGGGAGTTACTCTTTGGGTCTGAATTAGAGGACATTATAAAGCAGGCTACGGGGGGGGGGGGGGTGTGTGTGTGTGTGTGTGTGTGTGTGTGTGTGTGTGTGTGTTTCAGGACAGGTGGAAAGAGACCACCGGGGATCTCTGGGTTTAATCCATTGTTTCCGAAGGTTACCGGATGTAAGGGAATGGGGACCACCTACCCTGCCCTACCTCCGTTGCCTCGAGCTGGAGTTGGCGGACGCGTGCGGAACTAGGCTTCGCCAATAATAGCCGCGTCCGAAGGAGCTGGTTAGTCCAGCTCCAACCCCGATGCCACCTGGTCTTGAGAGTGACAACACGCCCACCAAGGCCAGAGGAGAGCAAGGGGACAACTAACTAACCCGACTCTAGGATAGGGGTCCCTGGATTCCCCGAGGGGTGACGATACTAGGCGGTAACCCTTATGGGACGCAACAATGCGTAACGATGAAACAAAGAATAAATGGCAACAATGCCCAAGAGATGTTATATACAGAAATAGCAACAATGCTACAGAAGATGATATATAAAATGGCAACAATGCTTAAAGAGATGTAATATAAAGAAATAGCAACAATGCCACAGGAGATGATATATAAATGGCAACAATGCTTAAAGAGATGTAATATAAAGAAATACGCCGTATAGCAGGAGGGAACACAGGGTGACCCCTGACTTATCTGGAAGGAGATGGAACCACAGATAAGCCCCTTCAGACCTCCTAGGATGGCGAACCCTCACTGCACGGCGATCCTCAGGCACCAGAATAACGGCAGGAAGAGACCAGGCAAGGCAAACCAGGCAAGGAAAAAAGGATCCTCCAACAGGCTCCAGGACCAGGAACACGATCTCAGCATCAGGCTGAAAGGACGCTATAACCGGCGTCTGTCTGAGAGAGACGCCGGCTTATATTTGAATTAGCCGCCCCCTGTGGCGACATCACTTCCGGTCCGTCCTGCAGAGTCTTCCCCCTGCAGAGACGGCCGCAGCGGAAGTTCGGGGCGTTGCCTAGCAACGTCCCCGAAGCTTCCCGGTGACGTGTGCCGGAAGATGGCCGCCGTCCTAGCAGCGCAGACGCTGCCGGGGGAGTTGGACGGCGGCGACGCCAGGTACGGCGCCTAACACCAGATAAATCTCAGGGGTCCTCCCCCTCGCAGATTTCTCCCTACTCCCTTGCCGTGGACCGCATCGCTGAGGTCCGCACTCCTGGGAGCAGCCTTGTCCCTCAAGGAGAAGGGGGTGGTGATCCCGATACCTCAGGAGGAGAGAAAGAAGGGATTTTATTCTATCCTGTTCTTAGTACCCAAACCGGACGGATCTTTCAGACCCATTCTAAATGTGAAATCTTTAAATCTGCATTTTTGGGTGCATCAATTTTGCATGGAGTCTCTGCGCTCGGTGCTTTTAAGCATAGAACCGGGAGAGTTTCTGGCATCAGTAGATATTCAGGATGCGTACCTCCATGTGCCTATCCACAAGGAACATCAGTCCCTGCTCTGGTTTGCCATTGGAGAGAACCATTGACAGTTTCAGGCTCTGCCGTTTGGTCTGGCGACGGCCCCAAGGGTATTCACAAAAGTGATGGCAGTCATGGCTGCAGCCCTCAGACAGAAGGGAATAATAATTATTCCTTATCTGGACGACCTTCTATTCAAGGCGGAGTCAGCGGAGAAGCTTCAGGAACATCTGAGCATCGCGACCCAATTCTTACTAGACATGGGATGGGTACTAAATCTACCCAAGTCTCATTTGACACCCACACAGAGTCTGCGTTTTCTGGGGGTGATCCTAGATACGCACCTGCACAGGGTTTTTCTACCAGAACCCAAGGCAGTGGAAATTCGGCAGATGGTTTTAGCATTTTTTGCAAGCACCTGCACCTACGGTGTGGCAAGGAGTACGGTTGCTTGGGAAAATGGTGGCAATGTTCCAAACTCTTCAGTTTGACAGGTTCCATTCAAGGATTTTCCAATGGAACATCCTGGCTTGTTGGTCGGGAAACGCAAAGACCATGAAACAGGAAAGGTTGTTTCTGTCTCAGGAATCGAGAGAATCCCTGATCTGGTGGACAGAAGTGGAGATTTTACAGCTGGGACGTTCCCTCCGCTCCTGGGATTGGCTGGTCATCACGACTGATGCCAGTCTCAGGGGTTGGGGGGGGGCGGTAGTTCCTCATCTACGGCTACAGTGCCTCTTGTCAAAGGACGAATCCAGTCTTACCATCAATATTGTGGAACTTCGGGCTGTCTGGAATGCGTTTCTACAGGCGGAGGAGTTCCTGAAAGGATCACCATTGAGGGTACAGTCCGACAATGCCACAACAGTGGCTTATCTGAGCCATCAGGGCGGGACCCGCAGCATGATGGCAATGAAGGAAGTCTCATGGATTTTTACTTGGGCAGAGATTAACGTTCCTGTGTTGTCAGCTGTCTTCATTCCAGGGATCAGGAATGTGGAAGCGGACTTCCTCAGCAGGGTGACTCTGCTGGAGGGGGAATGGTCCCTTCATCGGGAAGTGTTTCAGGAGATTGTAGATCGCTGGGGTCTACCAGACATAGACCTGATGGTGACAAGGAGCAACTTTCAGGTACCGAGATTTTGTTCTCGAGCAAGGGATCCAACAGCTTGGGCAGTGGATGCCATGACAGTTCCTTGGAATTTTCACATGGTTTACATATTCCCTCCGTTTCCCATGCTCCCGTGGGTATTGTGAAGGGTCAGGGCGTGCAAACTATTCTAATTGCCCCGGATTGGCCCAGGAGGTCGTGGTACTCCGACATACTGAGATTGTCGACGGATTCTTGGCGGCTCCCTCTTCGACAGGATTTGCTAAAGCAAGGACCGTTTCTTCACACGGACCCAGCTCGTCTCAATTTGACGGCGTGGCTTATGAAACCTCCTTATTGAAGAAGAAGAAGGGGTTTTCTGATGCTGTTATACAGACCATGCTTAGGGCTCGTAAGCCCGTGTCTGCAGCCAATTATCATCGGTTCTGGAAGTAATATATTAGGTGGTGTGAACGCCAAAAAGTTTACACCTCTAGGTTCAATGGAGACTTTTAGATTTCCTGCAGGATGGTTTCTCTACAGGGCTCAGTCTGCAGTCTTTGAAAGTTCAAATATCTGCATTGTCGATTTTTCTTTCAAAAACGGGTGGCCTTGTTACCAGAGGTTCAGACCTTCTTACAGGGTGTAACTAGACTTAAACCTTCTTACAGGCAGCCGGTAGCGCCTTGGGATTTGTCTTTGGTTCTGTCAGTTTTGCAAAACCCTCCTTTTGAACCTTTAAGGTCAGCTAAACTTAAATATGTTTCTTGGAAACTGACGTTTTTGTCGGCCATCGCCTCAGCTAGGTGTGTGTCGGAGTTGGGTGCCGTGTCCTGCAAGTCACCATTTTTGATTTTTCATGATGATAAGGCTACCCAAATTCCTACCTAAGGTAGTGTCTTCTTTTCATTTAAACCAGGACATTGTTCTTCCGGTGTTTTCTCCCCCTGAAGGGGTACGAAATAGGGACAAATTAATGAAATTGGACGTGATTCGCGCCTTGCGAATTTACGTGGATAGGGTAAAGGACATTGCTTTTGGTGTTGTATGATGTGCATAAGATTGGGTGACCTGCTTCAAAGCAGACCATCGCTCATTGGTTGAGATCAACTATTGCCTTTGCCTACTGTAAAGCAGGTAGGCCTGTTCCGTCACGGATAAATGCACATACCACCAGGTCAGTTGCTTCCTCGTGGACTGCGCCATGGGGCTACAGCAGAGCAGTTGTGCAGGGCTGCCACTTGGTCCTCTGTTCACACCTTTACCAAATTCTACAGGTTTCATGAGTTTGCGTCGGAGGACGCTTCATTTGGATGGGCAGTGATGAGAACTGGCAGTCTGAGCGTACCCTCCCAAAGGACCGGCTTGTGAACGTCCCAAGGTGGTTAGCTGTGTCACCGGACTGGACGAAGGAGAAAAGGGGATTTTTGTAAGAACTTACCGTTCGAACCCCTTTCTTTGAGTCCAGTCCGGTGACACAGCGATCCCTCCCTTATGCTCAGTAAGTTGTACCGTTCACGTGTGGTCATGTTATGGTTATGTGAGTTTGCATATATGATGTTCAGGCATTGTACTGAGTTTTGTATCCTAGTTTACTCTTGAAGTTGAACTGATGCATTGTGGGATGCAGAAGGGAGGAGCCTGCTCCCAAAGACTTGAAGCATAGGTGCCTGGCTCCTGGAGGACCCTCCTACATCCCATCGTAGCTGTCTCACCGGACTGGACTCAGAGAAAGGGGTTCAACGGCAAGGTCTTACAAAAATCTACTTTTTCTAAGTTAAACAATAAAAATATATGTATGTATATAACATGCGGTTGTATCCCTAATACATAATAAATATCGGGGAATTGGGATTTACCCGTGCACTGTAGACTGGTAAATATAGGTATTTGTGCTGTGCTCCGCTCCTCTTTGTATATGTGTGTGATGAATGACAGAGGCTGGGTATTGTGGCAAAAGAATGAATCACTTTAAATTTATGTTTATTTGATGCATCCATGTAATTGAACCATCGTGCCATTTATGTATGACAATAATATATGGATAACAGATGTTATTAAGTATTATTAAGTATTCATGTCGTTTTACCCACAGTAAAGTGATTCATTCTTTTGCAACAATATCCAGCCTCTGTCATTCATCACTCACATATACAAAGAGGAGCGGAGCGCAGCACAAATACCTATATTTACCAGTCTACATAATAAATATATACTGTAAACCATATGGTCTCACTTGTATTTCTCTGTCCTCCACTAGGTGGCACTGGAGAGTTACAGTGGGGAATAGAAGCACAACCACAGGGAGCTTGGGCACTTTAATAGAAATTGCTAGTGACTAACTCCTCCCCCTCTACTTCTTTTCCTAGGCAGTCTTAAGGTGCCCACACACTAGAACGATTTTTTTCCGATAAATCGGCCGATATATCATCCAATGTTTACCGATAATCGGCCGATAATGGTCCGATGCGCGCTCCCGTGGATCTTTTGCTGAATCTTCTGATCTTACGTGCTGCACAAAAGATCAAAACATTTAACAAAAGATCCATAGGAACGCACACGGGAAAGATGTGCGCTTGCCTGAAATCTTTTGTCCAGGATGGAAAAAAGATTTCAAGGCTAATTTATGCGCACATCTTACGATCGCAGATCTTTCTAGTGTGTGGGCACCTTTAGTTTGTGCCCTGCTCACTCTTGGGATTTTGCAATCAGCAGGAGGACAGGCAGGTAGCACCCTGTTGGAGGGTTCGGTCGCAGCTGCATACAGCTTGCCTCCGATTACCAGGCTGCTGGGACCACTGTCCCTGAGGTGCGGTCACCGCTGCACGCAGCGCTCCTCATGGACCGCTTCAGCCTCGCCGCCACCAACAAAAAGGCAGGGGTAAGTATACCCTGGCCCCCTAGGGCGGCTATACCGGCACCGTTAAAAAGTGCGCCTTTTGTTATGGGCGGAGCTTAGCGTGACATTGGTGACGGCCGCCTGTCAGTGTGCTTCAGCCTAGTTCCTCCTCTCTGAGGCTGAGGAGTCACCAGGCGGGGGCCATTATACAGACAGCGATGCGGATCTCCCTCCTGGACGTGCTGTGGCCGCTCATCCAGAACTGTGAGTCTCACAGTCGGGACAGGAGAGCATAGGACTGTGTCCTAAGGTGTTAGCCATAGATAGATAGATAGATAGATAGATAGATAGATATATATATATATTATTCTAACACAGTCAATCACCAAAAAAAACCTGAGGAGTGCCGACTATTATTTCTGCTTGTTGCATAAATACTTTGTTTTGTATTCTGACCATCTGTTTCTATACTCCTCTCCTGTCCAGTATTTCCTTTCTTTTATACTATGTGTGCTGTGGTTGTATGATATGGCTAGGGGTACTGTACCTCCAAAAAGATTGCCAGCAAAAAATGCGGCTCTAAGTTCACCCCAGAGTCTGTGGGCACTGCTGTGAGACCCTTGTACAGCAGCCCCCCCCCCCCCCCCCCCCTGGTTCTGGCCCCGTCTCAGGACATACCAGGGTGGGCTTCTCAATTATCCACAGTCATATCTCAGCTTCTAGACAGGACAGAGACGCTGCGTTGGAGGGGTTATCTGGAGCATTAACCCCAGGGACCCCCGCACCCCCTCCTCCTACCCTGGCTCATGCAAAGCTGATTTTTCCTCAGTTGGATGACACTGATGAGGATATGCCAGATCTAGATGAGGGTGCGTTTGATGAGCCTGATGCACAGTCTCTTCTGGATCAGCCAGAGGTGGCTTCTCAGGGCCTAGAGGATTTAATTGAGGCTGTTTTGTTTAACTTGGAATATTACAGAGGAGGAACAACCGGTTATTCAACCTTCTGTTTTTGCTAAAACAATCGGCGGTCTTTCCATCTTCAACTGAGATGGATGACCATTTGAAAAAGGCGTGGTTACACCCTGACCAAAAGTTTCAGGCCTCCGAAAGGTTTTTCTCTGCCTATCCATTTCCTGCTGATAGCAGAAAATGATGTGAATTGCCCCCTTCTGTAGACTCCTCTGTGTCTAGTTTGTCAAAGAAGACAGTCCTTCCTATACTGGAGGCTTCATCCCTTAAGGATGTCTCAGACAGGTGCTTGGAAAGCACCGTTAAAAATATATATACTTCTGCAGGTCTCAAGTGGGGTGTTGGGTCAATAGAGCCATGGAGTTCGGGGTGGGTCAAGTGTCCTCTATCCTAGGGAATGACCCTGCCACTGGTGAGCTGTTACTATTAGAACAGATTCGAGAGGCCGCACGTTACCTGGTAGAAGCCTCTTCAGATGTCTGTCTTCTAGCTGCTCGCATATCTGCTCTTTCTGTTTGAGCTTGCCGCATGCTCCGGTTACCGCAGTGGCATGCAGACTCTAAGCGGTCGGTGGAAGCGTTACCCTTCTCAGGAGACACCCTACTTGGTCCAGAATTGGACAAAATAATATCACAAGCCTCCGGAGGTAAATCCCTTCCTTCCCACAGCAGCTCCTCCTCCTCCACGCAGGAGATTTTGAAGCGGGGCGGGTGGCCAGTCCTTTCGATCCTGTCGCCCAACTACAAAGTTTAGAGACAAATCCCGAGGAGTTGCAGTCAGCTCTCTGGATTTCGGGGAAGGGGGTAGAGGTACTTCCTCTGCAGCCCTCCTCGATGCAACAGCTTCTTCCAAGCCTTCTGCATGACTCCTTCAAACCCAACTCAGGGGACGTCAGGGTGGGCTTGTTGCTTTTCCAACAGATTTGGTCCATATCCTGTCGAGACTCTTGGGTAAGGGACTTGATTGCTTTTGGGTACAAGATGGATTTTCTGTTGCCACCCCCTGTAAGGTTCTTTCCTACAGGTTTGCCAGCTTCTCTAGAAAAAAGCAGGTCCTTGCGGATGGCCATCACCAGACTCCAGGACATGGGGGTAGTGATACCAGTCCCCAAGGCAGAGAGAATGAAAGGATTCTATTCCAGCCTCTTCCTTGTCCCCAAGCCAGATGGCTCAGTCAGGCCAATACTAAACCTCACACACCTCATTCCATACCTGAGGTTCTCCCGATTCAAAATGGAATCGTTGCAATCAGTCAGGGAAGTTTCTGGTATCCATCGATATAAAAGATGCCTACCTGCACATACCCATTTGGCCTCCCCATCAGTCCTACCTGAGGTTTGCAATAAGGCATTGGCATCTTCAATTCTGGGCCTTACCTTTTGGCCTTTCATCGGCGCCCGAGTCTTTACCAAAGTCATGGCAGCCATGATGGAAATCCTGAGAGCGCAGAGGGTAACTATTATTCCTTATTGTTAAAGGCATCGTCCAGAGAGGTTCTCCTACACAACATCCACTGGACTCAGGAAACACTAGTGTCCCATGGGTGGATGCTCAATCTCCCGAAATCTCAGCTCACACCCTCTCAGAGGTTGTTATTTCTGGGAATGACCCTCGATACAGTCCCTACAGGTGTCCGTTCGGGTGGTGCTGCAACACCGAAGGGTGTCGGTTCTTCTTATCACACGCCTACTTTCCTAGTAGGATGGTGTCCACATTCAAGTCAGTACAATACGGCCATTTTGTCACATCTTTTTCTACACCAGCGAGTTTCCCTCTCCCCAGAAGCTCGCGCCTCCCTGGCGTGGTGGCTCAACTCCAAAAATCTTCAGGAGGGCATGCACTGCAGATATTCGGGCACTGGCGGGAAGTGGAGATGGGCAAAACGGGTCAATGAAAAGAGCTGGGACCGTGTGATCAATCCGTGAAAAGATCCGGATCTCTAGACGGGTCCTCGACTCATTTTGGAAAAAAAAAAAAAGACTATTTATGGTTTGAGTGTACTAAGTGTAGTATCTGTTTGTTTTATTTACATTTCACCTGTAATGTAAAGCAAATTTCCTACACTAATCTCACAGGGGCAAACGCAGAATTTTCAGAAGGGGGTTCCAGAGGGGCGGAGCAAAGCACAGAGATGGACACTTAGGTGACCCAGTATATACCAGGATTTTACTACTATTTTTTACTGAGTGTGAGAAAGGAAGTCCCTACCTCCAAGCCTGTAGGTTATATCCACATTTTTGGATCTCATCCCCTGGGCTATATACACCTTCTTGTCCACCTTTGAAGGAATTGTCTCTGGATATCTAACCTTGGATTTTTATCCTTGGCTTTATTCTTCGTCCCTACCCACTCTGATTTTAACTGACTGTACGTGTAAAGGAAAATTGTCCATTACTGCCATTGTTTTCTGGATTTCTGGCCCATATTAGGCCAGGCCATGCCATGCCCCTGATGAAGTCGTGTAGACGAAACGCGTTGGGCTTCCAATAAAGAATTGCTTTTTACATTCGAGGTCTTCGGTTTCATTTCTGAAGTTTACGAATACTCCGTCTGATTAAAAGTGACTCCAGGATCACATCTATTTGGGACTTTTAGTTTGTGGCAAATACCCCTTTTACACCAAAAACCCTGGTCCGACCCTGGTCTTTGAACGCTGGAGTTTCAAGGGTCTGACCCTGCTTTATACTGCATTTACACAGCACTTCGACCTGGGTCGGACCTGGGTCTGCACCATTTACACTGAACCTGGGTCAGCCCTGCCTTTCCTTGTTGATATATATATATATATATATATATTATATATATATATATATATATATAGATATATATAGATATATATAGATATATATAGATATAGATATATATATATATATATATAGATATAGATATATATAGATATCTATAGATATCTAGATATATAGATATATATATATATATATATCTATATAGATATACATATCTATATAGATATATATATATCTATATATCTATATAGATCTATCTATATAGCTTGGAGGGGGTAGAGGGGGGAAGCTGTCCCCGGGTGCTGTGGGGGTAGAGGGGGGAAGCTGTCCCCGGGTGCTGTGGGGGTAGAGGGGGGAAGCTGTCCCCGGGTGCTGCGGGAGGAGGGGGGTCCCTGCGGCTACTGAGTGGAGATGGGGTACCTGTCAGCGGCCAGCCTGACACGGCGCTGCCACTGCTGTATCCCCCCCGCTGCTGTATCTCTTGCGGCGGTCCCTCGGCGGTCAGTGTCGGCGGTCAGTGTCGGCGGTCCCTCTGGCGCAGGGGAAAAGACCCTATGATTGCCGGCGCTGCTGTATCTCCCCCCGGCGGCCGGTCCTTGCGGCGGATGGACAGTCAGTGTCGGCGGTTCCTCTGGCGCAGGGGAAATAGTACTATTTCCCCTGCGCCAGAGGGACCGCCGACACTGACTGTTCATCCGCCGCAAGGACCGGCCGCCGGGGGGAGATACAGCAGCGGCAGCGCCGGCAATCATAGGGTCTTTTCCCCTGCGCCAGAGGGACCGCCGACACTGACCGCCGAGGGACCGCCGACACTGACCGCCGAGGGACCGCCGACACTGACCGCCGAGGGACCGCCGACACCGCCATCCGCCGCAAGAGATACAGCAGCGGGGGAGATACAGCAGTGGCAGCGCCGTGTCAGGCTGGCCGCTGACAGGTACCCCATCTCCACTCAGTAGCCGCAGGGACCCCCCTCCTCCCGCAGCACCTGGGGACAGCTTCCCCAGCGCTGCACGCTGTGGACCCGCAGCGGGACCATTTACACCGCCATTTACACGGGTCCCATCCGTGTTCTACCCAGGTCAGGACCTGGGTAGAGGACCCGTGTAAATGGACACGGATACCCCCCATTTACACCGCCGAGGATCCGGGTCTGACCCGCCGCTGACCCGGATTTTTCGGCGGTGTAAAAGGGGTATAAGTGGTATCACTTGAGCGCACTCTGGACACCCCCCATCCGTATATATATATATATATATATATATATAGTTTCATGTGAAGACCGCACTCGCACTTTAGAATTTAGATAACGCGGGGTGCCAGATAAAGGAGATGCGTATAGAACGAATATCCAATTATAGTCCGGGGTGTGTCCACACCTATGCAGGTGTCGAGTATCCGGCACTCTCCTATTTACAAGTCCAAACAAATTTTGTAAAATCCAAAAGTATGATTTTTAATTTTTCACACGTAGTCACATTGGATCAGTATACAGGTATATATAGAGAATATGCCCCGACGTTTCGATCTTTCTCAAGAGGCTAAAGTTCCTGTGGTTC
Source organism: Crinia signifera (assembly GCF_055691185.1). Taxonomy (NCBI): domain Eukaryota; kingdom Metazoa; phylum Chordata; class Amphibia; order Anura; family Myobatrachidae; genus Crinia; species Crinia signifera. The sequence continues at coordinate 2,286,897 of NC_139223.1, forward strand.
AACAAAATCAACGGTGGAGCAGAAAGGAAAGCCCTGGGTGACCGGAGCAGCTGCTCCACCGTTGATTTTGTTGAACCACAGGAACTTTAGCCTCTTGAGAAAGATCGAAAGATCGAAACGTCGGGGCATATTCTCTATATATACCTGTATACTGATCCAATGTGACTACGTGTGAAAAATTAAAAATCATACTTTTGGATTTTACAAAATTTGTTTGGACTTGTAAATAGGAGAGTGCCGGATACTCGACACCTGCATAGGTGTGGACACACCCCGGACTATAATTGGATATTCGTTCTATACGCATCTCCTTTATCTGGCACCCCGCGTTATCTAAATTCTAAAGTGCGAGTGCGGTCTTCACATGAAACTATATATATATATATTAGGGCGGAGTGAAAAAACTGAAATTGAGAAATTCAAAATCGGCTAGTGTGGAAAAGTTGTGACTTGACCTGAATAAGAAACGTGCAAAAGCCTTTTGCTCTGAGTCAACATCTTCTGTTCTGGCAAGAGGCCTGAAGTTTCACTTTTTAGGTAAAGATAACGAAACCTATGAAGATGCTCCGATCTAGTTATAATTATGTCAGGATGTCTTAGAGTGGTTCATTAATATACTTTAGCATAGTAAAAGAGAGTACGAGATTGTCCTAGTGCAAAGTGAATGACTTTGGTGGGAGAAAAAAATCCCTAATAATTGACCCATTTTCATGGTCACAATTGTGAATATTGTGTGTTTTCTCCTGAACGTGTTTATAATATAAGAAGCACAAATACTCTAAATGGAATTTCAGTGACACTGGGGGAAATATAACACTGCATAATAGCCCTTAATCAGACCTGATCCCAGTACAAATTTGTTCTCAAAATGGGCAAGACAAATGCTGCATTGCAGGTGGGGCAGATGTAACGTGCTGAGAGAGTTAAGTTTGGGTGGGGTGTGTTGAAACTGAAATCTAAATTGCAGTGTAAAAATAATGCAGCCGGTATTTACCTTGCATAGAAACAAAATAACTCACACAAATCTAAAGGTGGCCATACATCTACAGATCGATTGTAAGATTGGGCCAGTTGGAACAAAAACCTGGTAATATCTGAATGACAGTTTGGCAGAATTCCAGCATTTCAAAGCAAATTGAAAAAAGGATTTTGTTCCAACCAGACAGATCGGACAATAAATCTGTAGATGTATGGCCACCTTAACTCTCTCTGCACATGTTACATCTGCCCCACATGCCGCTGCATTACAGCATATAATTATGTCAAAGATAAGCCAATATATTAATAGTTAAATACGTTAAAGTGCATTATGCTGTAATAAGTATTACTGATCAATCCTGCCTAGAAATGAACACAGTGATTGGCATATATGTACTGCTGGACACCACTCATAGAATGATTAACCTGTTATTTTTTGAATCAATGTTCTTGTTTTTTTTCTTCTAAACATTAGATGTATTTGTTTATTTATTTATTTATTTACAGTTACTAATATAGCGCAGCAGATTCCGTTACAGTGTCTTATATAGCGCAGCAGATTCCGTTGCGCTTTACAATAGTAGACAGTGATAAAACAAACCGGGTAACAACAGACAGACTTGGAGGTTAGAGGGCCCTGCTGCAAGCTTACAAATTATTACATCATAATAGACTTCAACATATTTAACTGTTAATATATTGGCTTATCTTTGGCATAATTATATGCTGTAATGCAGCCCAATCATGTTCCCAGTATAGGGGATGCAACACTGTTTTTCTGTCACTTGTTATACCCCTTTTAGACCAAAACGCCGGGTGGCACCCGGCTTTTTGGACCCTGGTTGAAGCCGGGTGCGACCCGGAGTTTAGGGGCATTTACACCGGACGAGCTTAAACGCCCGCACCCCCCCTCCCGCCCCTTCCCGGCGCTTGAAGATGACAGCGCGATGTCATCTTCAAGCGCCGATCAACGCCGCTGTACCCGGAATGCTGCTGGGGGCAGCCCAGCACTAAGGTAAGCTGCTAGGCTGCCCCCAGTCCCCACGTGCACCCCCCCGCCATTGGACAGGAGGTGAATGGATGCCGCACACAGGCATCCCTTCACCTCCCTCCCCCGCCGCCGCTGCTGTCTGCAGGGTTTAGCAGACAGCAGCGCCGGCTGTCAGTGTCAGGCTGACAACCCGTCCAACCTGCGGACGCTGCGGTCCGCAGGTTGGACGTTCCCCATTCATGTAAATGGGAGCCGGGTCATCCGACCCGGCGTTCCCATTTACACCGCCCTTTACCCAGGTCCTAGCCGTGTTCTACCCAGGTCAGGACCTGGGTAGAAGTCCCGTGTAAAGGGACACGGCGTTAGGGATTTACACCGCCGAAGATCCGGGTCTGACCCGCCGCTGACCCGGATTTTTCGGCGGTGTAAAAGGGGTATAACTTGTAACACTTATTGTAACTGTTACTGTTTTTCAATAACAGACTGCAACAGTTATTTCTTATTTATATACACAGGATTGTCTATCTTTGTATATGCACTGCAAAGAGAGCAGCATAAATCCAATTTCATGTAGTTCTGCCCCACTGTGTGAAATATAACACTGCATAATGGCCCTTAATCAGACCTGATCGCAGTACAAATTTGTTCTCAAAATGGGCAAAAAAATGCTGGACTGCAGGTGGGGCAGATGTAACATGTGCAGAGAGAGTTAAGGTGGCCATACATCTACAGATTTATTGTCCGATCTGTCTGGTTGGAACAAAATCCTGGTAAAAGATGAGAGCAAATGACAAGTTGACCATTTGCTTTGAAATGCTGAAAAACTGTCATTCAGATATTACCAGCTGTTTGTTCCAACTGGCCCAATCTGACAATCGATCTGTAGATGTATGGCCACCTTTAGATTTGTGGGAGTTATTTTGTTTCTGTGCAAGTTAATACCGGCTGCATTATTTTTACACTGTAATTTAGATTTCAGTTTCAACACACCCCACCCAAATTTAACTCTCTCAGCACGTTACATCTGCCCCACCTGCAATGCAGCATTTGTTTTGCCCATTTTGAGAACAAATTTGTACTGCGATCAGGTCTGATTAAGGGCTATTATGCAGTGTTATATTTCCCCCAGTGTCACTGAAATTCCATTTAGAGTATTTGTGCTTCTTCTATTATAAACACGTTCAGGAGAAAACACACAATATTCACAATTGTGACCATGAAAATGGGTCAATTATTAGGGATTTTTTTCTCCCACCAAAGTCAGTCACTTTGCACTAGGACAATCTCGTACTCTCTTTTACTATGCTAAAGTATATTAATGAACCACTCTGAGACATCCTGACATAATTTTAACTAGATCGGAGCATCTTCATACAGTAGGTTTCATCATTTTCACCAAAAAAGTGAAACTTCAGTCCTCTTGCCAGAACAGAAGATGTTGACTCAGATCAAAAAGCTTTTGCACGTTTCTTATTCAGGTCAAGTCACAACTTTCCCACACTAGCCGATTTTGAATTTCTCAATTTCAGTTTTTTCACTCCGCCCTAATATATATATTATTGTTTAATTTGGGAAAATACCAATCTGTTTTCAATTATTAGCGCAGTGTTCATCCCCCCCAAAGAGCTTGATCATGTATTATTACCAAACTAGTAAGTGATTTAGTGCTCAGAGTTCTAGTAGTCCGTTATTGGCACACACATATATCATATCTACATGCGTGTCATAGTAACATACATATATCACACCTACATGCGTGTCATAGTAACATACATATATCACACCTACATGCGTGTCATAGTAACACATACCTCCCAACATGACCCTTTCCAGGAGGGACACATTGCTCTGCTCCTGCACTTCCCTCTTATTGTATAATTGCCAGCACCTGTGGTGGAACACTTTTCTTAGCAATTTACCTGTTTAACACAGATGAAGGTAATCATACATTAAGAAGAAAGTCCAGGAGCAGAGCATTGTGTCCCTCCTGGAGAGGGTCATGTTGGGAGGTATGGTAACATACATATATCACCCCTTCATGCGTGTCATAGTAACATACATATATCATACCTACATGCGTGTCATAGTAACATACATATATCATACCTACATGCGTGTCATAGTAACATACATATATCATACCTACATGCGTGTCATAGTAACATACATATATCACACCTACATGCGTGTCATAGTAACATACATATATCACCCCTTCATGCGTGTCATAGTAACATACATATATCATACCTACATGCGTGTCATAGTAACATACATATATCATACCTACATGCGTGTCATAGTAACATACTATATATGTAACAATACAGTAAGGCTTAAAAAAGATGTTACTCCATCGACTTCAACCTATCTGAGACTATTAGGTATCGTACACGTATATCACACCTAGATGCGTGTATTAGTGACTATTGGGTATCATACACGTATATCACACCTGGATGCGTGTAATAGTGACTATTGGGTATCATACACGTATATCACACCTAGATGCGTGTAATAGTGACTATTGGGTATCATACACGTATATCACACCTGGATGCGTGTAATAGTGGCTCTTGGGTATCATACACGTATATCACACCTGGATGCGTGTATTAGTGACTATTGGGTATCATACACGTATATCACACCTGGATGCGTATAATAGTGACTATTGGGTATCATACACGTATATCACACCTGGATGCGTGTATTAGTGACTATTGGGTATCATACACGTATATCACACCTGGATGCGTGTAATAGTGACTATTGGGTATCGTACCCGTATATCACACCTGGATGCGTGTAATAGTGACTATTGGGTATCGTACACGTATATCACACCTGGATGCGTGTAATAGTGACTATTGGGTATCGTACACGTATATCACACCTGGATGCGTGTAATAGTGACTATTAGGTATCATACACGTATATCACACCTGGAGGTGTGATAGTGACTATTGGGTATCATACACGTATATCACACCTGGAGGCGTGTAATAGTGACTATTGGGTATCATACACTTATATCGCACCTGGATGCGTGTAATAGTGACTATTGGGTATCATACACGTATATCACACCTGGATGCGTGTAATAGTGACTATTGGGTATCATACCCGTATATCACACCTGGATGCGTGTAATAGTGACTATTAGGTATCATACACGTATATCACACCTGGATGCGTGTAATAGTGACTATTAGGTATCATACACGTATATCACACCTGGATGCGTGTATTAGTGACTATACGGTATCATACACGTATATCACACCTGGATGCGTGTAATAGTGACTATTGGGTATCATACACGTATATCACACCTGGATGCGTGTATTAGTGACTATTGGGTATCATACACGTATATCACACCTGGATGCGTGTAATAGTGACTATTGGGTATCATACACGTATATCACACCTGGATGCGTGTAATAGTGACTATTGGGTATCATACACGTATATCACACCTGGATGCGTGTAATAGTGACTATTGGGTATCATACACGTATATCACACCTGGATGCGTGTAATAGTATCTATTGGGTATCATACACGTATATCACACCTGGATGCGTGTAATAGTGACTATTGGGTATCATACACGTATATCACACCTGGATGCGTGTAATAGTGACTATTGGGTATCATACACGTATATCACACCTGGATGCGTGTATTAGTGACTATTGGGTATCATACACGTATATCACACCTGGATGCGTGTATTAGTGACTATTGGGTATCATACACGTATATCACACCTAGATGCGTGTAATAGTAACTATTGGGTATCGTACACGTATATCACACCTAGATGCGTGTAATAGTAACTATTGGGTATCGTACACGTATATCACACCTAGATGCGTGTAATAGTAACTATTGGGTATCGTACACGTATATCACACCTAGATGCGTGTAATAGTGACTATTGGGTATCGTACACGTATATCACACCTAGATGCGTGTAATAGTGGCTATTGGGTATCGTACACGTATATCACACCTAGATGCGTGTAATAGTGACTATTGGGTATCGTACACGTATATCACACCTAGATGCGTGTAATAGTGATTATTGGGTATCGTACACGTATATCACACCTAGATGCGTGTAATAGTAATTATTGGGTATCGTACACGTATATCACACCTAGATGCGTGTAATAGTAATTATTGGGTATCGTACACGTATATCACACCTAGATGCGTGTAATAGTGACTATTGGGTATCGTACACGTATATCACACCTAGATGCGTGTAATAGTGACTAATGGGTATCGTACACGTATATCACACCTAGATGCGTGTATTAGTGACTATTGGGTATCGTACACGTATATCACACCTAGATGCGTGTATTAGTGACTATTGGGTATCGTACACGTATATCACACCTGGATGCGTGTAATAGTGACTATTGGGTATCGTACACGTATATCACACCTGGATGCGTGTAATAGGGACTATTGGGTATCGTACACGTATATCACACCTGGATGCGTGTAATAGTGACTATTGGGTATCATACACGTATATCACACCTGGATGCGTGTATTAGTGACTATTGGGTATCATACACGTATATCACACCTGGATGCGTGTATTAGTGACTATTGGGTATCATACACGTATATCACACCTAGATGCGTGTAATAGTGACTATTGGGTATCATACACGTATATCACACCTAGATGCGTGTATTAGTGACTATTGGGTATCATACACGTATATCACACCTGGATGCGTGTAATAGTGACTATTGGGTATCATACACGTATATCACACCTGAATGCGTGTAATAGTGACTATTAGGTATCATACACGTATATAACACCTGGATGCGTGTAATAGTGACTATTGGGTATCATACACGTATATCACACCTGGATGCGTGTAATAGTGACTATTGGGTATCATACACGTATATGTCACACCTAGATGCGTGTAATAGTGACTATTGGGTATCGTACACGTATATCACACCTGGATGCGTGTAATAGTGACTATTGGGTATCGTACACGTATATCACACCTGGATGCGTGTAATAGTGACTATTAGGTATCGTACACGTATATCACACCTAGATGCGTGTAATAGTGACTATTGGGTATTATACACGTATATCACACCTGGAGGCGTGTAATAGTGAACCACTGGCTTAAGCGCTACCTCTGCCGTCACTTACAATGAGGATATGTTCCCGCAATAGACACCCGTTGCATTTCACATTTAGGACCTGATTTTGGGCCATTCAGAAATATTTGGGGCTCATGATAATTGCACCTGAACAGAGGAACAATTGTATTGCTATGTCAGGTACGGGGGTGTATTGAATCACCCCTTGTGTGTCCTGTGTCCAGCCTGGATCCCACTGACTGTCCCCTATAGGTTAGATGTCAGACTTCCTTATCACTGCTAAATGTATATTTCTGTGTAATCCAATAGCAAGCCTTCTGGTGCCTGGTCCAGATCTGTGACAAGTATCTACCGGGGTATTACAGCGCTGGCCTGGTAAGCTACCTGCCTGCAGCCTGTCCTGTTCTCTGTCCCTCTCCCCACCTCTATCCTGTTCTCTGTCCCTCTCCCCACTTCTATCCTGTTCTCTGTCCCTCTCCTTTCACCTCTGCCCTGTTCTCTGTCCCTCTCCTTTCACCTCTGCCCTGTTCTCTGTCCCTCTCCTACCACCTCTGTCCTGTTCTCTGTCCCTATCCCCCCACCTCTGTCCTGTTCTCTGTCCCTATCCCCCCACCTCTGTCCTGTTCTCTGTCCCTCTCCTACCACCTCTGTCCTGTTCTCTGTCCCTCTCCCCCTACCTCTGTCCTGTTCTCTGTCCCTCTCCCCCTACCTTTGTCCTGTTCTCTGTCCCTCTCCCCCCACCTCTGTCCTGTTCTCTGTCCCTCTCCCCCCACCTCTGTCCTGTTCTCTGTCCCTCTCCCCCCACCTCTGTCCTGTTCTCTGTCCCTCTCCCCCCACCTCTGTCCTGTTCTCTGTCCCTCTCCTACCACCTCTGTCCTGTTCTCTGTCCCTATCCCCCCACCTCTGTCCTGTTCTCTGTCCCTCTCCTACCACCTCTGTCCTGTTCTCTGTCCCTACCCCCCCCCACCTCTGTCCTGTTCTCTGTCCCTCTCCTACCACCTCTGTCCTGTTCTCTGTCCCTCTCCTACCACCTCTGTCCTGTTCTCTGTCCCTCTCCCCCCCCCCTCTATCCTGTTCTCTGTCCCTCTCCCCACCTCTATCCTGTTCTCTGTCCCTCTCCTCCCACTTCTGCCCTGTTCTCTGTCCCTCTCCTACCACCTCTGTCCTGTTCTCTGTCCCTATCCCCCCACCTCTGTCCTGTTCTCTGTCCCTATCCCCCCACCTCTGTCCTGTTCTCTGTCCCTATCCCCCCACCTCTGTCCTGTTCTCTGTCCCTCTCCTACCACCTCTGTCCTGTTCTCTGTCCCTATCCCCCCCATCTCTGTCCCTCTCCCCCCACCTCTGTCCCTCTCCCCCTACCTCTTTCCTGTTCTCTGTCCCTCTCCCCCCACCTCTGTCCTGTTCATTGTCCCTCTCCTACCACCTCTGTCCTGTTCTCTGTCCCTATCCCCCCACCTCTGCCCTGTTCTCTGTCCCTCTCCCTCCACCTCTGTCCTTTTCTCTGTCCCTCTCCCCCACCTCTGTCCTTTTCTCTGTCCCTCTCCCCCCACCTCTGTCCTTTTCTCTGTCCCTCTCCCCCCACTTCTGTCCTTTTCTCTGTCCCTCTCCCCACCTCTGTCCTTTTCTCTGTCCCTCTCCCCACCTCTGTCATGTTCTCTGTCCCTCCCCCACCTCTTTCCCTCTCCCCCCACCTCTGTCCCTCTCCCCCCACCTCTGTCCCTCTCCCCCCACCTCTGTCCTGTTCTCTGTCCCTCTCCCCCTACCTCTGTCCTGTTCTCTGTCCCTCTCCCCCCACCTCTGTCCTGTTCATTGTCCCTCTCCTACCACCTCTGTCCTGTTCTCTGTCCCTCTCCCCCCACCTCTGTCCTTTTCTCTGCCCCTCTCCCCCACCTCTGTCCTTTTCTCTGTCCCTCTCCCCCCCACTTCTGTCCTTTTCTCTGTCCCTCTCCCCACCTCTGTCCTTTTCTCAGTCCCTCTCCCCACCTCTGTCATGTTCTCTGTCCCTCCCCCACCTCTGTCCCTCTCCCCCCACCTCTGTCCCTCTCCCCCCACCTCTGTCCCTCTCCCCCCACCTCTGTCCTGTTCTCTGTCCCTCTGCCCACCTCTGTCCTGTTCTCTGTCCCTCTCCCCACCTCTGTTCTGTTCTCTGTCCCTCTCCCCCCGCCTCTATCCTGTTCTCTGTCCCTCTCCCCCCTCCTCCATCTGTCCTGTTCTCTGTCCCTCTCCCCCCTCCTCCATCTGTCCTGTTCTCTGTGCCTCTCCCCCCTCCTCCATCTGTCCTGTTCTCTGTACCTCTCCCCCCACCTCTGTCCTTTTCTCTGTCCCTCTCCCCACTTCTATCCTGTTCTCTGTCCCTATCCCCCCACCTCTGTCCTGTTCTCTGTCCCTATCCCCCCACCTCTGTCCTGTTCTCTGTCCCTATCCCCCCACCTCTGTCCTGTTCTGTCCCTCTCCCCCACCTCTGTCCTGTTCTCTGTCCCTCTCCCCACTTCTATCCTGTTCTCTGTCCCTCTCCCCCCACCTCTGTCCTGTTCTCTGTCCCTATCCCCCCCCCCCCACCACCTCTGTCCTGTTCTCTTTCTCTCTACCCCTCCCACCTCTGTCCTAGCTTAACCCTTTTCTGTCCTGCTCTCTCTTCCCCTCTCTGTCCTGTTCTCTGTCCCTCTCCCCCCACCTCTGTCCTGTTCTGTCTCTGTCCCTCTCCCCCCACCTCTGTCCTGTTCTGTCCCTATCCCCCCCCACACCTCTGTCCTGTTCTCTGTCCCTAAACCCCCCCCCCACCTCTGTCCTGTTCTCTGTCCCTATCCCCCCCCCCCCCACACCTCTGTCCTGTTCTCTGTCCCTAAACCCCCCCCCCCACCTCTGTCCTGTTCTCTGTCCCTATCCCCCCCCCACCACCTCTGTCCTGTTCTCTTTCTCTCTACCCCTCCCACCTCTGTCCTAGCTTAACCCTTTTCTGTCCTGCTCTCTCTTCCCTCTCTGTCCTGTTCTCTGTCCCTCTCCCCCCACCTCTGTCCTGTTCTGTCCCTATCCCCCCCACCTCTGTCCTGTTCTCTGTCCCTATCCCTCCCCACCCCCACCTCTGTCCTGTTCTCTGTCCCTAAACCCCCCCCACCTCTGTCCTGTTCTCTGTCCCTATCCCCCCCCCACACCTCTGTCCTGTTCTCTGTCCCTAAACCCCCCCCCCACCTCTGTCCTGTTCTCTGTCCCTATCCCCCCCCCACCTCTGTCCTGTTCTCTGTCCCTATCCCCCCCCCCCACCTCTGTCCTGTTCTCTGTCCCTATCCCCCCCCCCCCACCTCTGTCCTGTTCTCTTTCTCTCTACCCCTCCCACCTCTGTCCTGTTCTCTGTCCCTATCCCCCCCCCCACCTCTGTCCTGTTCTCTGTCCCTATCCCCCCCCCCCCACCTCTGTCCTGTTCTCTGTCCCTATCCCCCCCCCCCACCTCTGTCCTGTTCTCTGTCCCTATTCCCCCCCACACACCTCTGTCCTGTTCTCTGTCCCTATCCCCCCCCCCACACCTCTGTCCTGTTCTCTGTCCCTATCCCCCCCCCACACCTCTGTCCTGTTCTCTGTCCCTACCCCCCCCCCCACCTCTGTCCTGTTCTCTGTCCCTATCCCCCCCCCCCACCTCTGTCCTGTTCTCTGTCCCTATTCCCCCCCCCCCCACACACCTCTGTCCTGTTCTCTGTCCCTATCCCCCCCCCCACACCTCTGTCCTGTTCTCTGTCCCTATCCCCCCCCCCACACCTCTGTCCTGTTCTCTGTCCCTACCCCCCCCCCCACCTCTGTCCTGTTCTCTGTCCCTATCCCCCCCCCCCCCTCCACCTCTGTCCTGTTCTGTGTCCAGTCCCCCACCACCTCTGTCCTGTTCTCTCTCCCTACCCCCCCCCCACCTCTGTCCTGTTCTCTGTCCCTATCCCCCCCCCCCACCTCTGTCCTGTTCTGTGTCCAGTCCCCCACCACCTCTGTCCTGTTCTCTTTCTCTCTACCCCTCCCACCTCTGTCCTAGCTTAACCCTTTTCTGTCCTGCTCTCTCTTCCCCTCTCTGTCCTGTTCTCTGTCCCTCTCCCCCCACCTCTGTCCCTCTCCCCACCTCTATTCTGTTTTCTGCCCCTTCTCTCTTGTCCTGTTCTCTGTCCCTCCCACCCTCCTCTTTGTCATGCCCTCGTCCCCTCCCCATGATGACTTGTCATTCACACCTTGCTGTGTCCACCATTTCTCCTTTTAGGAAGCCATACAACTGGATGGAGAGATTTTCTTTGCCCTGTTACGCAGGGTTTGCCCCATGGCTTACAGGCATTTGAAGAAGTTCAAGATTGATCCAATCCTTTATATGACGGAATGGTTCATGTGTGTCTTCTCCCGCACATTACCCTGGGCTTCTGTCCTGCGAGTATGGGACATGTTCTTCTGTGAGGGTATGTGTTCCTTAGATGTACAGTGTATGCAGTGCATGGGCGGTTGGTGGCAGTGATGTGTACATGCAGTGCACGGGAGGCTGAGTTCTCCAGTGTATGCAATGTAGGGGAAGTTGGTGGCAATGATGTGTACGTGCAGGGGAGGGGAGGCTGGGGGCAGCAATGTGTACATGCAGTGCAGGGAATGCTGGGATCTCCAGTGTATGCAGTGCAGGGGAGGTTGGTGGCAGTGATGTGTACACGCAGTGCAGGGAATGCTGGAATCTCCAGTGTATGCAGTGCAGGGGAGGTTGGTGGCAGTGATGTGTACACACAGTGCAGGGGAGGTTGGTGGCAGCGATGTGTACACGCAGTGCAGGGGAGGCTGGGGTTTTCAGTGTATGCCGTGCAGGGGAGGTTGGTGGCAGTGATGTGTACACACAGTGCAGGGGAGGTTGGTGGCAGTGATGTGTACACGCAGTGCACGGGAGGCTGAGTTCTCCAGTGTATGCAATGTAGGGGATGTTGGTGGCAATGATGTGTACGTGCAGGGGAGGGGAGGCTGGGGGCAGCAATGTGTACATGCAGTGCAGGGAATGCTGGGATCTCCAGTGTATGCAGTGCAGGGGAGGTTGGTGGCAGTGATGTGTACACGCAGTGCAGGGAATACTGGGATCTCTAGTGTATGCAGTGCAGGGGAGGTTGGTGGCAGTGATGTGTACACACAGTGCAGGGGAGGTTGGTGGCAGCGATGTGTACACGCAGTGCAGGGGAGGCTGGGGTTTCCAGTGTATGCAGTGCAGGGGAGGTTGGTGGCAGTGATGTGTACACGCAGTGCAAGGAATGCTGGGATCTCCAGTGTATGCAGTGCAGGGGAGGTTGGTGGCAGTGATGTGTACACACAGTGCAGGGGGGGTTGGTGGCAGTGATGTGTACACGCAGTGCAGGGAATGCTGGGATCTCCAGTGTATGCAGTGCAGGGGAGGTTGGTGGCAGTGATATGTACACACAGTGCAGGGGAGGTTGGTGGCAGCGATGTGTACACGCAGTGCAGGGGAGGCTGGGGTTTCCAGTGTATGCAGTGCAGGGGAGGTTGGTGGCAGTGATGTGTACACGCAGTGCAGGGAATGCTGGGATCTCCAGTGTATGCAGTGCAGGGGAGGTTGGTGGCAGTGATGTGTACACACAGTACAGGGGAGGTTGGTGGCAGCGATGTGTACACGCAGTGCAGGGGAGGCTGGGGTTTCCAGTGTATGCAGTGCAGGGGAGGTTGGTGGCAGTGATGTGTACACACAGTGCAGGGGAGGTTGGTGGCAGCGATGTGTACACGCAGTGCAGGGGAGGCTGGGGTTTCCAGTGTATGCAGTGCAGGGGAGGTTGGTGGCAGCGATGTGTACACGCAGTGCAGGGGAGGCTGGGGTTTTCAGTGTATGCCGTGCAGGGGAGGTTGGTGGCAGTGATGTGTACACACAGTGCAGGGGAGGTTGGTGGCAGCGATGTGTACACGCAGTGCAGGGGAGGCTGGGGTTTCCAGTGTATGCAGTGCAGGGGAGGTTGGTGGCAGTGATGTGTACACACAGTGCAGGGGAGGTTGGTGGCAGTGATGTGTACACGCAGTGCAGGGAATGCTGGGATCTCTAGTGTATGCAGTGCAGGGGAGGTTGGTGGCAGTGATGTGTACACACAGTGCAGGGGAGGTTGGTGGCAGTGATGTGTACACGCAGTGCAGGGGAGGCTGGGGTTTCCAGTGTATGCAGTGCAGGGGAGGTTGGTGGCAGTGATGTGTACACACAGTGCAGGGGAGGTTGGTGGCAGCGATGTGTACACACAGTGCAGGGGAGGCTGGGGTTTCCAGTGTATGCAGTGCAGGGAAAGTTGGTGGCAGTGATGTGTACATGCAGTGCAGGGAATGCTTGGATCTCCAGAGCAGGGTAGGCTATGGTCACTGACTGATCTCTTGTTGTAGGGGTGAAAATTATTTTCCGCGTGGGTTTGGTGTTACTGCGACACACTCTGGGTTCGGTGGACAAGTTGAGAAGCTGTCAGGGGATGTACGAGACCATGGAGAAGTTGCGTAGCCTTCCAGTACATTGTATGCAGGAGGAGGTTCTGCTACCTGAGGTGAGTGTCAGACCTGCCATTCCCAGAATCCTTTACTCTGGTCTCTCTTCTCACTCCTGTGTATCTGTTCCCTGCAGGTGAGCTCGCTTCCTGTCACTGACACTCTGATAGAGAGAGAAAGCAACACACAACTGCGCAAGTGGCGAGAGAACCGCGGGGAGTTACAGTATCGCCCCTCGCGCCGCTTGCATGGAGCCCGCCAGATCTATGAAGAGAAACTGCGCCTAAATCCCACCCTAAGCGGCAGCCGGCTCAGTCTATCCAGCCTCCGGCGCCCATCCCCGCCCCCCATGCCTACTGTTGCCGCCCAGCCAGAGTCTGTGGTGGTCTCTGAGGGTCTGCACCCTGCGCTGCCTTCCCCCACCTCCAATAATGCCCCCCTGGGACCACCTCAGGAGGCAGCCAAGAAGGGGAAGGAGAAGCCAAGAGAGAAAGAGAAGAAGAGGGAGAAGGAGGAACGTGAGCGGGAGAAGAAGAGAGAGAAGGAGGAGAGAGAGGAGCGGGAACGTGAGCAGAAGCGGGAGAGAGAGCGAGAGAAGCAGAGAGAGAAGGAGGAGAAACGAGCCCAGAAGGACAAACAGAAGAGAGAGAGGAAATTTTCCTTCAGGCGTAAAGACGTGTCTTCCCCTGCCGCAGACCCTCCACGGAAGACCGATGCCGGGGCAGCAGCCCACCACACCTCCTCCTGAGGGGGCAGAGTGGATCCCCTGGTGGACAGTCACTGTATAGTCTTATGCCAGAAAGGACCTGTCTATAATCTGGATCAGTGTTAACCCACATGGGGCACATGGGTATCGGCTGTACCGCTGACCTGCTCAGTTGTGCTTACATTGGGATATTCTGACATTCTGGCCTGCAAGGGGCTCTCCCATGCCTAAGGTGCCAGCGGTAAGAACAACCTCTCCATAGACTCATAGGAAGCGAGAACTAGAACTGGAAGCCCCCTCACTCCAATGCACTTTTACCCCCTCCCAGGATCTCCCCAGACAGTTCCTCCCCAGTCGCTGATTGCGCTTCCTCCCCCGAATGTGCCCCCCTTGTGGCGTACATCACACTCATCCATTCCCTCGCCAGTCACACACGTGCAGTGGGCGGTGAAGACCCCCATCGTGCACTACACGTGGGAACAAACTGTTTACATCCCCTAAAAGCATTGCGCTGCGCTGGTTGTTCCCCTGGCTCTGCGCATATCCTCGCATTGCCCTGCGCCGTCTGTTCCCCTCGCTCGCCGCATGTCCCCGCATTTCCCTGTGCCGACTGTTCCCCTCGCTCGCCGCATGTCCCCGCATTGCCCTGTGCTGTCTGTTCTCCTCGCTCGCCGCATATTCCTGCATTGCCCTGCGCCGTCTGTACCCCTCGCTCGCAGTATATGCCCGCATTGCACTGTCTGTTCCCCTCGCTCTCCGCATGTCCCCGCATTGCACCGCGCTGTCTGTTCCCCTGGCTGGCTCTGCGCATATCTCCGCATTGCACTGCATTGTCTGTCCCCCTCGCTCTGCACATATACCCTCATTGCACTGTGCCGTCTGTTCCCCTCGCTCCGTGCATATCCCCACATTGCACTCCATTGTCTGTTCCCTCAATATGCACATATACCCGCATTGCACTACGCCGTCTGTTCCCCTCGCTCCGTGCATATCTCTGTATTGCACTGTTGTCTGTTCCCCGCGCTGTCTGTGCCCCTCGTTCTGCGCTGTCTGTTCCCCTCGCTCAGCGCATATTCCACATTGCACTGCGTTGTCTGTTCCCCTCACTGCGCATATCCCCACATTGCACTGCATTTTCTGTTCCCCTCGCTCTGCGCCGTCTGTTCCCCTCTGCGCCGTCTGTTCCCCTCTGCGCATGTTCCCGCTATGCATTTCAGGTATTCTATTTTATCTGTATATATTTTGGTCGCATCACTTTCTGTTTTTAAGTAATAATCTGTGATTGTGCTGTATTCATAAGAGACGTGACTACCTGGAAACAGCATGACTGCAGAACACTGCAGAGCATCGGCATGTTGGGTGCTCTGCGGGGCATAGGAAATTAAGGAACTTATATACATATGTACATACAAATGTCTGTCTATGAGGAGAAATATGTGCTGTGTGCCCAGAGACTGAACTTGTACTGCTTTCACATTTGTGTACAGTTGCAACACCCTTTACACTGATCTCCCCTTCCTGCCCCACCCCTTACACTGCTCTCCCCTTTCTGCCACACCCCTTACACTGCTCTCCCCTCCCTGCCACACTCCTTACACTGATCTCCCTGCCACACTCCTTACACTGATCTCCCCTCACTGCTCCAACCCTTACAGTGATCTTCTCTCACTGCTCCAACCCTTACACTGATATCCCTTCACTGCCCCAACCCTTGCACTGATCACCCTCACTGCCCCACCCCTTACACTGACCTCCCCTGCCTGCCCGCCCCACCTCTTGCACTGATCTGCCTCACCCCCTACACTGATGTGATCCCTGCTCCGGCCTTTACACTGGTCTCTCCGTGCCCCACCCCTTGCACTGATCTCCCCTCACTGGTCTCCTCTAGCTTCCCCGCCCGTTACAATGATCTCCTCTCCCTGCCCCGCCCGTTACACTGATCTCCTCTCCCTGCCCCGCCCGTTACACTGATCTCCTCTCCCTGCCCCGCCCGTTACACTGATCTCCTCTCCCTGCCACGCCCGTTACACTGATCTCCTCTCCCTGCCCCGCCCGTTACAATGATCTCTCCCTGCCCCGCCCATTACAATGATCTCCTCTCCCTGCCCCGCCCGTTACATTGATCTCCTGTCCCGCCCGTTACACTGATCTGCCCCGCCCATTAAAATTATCTCCTCTCCCTGCCCCGCCCATTACACTGGTCTCCTCTCCCTGCCACATCCTTTTCACTGATCTCCTCTCCCTGCCCCGCCCGTTTCACTGATCTCTCCCTGCCTCGCCCATTTCACTGATCTCCTCTTCCCTGTCCCGTCCGTTTCACTGATCTTCCCTGCCCTGCCCGTTTCACTGATCTTCCCTGCCCTGCCCGTTTCACTGATCTTCCCTGCCCTGCCCGTTTCACTGATCTCCTCTCCCTGTCCCGCCCGTTTCACTGATCTCCTCTCCCTGCCCCGCCCGTTTCACAGATCTCCTCTTCCGTGTCCCGCCCGTTTCACTGATCTCCTCTTCCGTGCCCCGCCCGTTTCACTGATCTCCTCTCCCTGTCCCGCCCGTTTCACTGATCTCTCCCTGCCCCGCGCCCGTTTCACTGATCTCCTCTTCCCTGCCCCGCCCGTTTCACTGATCAACCTCTCCCTGCCCCGCCCGTTTCACTGATCTCTCCCTGCCCCACCCGTTTCGCTGATCCCCTCTCCCTGCCCCGCCCGTTTCGCTGGTCCCCTCTCCCTGCCCCGCCCGTTTCGCTGGTCTCCTCTCCCTGCCCCGCCCGTTTCGCTGGTCTCCTCTTCCCTGCCCCGCCCGTTTCGCTGGTCTCCTCTTCCCTGCCCCGCCCGTTTCGCTGGTCTCCTCTGCCTGCCCCGCCCGTTTCGCTGGTCTCCTCTTCCCTGCCCCGCCCGTTTCGCTGGTCTCCTCTTCCCTGCCCCGCCCGTTTCGCTGGTCTCCTCTTCCCTGCCCCGCCCGTTTCGCTGGTCTCCTCTTCCCTGCCCCGCCCGTTTCGCTGGTCTCCTCTTCCCTGCCCCGCCCGTTTCGCTGGTCTCCTCTTCCCTGCCCCGCCCGTTTCGCTGGTCTCCTCTCCCTGCCCCGCCCGTTTCGCTGGCCTCCTCTCCCTGCCCCGCCCGTTTCGCTGGCCTCCTCTCCCTGCCCCGCCCGATTCGCTGGCCTCCTCTCCCTGCCCCGCCCGTTTCGCTGGCCTCCTCTCCCTGCCCCGCCCGTTTCGCTGGCCTCCTCTCCCTGCCCCGCCCGTTTCGCTGGCCTCCTCTCCCTGCCCCGCCCGTTTCGCTGGCCTCCTCTCCCTGCCCCGCCCGTTTCGCTGGCCTCCTCTCCCTGCCCCGCCCGTTTCGCTGGCCTCCTCTCCCTGCCCCGCCCGTTTCGCTGGCCTCCTCTCCCTGCCCCGCCCGTTTCGCTGGCCTCCTCTCCCTGCCCCGCCCGTTTCGCTGGCCTCCTCTCCCTGCCCCGCCCGTTTCGCTGGCCTCCTCTCCCTGCCCCGCCCGTTTCGCTGGTCTCCTCTCCCTGCCCCGCCCGTTTCGCTGGTCTCCTCTCCCTGCCCCTCCGATTACACTGATCTCTCCCTGCTCCATACACTGATCTCCCCGCATTGCCCCGTCCCTTACACTGATCTCCCCACACTGCCTGCCCCTTACACTGATCTCCCTGCCCCTTACACTGATCTCCCTGCCCCGCCCAAATCTCCCCTCACTGCCCGCCCAAATCTCCCCTCACTGCCCGCCCATTACACTGCGCTCCTCTCTATGCCCTCCCGTTACACTGATTTCCCCTCACTGCCTCGCCCCTTGTACAGATCTCCCTGCACTGCCCCGCCCCTTGTACAGATCTCCCTGCACTGCCCCGCCCCTTGTACAGATCTCCCTGCCCCATACACTGATCTCCCCACACTTTCCTGCCCCTTACACTGATCTATCCCTGCCTCTTACACTAATCTCCCCCTACTCCGACCCTTACACTGATCTATCCCTGCCCCTTACACTGATCTCCCCCTGCTCCAACGCTTACACTGATCTCTCCCTGCTCCGACCCTTACGCTTATCTCCCTTCCCTTCCTCGCCCCTTCCTCCCCTCACTGCCCTGCCCCTTATACTGAGCTCCTCTCTGTCACACCCCTTGTCCTGATCTCCCCACACTGCCCCACTCCTTACACTGATCTCCCCACACTGCCCCACTCCTTACACTGATCTCCCCATACTGCCTGCCCCTCATACTGCTCTGCCCCACCCCATAGACAGATTGATCCGTTATGGACCTCCAAGCAGCCCTTTGCCTGTATTGTTCTGTGACCTGCATGATAAATTATATTATGTCTGTTTGGCAGCTTATCCTGCACTGAAGACTGGAATTGGAATATATTTAATATGACAGATTTGTAAGGGAGGATTTGGGTTAAATGATCTGTACTACTGTTGCTTCTCATCCGCTACTACAGCATTACATAAATGTACCCTTAAACTGAGTGTCATATGTGATCCAAACAAGTGTAAATGTAATAATCGTTCATCAGGCAACTGCCTGGCTCTGAGCTACCATCTCCACCATGGCTGCCCTGTCTTTAAGAGTATAGCGACAGCTGGCCAGCTCTGAGCTACCATCTCCACCATGGCTGCACCTTCCAGGAGAGTATAGTGACAGCAGCCCAGTTCTGAGCTACCATCTCAACTATGGATGCCACCAAACGGGAGAGTATAGTGACAGCTGCCCACCTCTGAGCTACCATCTCCACCATGGCTGCACCGTCCTGGTGAGTATAGTGACAGCTGCCCAGGTCTGAGCCACCATCTCCACCATGGCTTCCCAGTCCTTAAGAGTATAGCGACGCGACCGACGCGATGCCCGCGATTTCCCATAGGGATCAATGTTAAATTTTTCAATGGACCCGATTTTTCAGTTCAATGCCCGCGATTTTGCCATAGGAAACAATGTTAAATGGGCCACAGAGCCCAAATAGGCACCCTTAGCAGTGAAATGTCCCCCACAATTGTTAACGACACCCCACGATCCAGGCGAACCCGAAGCGTGGCGAGCGCTTCGGGTTCGCGTGGATCGTGGGGTGTCGTTAACAATTGTGGGGGACATTTCACTGCTAAGGGTGCCTATTTGGGCTCTGTGACCCATTTAACATTGTTTCCTATGGCAAAATCGCGGGCATTGAGGCATTGAACTGAAAAATCGCGTCCATTGAAAAATGTAACATTGATCCCTATGGCAAATCGCGGGCATCGCGTCGGTCGCGTCGCACCCGTTACTGTAGTGCATGCGATGCCCGCGATTTTTTACACCCGATGACCGCGATGGACATCGTGGGCGCCGTGCTAGGTAAAGAGTACCGCGACAGCTGGCCAGCTCTGAGCTACCATCTCCTCCATGGCTGCACCTTCCAGGAGAGTATAGTGACAGCTGCCCAGTTCTGAGCCACCATCTCAACTATGGATGCCACCAAACTGGAGAGTATAGTGACAGCTGCCCAGCTCTGAAACACCATCTCCACCATGGCTGCACCGTCCTGGAGAGTATAGTGATAGCTGCCCAGGTCTGAGCCACCATCTCCTTCACGGCTGCTACTGACCGGGAGAGTATAGTGATAGCTGCCCAGTTCTGAGCTACCATCTCCACCATGGCTGCACCTTCCAGGAGAGTATAGTGACAGCTGCCCAGTTCTGAGCCACCATCTCAACTATGGATGCCACCAAACTGGAGAGTATAGTGATAGCTGCCCAGTTCTGAGCTACCATCTCCACCATGGCTTCCCAGTCCTTAAGAGTATAGCGACAGCTGGCCAGCTCTGAGCTACCATCTCCACCATGGCTGCACCTTCCAGGAGAGTATAGTGACAGCAGCCCAGTTCTGAGCTACCATCTCAACTATGGATGCCACCAAACGGGAGAGTGTAGTGAGAGCTGCCCAGCTCTGAGCTACCATCTCCTCCATGGCTGCACCCTCCAGGAGAGTATAGTGACAGCTGCCCAGTTCTGAGCTACCATCTCAACTATGGATGTCACCAAATGGGAGAGTATAGTGACAGCTGCCCAGCTCTGAAACACCATCTCCACCATGGCTGCACCGTCCTGGAGAGTAAAGTGATAGCTGCCCAGGTCTGAGCCACCATCTCCTCCATGACTGCTACTGACCGGGAGAGTATAGTGATAGCTGCCCAGTTCTGAGCTACCATCTCCACCATGGCTGCACCATCCTGCAGAGTATAGTGATAGCTGCCCATCTGAGCCACCATCTCCATCATGGCTGCCCTGTCCTTAAGAGTATAGCGACAGCTGGCCAGCTCTGAGCTACCATCTCCATGGCTGCACCCTCCAGGAGAGTATAGTGACAGCTGCCCAGTTCTGAGCTACTATCTCAACTACAGCTGCCCAGCTCTGAGCCACCATCTCCATGGCTGCCACTGTCCAGGAGAGTATAGTGACAGCCACCCAGTTCTGATCTAAAATCTCCTCCATGGGTGCACTGTCCTGGAGAGTATAGTGACCGATGCCCAACTCTGAGCCACCATCTCCTCCATGGCTGCACCATCCTGGAGAGTATAGTGATAGCTGCCCAGGTCTGAGCCACCATCTCCACCATGGCTGCCACTGTCCAGGAGAGTATAGCGACAGCTGTCTAGGTCTGAGCCACCATCTTCACTATGGCTGCACCATCTTGGAGAGTATAGTTATGCTCCCCAGCTCTGAGCCACCATCTCCTCCATGGCTGGCACTGTCCGGGAAAGAAAAGTGACAGCCACCCAGCTCTGATCTAATATCTCCTCCATGGGTGCACTGTCCTGGAGAGTATAGTGACAGATGCCCATTTCTGAGCCACCATCTCCTCCATGGCTGCACCGTCCTGGAGTGTATAATGATAGCTGCCCAGGTCTGAGCCACCATGGCTGCCACTGTCCAGGAGAGTATAGTGATGGCTGTCTAGGTCTGAGCAACCATCTCCTCCATGGCTGCACCATCCTGGAGAGTATAGTGGTAGCTGTCCAGCTCTGAGCCTCCACCTCCTCCATGGCTGCCACTGTCCAGGAGAGAATAGTGACAGCTGCTAAGCTCTGAGCCACCATCTCCACCATGGCTGCACCCTCCTGCAGAGTATAGTGATAGCTGCCCAGGTCTGAGCCACCATCTCCACCAGGGCTGCACCCTCCTGCAGAGTATAGTGATAGCTGCCCAGGTCTGAGCCACCATCTCCACCATGGCTGCACCCTCCTGCAGAGTATAGTGATAGCTGCCCAGGTCTGAGCCACCATCTCCACCATGGCTGCCACTGTCCAGGAGAGTATAGTGATGGCTGTCTAGGTCTGAGCCACCATCTTCTCCATGGCTGCCACTGTCCAGGAGAGAATAGTGACAGCTGCTAAGCTCTAAGCCACCATCTTCACCATGGCTGCATCGTCCTGCAGAGTATAGTGATAGCTGCCCAGCTTTGAGCCACCATCTCCACAATGGCGGCACCATCCTGGAGAGTATAGTGATAGCTGCCCTGGTCTGAGCCACCATCTCCACTATGGCTGCACCCTCCTGCAGAGTTTAGTGATAGCTGCCCAGGTCTAAACCACTATAGTGATAGCTGCCCAGGTCTGAGCCACCATCTCCACCGTGTCTGCCACTGTCCAGATACAGCCATGATTTTTTGATAGGCAGACAGTGGCGCCCTCCCCCCCCCCCCCAGATCCCGGCTCCCTAGGCAGCTGCCTAATGGTAGGGTCGGCCCTGGGTATAGAGATGCCTCAATCACGTATACACAGATACAGATCTGGATATCGCTTTTATCATGTAGTACTGATATGTCAGTGCTGGTCCTCTGCAGTGTACTAGGGGATATTACTAGTCTCCATTACCCTTCTCTTCCATGCTTGTCTCTTCAGTGTGAGAACAGGTAAGAAGCCCCCACAGAGGTAACTTGTGTCCCTCTAGATAACAAGTCTCCGAGCAGATAAGGGTGTGTGCATTAGGCATGTAGTATGTACACTAGGACAACGTGCCAGTCATTGGTTTATTTATAGTGTTCAGGAGTCTTACATAATGCCTGCTTCACAATAAGTCTATGAGCTTCATGTCCTGAAGTGGAACAATCTCCTCTCCAAGCCAACGGTGCAAGGCTCCAAATTCTGCCCCCCACTGATTCTCTGGAGGAGCACATTCTGGAGGATCCCTGGCAGACATGGCAACGTGCCCTTGTGTGAGGCCCAGATATTGGCTGCGTAACTCCCCAAGAAGGGCCTTTGTGTAGCCAAGGTTGGCGCTCAGTAATGCCCTGACCCACAGCTCCAGTTCCCGCTGGCTCTCAGCCGCCATTTTGTACACACGGGATACAGAGCACAGAGAGAAAGCATATTCCAGTTTGGATGTCCTCAATGTGACCGTGCTCCCCTCTAGAAGAATGAGGCCAAGTGGCTGTGGGTCTCCCTGTCGTTCCCAGTACAAAAGCAAGTTTCCACACAACAAGAACCAGCGCCGATGGTAGGAAGCATGGCGGCTGCCTTTCTTCAGCAGATAGCCTTCTTTCTCAGGGGATGAACAGGCCAACCTGGAACTGGTCTCCAGCTTCATCCTAGATCCTGGAAGAGAAGATAAATATGGTCAGAGAGTGGAAGCTAGTGGCATTACATGATATAGACTGCCCCCTACTGGCTAAGGAACAGTGATATCACCCTGGTATAGACCGCCACCTACTGGCTTAGGAACAGTGATATCACCCTGGTATAGACCGCCACCTACTGGCTAAGGAACAGTGATATCACCCTGGTACAGACCACCACCTACTGGCTGAGGAACAGTGAAATTAGCCTGGTGTAGACCACCACCTAATGGCTGAGGAACAGTGATATTAGCCTGGTACAGATACCACCTACTGACTGAGGAGTAGGGATACTACTCTGGTATAGACCACCACCTACTGGCTGATATACAGTGATATCACCCTGGCATAGACCACCACCTACTGGCTGAGGAACAGTGATATTAGCCTGGTACAGATACCACCTACTGACTGAGGAGTAGGGATACTACTCTGGTATAGACCACCACCTACTGACTGATATACAGTGATATCACCCTGGCATAGACCACCACCTACTGGCTGAGGAACAGGAATATTACCCTGCTATACACCACCACCTACTGGTTGAGGAACAGTGATATTAGCCTGGTACAGACCACCTAACGGCTGATATATAGTGATATAACCCTGGTATAGACCACCACCTACTGGCTGATATACAGTGATATTACCCTGCTATTACATAGTTACATAGTAGGTAGGGCTGAATAAAGACTTGCCTCCATCTAGCCTGGATTTATAATGGCTTGTCCCTTGTTGTATAGAATGCTCTGGTATTTTAGAGAAGGATTATGTTTCTTAATTGTACCCGTGGATGTTTTTATCCAATAAATGTTTATCCAGCCTTATTTTAAACGTATTTATAGTGTCTGCCGACACCACTTCTCCAGGAAGAGAGTTCCACAGTTTGACTGCTCTGACGGTAAAGAAATTTTTCCTTCTTATTGAACAAAATCTTTTTTCTTCTAATCTAAACTCATGTCCTAGATTCCTGTCTAGCAGAAAAAAGGGTGATTGACAGTTCCTTATATTGGCCCCTAATATATTTGTACATGTTGAGCATGTCCCCCCTTAAACGTCTCTTCTCTAGTGTAAATAGTCCCAGCTTGCTTAAAGCTCTCCTCATAGCTTAAATTCTCCATTCCCCTAATAAGCTTTGTTGCTCTTCTTTGGATTTTTTCTAATTCTATGATGTCCTTTTTATAGTGTGTGGCCCAGAACTGCACTGCGCATTCGAGGTGAGGTCTAACCAATGCTTTGTATAGTGGCATAATTACTTTTGAGTCCCTAGTTTCCATGCCCCTTTTTAATACATGCCAGAATTTTGTTGGCCTTTTTAGTTGCTATATTAAACTGGGGTGTAGTGCTCAATGTGTTGTCTATTTGGACTCCTAGATTCTTTTCAAGCACTGAATTACCCAATTCCTCCCCATTTAGTTTATAATTATCACACTGATTATGTCTCCCAAGGTGCATAACCTTACATTTACAGTATCTACATTGAACCTCATCTTCCATTTTTTTTGCTATAGACCACCACCTACTGGCTGAGGAACAGTGATATCACCCTGGTATAGGCCGGCACCTACCGGCTGAGGTACAGTGATATCCTCCTGGTATAGGCCGGCACCTACCGGCTGAGGTACAGTGATATCCTCCTGGTATAGGCCGGCACCTACTGGCTGAGATACAGAGATATTATGTGTTTCAGGTATAATACCAAGCGCTCACCTTAAATGAGTAGTGCAGTAGTATGTGAAAGAAACTGTTAATATTAGTTTAATTAGCAATGTAAAATGACTAAGATTGTGATAATAAAAATAAATATAAATGTATTAAATGTTCGTCCTGGTTGACTCACAGGAATAAGCCAGGGAGGTATCATCTAACACTACTGGAGACTCCTTCAGTATACAACAAACCCTGACTTGCAACACCCAGGGGGTCATTTACATCCTAAGATGCCCGTGTGGCAAAGAGTACATCGGTAGGACCACACGACCTCTAAAATCATGCATCTACGGGCACATTAGAAACATTCGTCTAGGATAGGATTCAGTATTAAATCCCGGCGTTCAGAATCCTGACCGCCGAAATCCCGACAGGGGGGGGGGGGACGTGGATCGCCCCCCCTTGCGGGCTCGCTGCGCTCATCATGCAGCGGGCCCGGTGCCTCGCTACGCTCGGCACACTAATTTATTCTCCCTCCGGGGGTGTCGTGGACACCCCCGGAGGGAGAAAGTGTCGGGATTTCGGCGATCGGGATTCTGAACGCCGGGATCCCGACCGCCGGGATTTACACTGCATCCCCTAGGATATGAGCAACATAATGGGCCTTATTCTGATCGGTGCGGCCCGATCCGAATATGCGGCCAGGACCGTGCGTGCCGGGATTTACACTGCATCCCCTAGGATATGAGCAACATAATGGGCCTTATTCTGATCGCTGCGGCCGGATCCGAATATGCGGCCAGGACCGTGCGTGCGAAACCCCGCCTTCCATATGGATCGCCAACTCCGTCCGTACGCGGTAAGAAGCTGGCCGAATGGACCGCACGTGTATTTTTCATGGAATACGCCGCCTCCATCTCAGGGAACCTCCCCCATCATTCGATGGTCGCAGACCATCGAATGCAGGACAGAGTGGTCCACCAGGTCCCGCAACCTCTGACCACACGGACATTTTTCCGTGCAAAAGCAGGGATCTGGGCGGGCAGCTGACATCCGGCGATGTCATATGTCCGCCCCCTACACGTGCGTCACGGCCGCATTACCATACGTACGCCCAGCATTTGCATGGGAACGCCCATGAAACGCGGGGCGTATGCATATGGTAATGAGCCCAAATAGCCCTTCACGCCCCTCTCCACCCCCTGTTCGGAGTGTTCACATTTCATGCGGGATTTGGCCGTACGCCCCGCTCGCACATGCGCAGACACCTCTGCACATGCGCAGACACAAAACATTGGCGGCACGAACGCACGCGGATATTACCGCACCAACCAGAATAAGGGCCAATGTGTCACTTCATTTTAAAGAAAAACATGGATCCGACCCTAAAGGTCTGGTCTTTATGGCAATAGAGCCCCCAGATAAAAATTGGAGAGGTGGCAACCACATTGACACCCTAAACCCATACTTGCCTACTTTTGAAAACTGGTTTCAGGGAGATTATAGTTGGTAAAATAATTTTGCACAGCGCCCCATTGAGGGGGGGTGTCATGCTCCACACAAAGGGCGTGTCTAGTTCCATATATGGTGAGAATGTGAAAAGAGATTGTGAATGTGGCACCTAGAAGCATGGGTGTGTACTGCTACATCTGAAAGGAATCTTTTAATATGACTTATATCCAAATGTAGATGAGCCCCAAAGCAGTAAGTAAGAGATACTGTACTTGGTAAAGTGCTGGGAAATGGTGCTGATGATTCAATGTAAATGTATCTGTCTCTTGTTCCTTGTTTCCCCAAAAATGTAACTGTGTAATGTGGGCTAGGTGACATGAGGGAGATTGGTAGACTAATGAGGGAGAGAGGGAGGTTGCTGCTATTTCAAGGAGTCTCCTGCAGAATAGGCAACTGCCTAAACCAGGCATGCCCAAAGTCAGGCCCGGGGGCCAATTGCGGCCCATGCTGTCATTTCAAGTGGCCTGCAGCCTCCAGCTGGAAGCGGGCAGAGCATCAGATGTGGGAAGCACAGCACAGGACACTAAAGGTGGGGCCCCGGCGAGCGCGCCTTTACCTTGCTGGCTGCTGCAGTGAGGAGGTGCTGGCCGCCACAGTCAGATGTATTTGGCTTCCTGCCCCTGCTGCTGCAATCGTATATATCACCCTACTCCACAATCACAGTGACAGCAGTGTGTGGGGAGGGGGTGCAGCAAGGGGGAAGCTTGCTCCGGTAACATGCAGAGTGGAGGAGGGCAGCAGCGGGGGCCCAAGCATCTCCTGTCCTTGCAGTGCCTGCTTTGCCTCTCCTTCCTCTGGCTCACACAAGGGGCTGGGAAACATACAGAGAAGGGAGGGGGCAGAGTGGGGGACATGCAGTGATGGCCATTCAGAGAAGGGGGAGCAGGGGCAGGCTGGGGGACATACAGTGAATGAGGGCAGGCTGGGGGAAATACAGTGAAGGGGCAGGCTGGGGGAAATACAGTGGGCAGTATTCAATGTCCCTAATCGCGATGTGCAGCGAATCCTGTTTAGGATTCGCTGCACATTCGCCATGTTCTGGAGGGCTGGAGCCCTCGCTGCCAGCCCTCGCTGACAGTATTCAATGAGGCAGGGGCTTGCTGCCCCTGACCGCGAATGTGAACCCCTGCGGCAGACGCCGCAGGGAGCCTGAGGACGGCGGCAGGCAGGGAGATGGAAGTCTCCCTGCCTGCCCCAGAACGTATGTGGGGGGAAGGTGGGCTCCCCGGGAGCCAGGCAGCACAGGCTGCCCCCGGGAGAGCCAGCAGGGGACCGGGTATTCACTGCACCTGATCGTGCATATGTAATGATCGGGAGCAGTGAATATATGAATATCTAATGAGCGGCTCTCGGCTCCCGGCCCCCTGCTGGCTGCTATGTGTAAAAAAAAATATATTTTTTTTAAATTAAA
This sequence comes from Crinia signifera, assembly GCF_055691185.1. Lineage (NCBI taxonomy): Eukaryota > Metazoa > Chordata > Amphibia > Anura > Myobatrachidae > Crinia > Crinia signifera. Next base: position 2,314,347 of record NC_139223.1, read on the forward strand.
TATATATTCATGTGCTATAAGCACATGAATAAAAATAGCATGCCCCTCCTCAGAATAAAATTCCTGATTTTTTGACACCAAATGTAAAACAACAACAATTTTTTTTTAAAGTTCACTTTCCACTTCACCATGAAAAGATGGCGATTTGCTACACGGCGACACATGGCGAAAATCACTTAGAAAGACGGCGAGAAGTGCACATTAAATAGGGTGATCCACTTTCTGACCCAGAAAATCACCTTCCAATGCGAAAATAGCACAAATTCGCCATGAAACAGGGCAAATTATCCTCATTGAATACTGCCCAGGGAATGGGGGCAGGCTGGGGGACCATTCTGAAGGAGGTCAGGCTGAATGGTCGGCCCCCACACATTTACACTTCACCTCGTCGCAAAAAGTTTGGACACCCCTGCCCTAAACAGACGAGAACTTTACTGGATTTTCCATTTGAAGACATTGACACCAGGAGGGCTTAATGTAGATTTTAACACCGGGACAACTGCCATATAAATTCCAGCAGCAACACACCTAGGTACTTGTGTATTATCCCGGGTCCCACGATTTCCATCTTATGGGATCTTATACAATTTAAAATTGTATACCATTGTATATGGCATACAATGGCATACGATGAGATGAGATTTTAAATTGTATAAACACACTAATGTAAGTAAGTAAGTAAGTAAGTTTTATTTATATAGCGCACTTTCTCCAACAGGACTCAAGGCGCTTTACAGACAATACAAATAACAATGCACATACTGCAATACAAAGGGTTATCAGTACAAGGAACAGGCAACAATGGCAGTACAAATGTACATCACACATACAGATATGCACAAGATGCATTCTAATAAGGGACACGGACATGGGGAACATATTTACCGAGCTGTGCAGTACCCAGGCAGCCATTCAGCGGTGCCACATGGTGATTGCACAGCCAGTAACAGTACTGATATATATAAACTAGATGTACTCTAATGAGGAGCACAGACATGGGGACCATATAATTACTGAGCTGTGCAGCACCCAGTCAGCCAATCAGCGGCGCCACATGGTGATTGCACAGCCAGCTAGGTAGCCAGTAACAGTACTGATATATATACTAGATGTACTCTAATGAGGGTCACAGACATGGGGAACATATCATTACTGAGCTGTGCAGCACCCAGGCAGCCAATCAGCGGCGCCACATGGTGATTGCACAGCCAGTAACAGTACTGATATATATATAAACTAGATGTACTCTAATGAGGAGCACAGACATGGGGACCATATAATTACTGAGCTGTGCAGCACCCAGTCAGCCAATCAGCGGCGCCACATGGTGATTGCACAGCCAGCTAGGTAGCCAGTAACAGTACTGATATATATACTAGATGTACTCTAATGGGTGCTTTCAAGGTCAATTGGCCCCCCTATAAGATTTTTAATTGTATAAGCACCCTAATGGGTGCTTACAATGTTAAATGCACCTCCACGCCACCCCCACTATCAACGCCAACCCGAAGCGTGGCGAGCGCAGCGAGGGGACGAGTAATACTTTACATGTATTACGCGTGCGCTCGCCACACTATATAAAATTAACTCCACGCCGACGTGGATAGTGGTGGTATGAAAAGGTCGGAGGATGTGTACCGCAGCCCCTCGCAGGCTCGCTGCGCTTGCTACGCTTCGGGTTGGCGTTGATAGTGGGGGTGGCATCAAAACTAGGGGTAAGAGCCGCTGTATCAAATAAATACCTGCAACAATGACTGCCAGAGTGAGTGTTTATTAAAAAAACATAATTCTATACCGAGGTTGTGTAACTTTTTTTTTCTCCTCATACTACCAATTTAGGTACATTACTTGACGCTATTAAGCATTAATTGTTGTGCATTTGAGGAGAACTGAATCATTTTCACTGCCTACTATCACTGGTAATTGTACCTCTGATAAAAACAGTGCTTAAATGACATATTGAAGGTGTGACCAATCTGCGAATATTCCTTGAACTAAACCAGTACAAGGATCACACTACATTTTAATATCTCCAATTTAAATTAATTCTTTGTGCCACCTTATTTTAAACTAAGTCTAATAAAAGTTATGTATTAATTATCTAATTTAATCATTTACAAAAGAGTGCGCCCAAAAAGCGTTTTTTCTTTCCTTTTTTTGTCAGTCTCTTTTTCCTGACAAACAAATCCCCAGTGTCTGAACAGTGATATTACTCTGGTATAGACCGCCACCTACTGGCTGATATACAGTGATACTACCCTGGCATAGACCACCACCTACTGGCTGAGGAACAGTGATATTACCCTGATATAAATCACCGGCCCAGGGGCAGATATACTGTGATATCACCCTGATATAGACCACCACCTACAGGCTGAGGAACAGTGATATCACCCTGGTATAGACCACCACCTACTGGCTGAGGAACAGTGATATCACCCTGGTATAGACCACCACCTACAGGCTGAGGAACAGTGATATCATTTGGAAAAAAGAAGGAAAGACTCTCTTTTTGTCGGGGCACTCTTTGTCAAAATAGTATTTGTAAAACGTATGTCAAGTATAGATCAGATATATTAAGGGGGGACTTGATGGGTTTCTCAAATATGCATGATATGAACAATTGTAGTAAGACGTGTTAAGAAGAGTCAAGGGAATAATCCCTGATATGACAAATGATATCACTAAAATTAATCTTTATTATAATATTTTAAAATTAGTACTAGACATGGACACACAGAAAAACAGAAAACATATAAAGAAAGATACGTGTACCCAATAATAAACAGAGGCTACAGCCTGTACTGGTTTGTACCAAGAGGCTACAGTGTATACCATATGTATGAAACAAAACTAATTTCCTGTTTAGATAATTGTATCAAAAGTTGCAATTGGTCTCTCTATGAAAGGTATAGTTAAACTGTAAAGTATCCTTTAGGATAGTAGCATGCAGTAACAGGCTAGTAGCAGTCAAGAGTCACAAATCATCAGCAAAAGAGTATAGGTATAGGTAGTATCTTTCAGGTTAATAAATTATCACAGTGAATATCTCGTATGTAGCTTCAAGCGAAAATATAGGTAGTAGATATAGAAGTGGAGATTTAAACAACAAGGAAATTATGGTTTAATAAAAGGTCCCCTCCTTAAGTTTGCAGGAGTAAGAAAAAAGGGAAAGAAATGAGCGAAGAAAAGAAAAAAAAAAGAAAAAAAGAAAAAAGACCCCACAAGTTTCCCTGGTGTCAGTGCGCCAACTTTATATACCTATAGTGTGGCAATGAGTGCAGCTATTCACAGCCAGGTCTCCCTAGTCGTTACCAGCCACACTCCGCCACACCAGCTTCCACTAAGTGTAATTAGTGGGCTTTTACAGGTATTGTGGGACGTCGACCTTGATCCCTATTATCCTTGAGGTGGCTGCTGCCCAGCTCTGTATACCTATGACAAGGTTAGGGGTTCAAAGGTTTCCTTCAGTGGGGTCACCCCCTCTGTGTACTCAGGAGGCCCTGGTTTTGTCAGCTTCCGTCAGCATAAAGATATGCTGAGGGGCTTTTGTAGGTATTGCGGGTGAGCGGACCTCAAATCGCCTAGGATAAAATTGGAGATGGAAAGAGTGGTGGTTGCTGTCCAATATATTTATACCTATGACAGGGTTATGGGTGCCATTGGTTTCCTACCAGAGGGGTCACCCCCGCTGTGTACTAAGATGGCCCAAATTTATGTCGGCTTCCGTCAGTGTCTTCTAACACTGAGGGGCTTTAAAGGTATAATGGGCAAGCACACCCCCTAACTTGTGGGTATGAGGTCAGAATAGTTCATACACAAGGTTTGAAGGTAAGAGAGTAACAGTGTTCTAAATAAGAGTACTGACATATGCTTTAGGGCATATGGTGAGCAGAAACAAATTTAAGCTTATATATCAGTATGGAGCTCTGCTGTTATACCAAAAATAGGGGAGAGAGGCGACAAGAGGGAAGAGAGAGGGAGAGTCAGAAAAAAGTAAGAAAAAAGAGAAAAGAAGAAGGAGGAAAATAAGACAAAGGGAAGAAAATAGGGAAGAAGATGACAGGAGGGAGGAGACCGTGAATACCTCCTTGTTCACCCCGGGGGTCAGATCCAGGACCTCGCCCGAGTATGCGCCGCTGTCAGGCTGGAGGATCAGCGTCTGATGCGCTGGCCGTTTAGCAGGGGATTACACCGGCTGGGACCTGTTGTGCCTCCTGTATGTCTCTGCTCACGCTGGAGGGTAAGCAGATGATGCACCGGCCGCTCACGGAAGGTTGAGACGGCTGGGACCTATGGTGCCTCCGTGTGTCTCGAGCTTGATTGCCGCGTGTGCTACAGGAGCTGTCAGCCGGTAACCGCGAGCACTCTCTCCCGCCCGCTGTCTGATGCTGGAAGGGGAGGGGAGTGTGAGCCACGGGCTAGAGGTGTCCTGGCGTAGCGGCGCTGCTAAGCAGCGTAAGATGTAAAAGGTTTAGCAGCGTATATTGCTGTCTGCTTCCAGTGATGTCAGCGGTATGGGATCTGACCGGGGGATATCAAAGGGGACGTCCTTGGCAATCCAGGTGTCCCAGAGCGCTGCTGTCAGCGTATAGGGTGACCACAGGTGACCACATATCAAAGGGGACGTCCTTGGCAATCCAGGTGTCCCAGAGCGCTGCTGTCAGCGTATAGGGTGACCACAGGTGACCACAGACGATCGTTTCGCCGATAGGCTTTCTCAATGTGTGTGGAGGGTAGTTCTATAAGGTGCTCTTAAATAGCATGTGGTTTTGAACATCTAGTACTGATTGGTTGGTAGGTGAGGGGGGAGTGTAATACTCTCACCTCCACCTGAGTAATGGGAGAAAAAGATTGGGGCCAAAAAATCCCCAGGTGTGTGCGCTCTCAAAGGAGAAATCATAATAAATAGTCTCTAAATAGAGTGAAATAATTTACTGAAATTGTTAGGGAATACATGTAATGCCTAAGAAGTGATATATCATTTAATAAGAATAAACAAGAATACTATATATATGCTTTATTTGTATTGGGTCTACAGATAGGCAAGTATCTGCTATGCGACTGTTTCACCTAATTAATGAGAGAAAGAGATTGGGGCCAGAAATCCCCAGATGTGTACGCTCTCAAAGAGGAAATAATGGTAAATTGTCTCTAAATAGAGTGAAATAAATTACTGAGATTATTAGGGAATACATATAATGCATAGAAGTGATATATCATTTAATCAGAATAAATATGTGCTTTTATATGTATTTAGTCTACAGATAGGCAAATATCTGCTCTGCGACTGTTACACCTAATTAATGAGGGAAAAAGATTGGGGCCAAAAATCCCCAGATGTGTACGTTCTCAAAGAAAATTTATAGGTAAATTGTCTCTCAAACGAGTAAAATAAATAACTTAAATTGTTAGGGAGTACACTAAGTACATGAGAAGTGATATATCATCTTTTTGAATAAACAAAAATATGTTTACCCAATATGTATGTGTTTATATTTGTATTGAGTCTTCAGAAAAGCAAAAAGCTGCTCTGCGACTGTTTGCAGGAAAATGGACGGAGGAACCTCTGATATGTAGAGGGAAAAGAAGATAGATATATTGTAAAATATACATAATAATAAGGTATTAAATCCTGAGTGATTTGCTCAGATGGCCTGTATGTAGAAACTCCAAACTGCAATGGCTTTTATTAGTACAATAATGGGTGAGGATTTTTGATAGGATTGTCATTATTTTAGGAGGTTGTATAGAAGGTTGTATGTGAGCAAAGAAGTTAGTGAGGATTTATTGGGTTTTGTTATCAGAGGAAGCATCCAAAGGTATTGTTTTCATTTAGTCCCCAAGGATTAGTGGTGTTCAGTTCAAAGATCCATCTACATTCTTTCCTGAGGAGTTCCTTAGTGATGTCCCCTCCTCTGATACCGAGTCTTACACTCTCCAAGCCGAAGATTTTCAATCCTTGAGGAGACCCTCCATGATTGGTCAGGAAGTGTCTGGCTACCGATGTCAGTTTCTTCATTTTATGTGTATCTGACTCGGCATTCCGAATATTGCCCACATGTTCTAGGAGTCTTAGTTTCAGTTTTCTGCTTGTCATGCCGACATATTTCATTCCGCATGGACAGACCAGGCAATACACTACCCCCAGTGTTTCACAGCTCATGAAACTCTCAACCCTCAGGGTTTTTCCAAAACGATTGATTACTGTGTTTTTCTTGGTGATGTAACTACATCCCTTACACTTGCCACATGGGAAGGTTCCAGTTACTTTGGGTTTAAATTTCGGGGTTCTTTGAAAATGGCTTTGTACAAGTCTGTCCCTCAAATTCTTTGCCCTCCTCCAACTGAATTGAGGGCCTTTGATAGTGATGGTATCTAGGTCTGGGTCCATTTGTAAGATAGGCCAGTGTTGTTTGATAATATTTTGCAGCTCCTTCCATTCATCACAGAAATTTGTGATGAATCTGGTTGCTGATTCCTTGTCCTCTTTTTTGTTTGTTGGGAAAATAAGGCCTTCCCTTTCTTGTTTGGAGGCCAGATGTTTTGCCCATTTAACCGATCTCTTGCTGTAACCTCGTTCAACCAATCTGTTGGACAGTTCTATACTTTGGTCCAAAAAGATCTCCTTGGTTGAACAATTCCTCCTTAGCCTTAGAAATTCTCCCTTAGGTATGTTCTTGATTGTCGGTGGGAAATGGGCACTGTCTTTGAAAAGAAGGCTATTGGTAGCTGTTTCTTTTCTATACAGTTTTGTCAGGAGTTGATTGTTATCCGAACGGTAAATGGTGAGATCCAAGTAAGTAATCTGATTTCTACTGATGCAGTGGGTGAGTTTGAGGTTGAGGGTATTGTTGTTCAGTCTGTCAATGAATTGGAGAAGGCTTGTCTGGTCTCCTTGCCATATCAACATAATGTCGTCGATATATCTTACCCAAGTGACAATTTTGCTAGTGTAGGGTTCGTTGTCTTCTGAAAAGACGTGTTCCCTCTCCCACCATCCGAGGAACAGATTGGCGTAAGTGGGCGCACACGCCGCGCCCATTGCTGTCCCTCGGATTTGCAGGTAGTATTTATCGTTGAAAGTAAAACAGTTCCTCTCGAGGACAAATTGCAGTAATGTTAGTAGAAATTCACCAAAGTCATCAATACCTTCCATGGTGAGGAAGAATCTAATTGCTGTGAGTCCTAGGTTGTGAGCTATGCTGGTATATAAGGACTCAACGTCCAGGGTCACCAGCAGTTGGTCCTCCTCAAGGTAGATATCATGAATTCTGGCCAGAATGTCCCTTGTGTCTTGTACATATGATGGTAAGGTTAAGACATGGTGTCTGAGATGTTTATCAAGAAATATACTGGCTTGTTCTGATAAGCCATCTATCCCAGAGACTATTGGCCTTCCAGGTGGATTTGATAAATTCTTGTGCACTTTGGGTAACATGTAGAAAGTTGCAGTTTTGGGGTGCTCCACAGATAGAAAAGAGTGTTCACTTTTGAGAATTGTGCCTTTTTTGTAGGCCTCATTAATCATACGGTCATACAGGATCTTATAATTGTTGGTAGGGTTAAACATCATCTGTTTATAGCAGTTGGTATCCAAAAGTTGTCGGTGGGCTTCTTGTATATAGAGGTCTTTAGGCCATAAGACAATATTGCCTCCTTTGTCTGAAGGTTTGACAATAACATCCTCCCACGATGATATTTCCTTTAGAATATGTTGTTCTTCCGGAGTTACATTGGAGTTTTTATTCGGCCTTCTTTGTGTTGTCAGTTGATTCATATCCCTAGAGACAAGGTCAAGGAAGATTTTGATCTCAGGGCTAAGGTTGTCCTGGGGCATAAATGTACTTTTCTTTTTGTAGATGGTTCGACTTGTTCTCCCTTCTTCATTTGTGGGTTGGTTTTGTAAATCCTCCAGAATTTCGATCATTTCTAGATCTTGTTGTGTAAGATCTTGTTCTGATGGTGTATTGGGGGGTCCATTGCTGTTTAAACTGGCTTGTTCTTTACTTGCAAAGTATTTTTTAAGCAGTAATTTCCGGCCATATAAACGTAGATCTTTTTCCCACATGAAGCGGTTCATTGATGTGTTGGGGGAGAAAGATAAACCTTTACTGAGAATTTTGGTGTGTTGCGATGTGAGGCATCGATCTGTTAAGTTGATTACTGTTAATTTGCCTTCCATGCTCACTGTACTTTCCTGATCCTCTGGGACTGACGTTCGGGTTGTTGAAAATCCCAAGTTCTCCAGTCCCTTCTTTTTCTTCTGCCCTCTCCGGATCTTCCTCTTCCTTGGTTCCGTTGATGTCCTCTGCCCGATGGGCCTACCTCTAAAAAAGGAGCATTAGGTCTTTGAGATGTGGATGGTGGTTCGTCATTCTCTGAGAATTCTGTTTCAGATGAACTATAGTTGTAATTATAAGTGAATTTGCGGTTTTGGTTGCTATTGGTGTTTGTCCATTTAAAAATGTTTCCGTTGGAGAAGTCCTTTTTATCTCTCAAGAACTTGCCTTTCTTCCTTTCAATAATGTTGTCTTCATATTTTTTAAGGTCATCCTTTTGTTGCTCAAATTTCCTCTGGAAATTGAGATCTTTTTCAAAAGTCTCAAGTTTGGTTCCAAAATCTTGTATCGCTTTCTCACAGTCGCTTAGTGTGAGCATATTATGTTTAGTTAGTATTCCCATTAGTTCCATTGAACATTTTAGGAGACACGTTTCCCATTCTGTTTTTAAAGCTTCCGTGGCTAGGTCGAAAGTGGGAAAGATCCGTGGTCTTAGTCCCCTTGGTACAATTTTCTGCTTGATATAGTTATTGAGGGTAGTGACTTCCCAGTTGATGCGTATTTGTTTTTGCATGGAGTTTTTTAGTAAACGTAGGTCATCCTCCCATGGGTTGCCTTCAGTGGATCCAGAGATATTTGTAGGGAAGATGTCATCCATGTTCTCGTTGATATTCCATTTGGATGCCAGCTCTTTCCTTAGGTTGAAGGCCATTTTTATGTAATTTTAGTTGCAGATTTGAGATCCCCAGGAGGTCTCTAATTATTGTTTGAGGGGAATTGAGGCACCAAGACTGTGAGCTATTATTTACGGTTACCGTGCTACTAGTATGAATAGACTGGGAAAACCCAGTGAGGTCAAGGTCTATTATAAAGGGAAAAGGGAAGGGGGATAGACCAGTGCACAAGTATGGTTGGTTTAGAGCAGTGAAGAAAATATGTATGGATCCACAATATGTTGAATATAAATACAAGTAAAAAGGACTTGTTTGTAATAATAGGTGTGGAGGTGCTCCCTAGAGAGTAATAATGGGTTATTTGGAAAAAAGAAGGAAAGACTCTCTTTTTGTCGGGGCACTCTTTGTCAAAATAGTATTTGTAAAACGTATGTCAAGTATAGATCAGATATATTAAGGGGGGACTTGATGGGTTTCTCAAATATGCATGATATGAACAATTGTAGTAAGACGTGTTAAGAAGAGTCAAGGGAATAATCCCTGATATGACAAATGATATCACTAAAATTAATCTTTATTATAATATTTTAAAATTAGTACTAGACATGGACACACAGAAAAACAGAAAACATATAAAGAAAGATACGTGTACCCAATAATAAACAGAGGCTACAGCCTGTACTGGTTTGTACCAAGAGGCTACAGTGTATACCATATGTATGAAACAAAACTAATTTCCTGTTTAGATAATTGTATCAAAAGTTGCAATTGGTCTCTCTATGAAAGGTATAGTTAAACTGTAAAGTATCCTTTAGGATAGTAGCATGCAGTAACAGGCTAGTAGCAGTCAAGAGTCACAAATCATCAGCAAAAGAGTATAGGTATAGGTAGTATCTTTCAGGTTAATAAATTATCACAGTGAATATCTCGTATGTAGCTTCAAGCGAAAATATAGGTAGTAGATATAGAAGTGGAGATTTAAACAACAAGGAAATTATGGTTTAATAAAAGGTCCCCTCCTTAAGTTTGCAGGAGTAAGAAAAAAGGGAAAGAAATGAGCGAAGAAAAGAAAAAAAAAAGAAAAAAAGAAAAAAGACCCCACAAGTTTCCCTGGTGTCAGTGCGCCAACTTTATATACCTATAGTGTGGCAATGAGTGCAGCTATTCACAGCCAGGTCTCCCTAGTCGTTACCAGCCACACTCCGCCACACCAGCTTCCACTAAGTGTAATTAGTGGGCTTTTACAGGTATTGTGGGACGTCGACCTTGATCCCTATTATCCTTGAGGTGGCTGCTGCCCAGCTCTGTATACCTATGACAAGGTTAGGGGTTCAAAGGTTTCCTTCAGTGGGGTCACCCCCTCTGTGTACTCAGGAGGCCCTGGTTTTGTCAGCTTCCGTCAGCATAAAGATATGCTGAGGGGCTTTTGTAGGTATTGCGGGTGAGCGGACCTCAAATCGCCTAGGATAAAATTGGAGATGGAAAGAGTGGTGGTTGCTGTCCAATATATTTATACCTATGACAGGGTTATGGGTGCCATTGGTTTCCTACCAGAGGGGTCACCCCCGCTGTGTACTAAGATGGCCCAAATTTATGTCGGCTTCCGTCAGTGTCTTCTAACACTGAGGGGCTTTAAAGGTATAATGGGCAAGCACACCCCCTAACTTGTGGGTATGAGGTCAGAATAGTTCATACACAAGGTTTGAAGGTAAGAGAGTAACAGTGTTCTAAATAAGAGTACTGACATATGCTTTAGGGCATATGGTGAGCAGAAACAAATTTAAGCTTATATATCAGTATGGAGCTCTGCTGTTATACCAAAAATAGGGGAGAGAGGCGACAAGAGGGAAGAGAGAGGGAGAGTCAGAAAAAAGTAAGAAAAAAGAGAAAAGAAGAAGGAGGAAAATAAGACAAAGGGAAGAAAATAGGGAAGAAGATGACAGGAGGGAGGAGACCGTGAATACCTCCTTGTTCACCCCGGGGGTCAGATCCAGGACCTCGCCCGAGTATGCGCCGCTGTCAGGCTGGAGGATCAGCGTCTGATGCGCTGGCCGTTTAGCAGGGGATTACACCGGCTGGGACCTGTTGTGCCTCCTGTATGTCTCTGCTCACGCTGGAGGGTAAGCAGATGATGCACCGGCCGCTCACGGAAGGTTGAGACGGCTGGGACCTATGGTGCCTCCGTGTGTCTCGAGCTTGATTGCCGCGTGTGCTACAGGAGCTGTCAGCCGGTAACCGCGAGCACTCTCTCCCGCCCGCTGTCTGATGCTGGAAGGGGAGGGGAGTGTGAGCCACGGGCTAGAGGTGTCCTGGCGTAGCGGCGCTGCTAAGCAGCGTAAGATGTAAAAGGTTTAGCAGCGTATATTGCTGTCTGCTTCCAGTGATGTCAGCGGTATGGGATCTGACCGGGGGATATCAAAGGGGACGTCCTTGGCAATCCAGGTGTCCCAGAGCGCTGCTGTCAGCGTATAGGGTGACCACAGGTGACCACATATCAAAGGGGACGTCCTTGGCAATCCAGGTGTCCCAGAGCGCTGCTGTCAGCGTATAGGGTGACCACAGGTGACCACAGACGATCGTTTCGCCGATAGGCTTTCTCAATGTGTGTGGAGGGTAGTTCTATAAGGTGCTCTTAAATAGCATGTGGTTTTGAACATCTAGTACTGATTGGTTGGTAGGTGAGGGGGGAGTGTAATACTCTCACCTCCACCTGAGTAATGGGAGAAAAAGATTGGGGCCAAAAAATCCCCAGGTGTGTGCGCTCTCAAAGGAGAAATCATAATAAATAGTCTCTAAATAGAGTGAAATAATTTACTGAAATTGTTAGGGAATACATGTAATGCCTAAGAAGTGATATATCATTTAATAAGAATAAACAAGAATACTATATATATGCTTTATTTGTATTGGGTCTACAGATAGGCAAGTATCTGCTATGCGACTGTTTCACCTAATTAATGAGAGAAAGAGATTGGGGCCAGAAATCCCCAGATGTGTACGCTCTCAAAGAGGAAATAATGGTAAATTGTCTCTAAATAGAGTGAAATAAATTACTGAGATTATTAGGGAATACATATAATGCATAGAAGTGATATATCATTTAATCAGAATAAATATGTGCTTTTATATGTATTTAGTCTACAGATAGGCAAATATCTGCTCTGCGACTGTTACACCTAATTAATGAGGGAAAAAGATTGGGGCCAAAAATCCCCAGATGTGTACGTTCTCAAAGAAAATTTATAGGTAAATTGTCTCTCAAACGAGTAAAATAAATAACTTAAATTGTTAGGGAGTACACTAAGTACATGAGAAGTGATATATCATCTTTTTGAATAAACAAAAATATGTTTACCCAATATGTATGTGTTTATATTTGTATTGAGTCTTCAGAAAAGCAAAAAGCTGCTCTGCGACTGTTTGCAGGAAAATGGACGGAGGAACCTCTGATATGTAGAGGGAAAAGAAGATAGATATATTGTAAAATATACATAATAATAAGGTATTAAATCCTGAGTGATTTGCTCAGATGGCCTGTATGTAGAAACTCCATACTGCAATGGCTTTTATTAGTACAATAATGGGTGAGGATTTTTGATAGGATTGTCATTATTTTAGGAGGTTGTATAGAAGGTTGTATGTGAGCAAAGAAGTTAGTGAGGATTTATTGGGTTTTGTTATCAGAGGAAGCATCCAAAGGTATTGTTTTCATTTAGTCCCCAAGGATTAGTGGTGTTCAGTTCAAAGATCCATCTACATTCTTTCCTGAGGAGTTCCTTAGTGATGTCCCCTCCTCTGATACCGAGTCTTACACTCTCCAAGCCGAAGATTTTCAATCCTTGAGGAGACCCTCCATGATTGGTCAGGAAGTGTCTGGCTACCGATGTCAGTTTCTTCATTTTATGTGTATCTGACTCGGCATTCCGAATATTGCCCACATGTTCTAGGAGTCTTAGTTTCAGTTTTCTGCTTGAGAGACAATTTACCTATAAATTTTCTTTGAGAACGTACACATCTGGGGATTTTTGGCCCCAATCTTTTTCCCTCATTAATTAGGTGTAACAGTCGCAGAGCAGATATTTGCCTATCTGTAGACTAAATACATATAAAAGCACATATTTATTCTGATTAAATGATATATCACTTCTATGCATTATATGTATTCCCTAATAATCTCAGTAATTTATTTCACTCTATTTAGAGACAATTTACCATTATTTCCTCTTTGAGAGCGTACACATCTGGGGATTTCTGGCCCCAATCTCTTTCTCTCATTAATTAGGTGAAACAGTCACATAGCAGATACTTGCCTATCTGTAGACCCAATACAAATAAAGCATATATATAGTATTCTTGTTTATTCTTATTAAATGATATATCACTTCTTAGGCATTACATGTATTCCCTAACAATTTCAGTAAATTATTTCACTCTATTTAGAGACTATTTATTATGATTTCTCCTTTGAGAGCGCACACACCTGGGGATTTTTTGGCCCCAATCTTTTTCTCCCATTACTCAGGTGGAGGTGAGAGTATTACACTCCCCCCTCACCTACCAACCAATCAGTACTAGATGTTCAAAACCACATGCTATTTAAGAGCACCTTATAGAACTACCCTCCACACACATTGAGAAAGCCTATCGGCGAAACGATCGTCTGTGGTCACCTGTGGTCACCCTATACGCTGACAGCAGCGCTCTGGGACACCTGGATTGCCAAGGACGTCCCCTTTGATATGTGGTCACCTGTGGTCACCCTATACGCTGACAGCAGCGCTCTGGGACACCTGGATTGCCAAGGACGTCCCCTTTGATATCCCCCGGTCAGATCCCATACCGCTGACATCACTGGAAGCAGACAGCAATATACGCTGCTAAACCTTTTACATCTTACGCTGCTTAGCAGCGCCGCTACGCCAGGACACCTCTAGCCCGTGGCTCACACTCCCCTCCCCTTCCAGCATCAGACAGCGGGCGGGAGAGAGTGCTCGCGGTTACCGGCTGACAGCTCCTGTAGCACACGCGGCAATCAAGCTCGAGACACACGGAGGCACCATAGGTCCCAGCCGTCTCAACCTTCCGTGAGCGGCCGGTGCATCATCTGCTTACCCTCCAGCGTGAGCAGAGACATACAGGAGGCACAACAGGTCCCAGCCGGTGTAATCCCCTGCTAAACGGCCAGCGCATCAGACGCTGATCCTCCAGCCTGACAGCGGCGCATACTCGGGCGAGGTCCTGGATCTGACCCCCGGGGTGAACAAGGAGGTATTCACGGTCTCCTCCCTCCTGTCATCTTCTTCCCTATTTTCTTCCCTTTGTCTTATTTTCCTCCTTCTTCTTTTCTCTTTTTTCTTACTTTTTTCTGACTCTCCCTCTCTCTTCCCTCTTGTCGCCTCTCTCCCCTATTTTTGGTATAACAGCAGAGCTCCATACTGATATATAAGCTTAAATTTGTTTCTGCTCACCATATGCCCTAAAGCATATGTCAGTACTCTTATTTAGAACACTGTTACTCTCTTACCTTCAAACCTTGTGTATGAACTATTCTGACCTCATACCCACAAGTTAGGGGGTGTGCTTGCCCATTATACCTTTAAAGCCCCTCAGTGTTAGAAGACACTGACGGAAGCCGACATAAATTTGGGCCATCTTAGTACACAGCGGGGGTGACCCCTCTGGTAGGAAACCAATGGCACCCATAACCCTGTCATAGGTATAAATATATTGGACAGCAACCACCACTCTTTCCATCTCCAATTTTATCCTAGGCGATTTGAGGTCCGCTCACCCGCAATACCTACAAAAGCCCCTCAGCATATCTTTATGCTGACGGAAGCTGACAAAACCAGGGCCTCCTGAGTACACAGAGGGGGTGACCCCACTGAAGGAAACCTTTGAACCCCTAACCTTGTCATAGGTATACAGAGCTGGGCAGCAGCCACCTCAAGGATAATAGGGATCAAGGTCGACGTCCCACAATACCTGTAAAAGCCCACTAATTACACTTAGTGGAAGCTGGTGTGGCGGAGTGTGGCTGGTAACGACTAGGGAGACCTGGCTGTGAATAGCTGCACTCATTGCCACACTATAGGTATATAAAGTTGGCGCACTGACACCAGGGAAACTTGTGGGGTCTTTTTTCTTTTTTTCTTTTTTTTCTTTTCTTCGCTCATTTCTTTCCCTTTTTTCTTACTCCTGCAAACTTAAGGAGGGGACCTTTTATTAAACCATAATTTCCTTGTTGTTTAAATCTCCACTTCTATATCTACTACCTATATTTTCGCTTGAAGCTACATACGAGATATTCACTGTGATAATTTATTAACCTGAAAGATACTACCTATACCTATACTCTTTTGCTGATGATTTGTGACTCTTGACTGCTACTAGCCTGTTACTGCATGCTACTATCCTAAAGGATACTTTACAGTTTAACTATACCTTTCATAGAGAGACCAATTGCAACTTTTGATACAATTATCTAAACAGGAAATTAGTTTTGTTTCATACATATGGTATACACTGTAGCCTCTTGGTACAAACCAGTACAGGCTGTAGCCTCTGTTTATTATTGGGTACACGTATCTTTCTTTATATGTTTTCTGTTTTTCTGTGTGTCCATGTCTAGTACTAATTTTAAAATATTATAATAAAGATTAATTTTAGTGATATCATTTGTCATATCAGGGATTATTCCCTTGACTCTTCTTAACACGTCTTACTACAATTGTTCATATCATGCATATTTGAGAAACCCATCAAGTCCCCCCTTAATATATCTGATCTATACTTGACATACGTTTTACAAATACTATTTTGACAAAGAGTGCCCCGACAAAAAGAGAGTCTTTCCTTCTTTTTTCCAAATAACCCATTATTACTCTCTAGGGAGCACCTCCACACCTATTATTACAAACAAGTCCTTTTTACTTGTATTTATATTCAACATATTGTGGATCCATACATATTTTCTTCACTGCTCTAAACCAACCATACTTGTGCACTGGTCTATCCCCCTTCCCTTTTCCCTTTATAATAGACCTTGACCTCACTGGGTTTTCCCAGTCTATTCATACTAGTAGCACGGTAACCGTAAATAATAGCTCACAGTCTTGGTGCCTCAATTCCCCTCAAACAATAATTAGAGACCTCCTGGGGATCTCAAATCTGCAACTAAAATTACATAAAAATGGCCTTCAACCTAAGGAAAGAGCTGGCATCCAAATGGAATATCAACGAGAACATGGATGACATCTTCCCTACAAATATCTCTGGATCCACTGAAGGCAACCCATGGGAGGATGACCTACGTTTACTAAAAAACTCCATGCAAAAACAAATACGCATCAACTGGGAAGTCACTACCCTCAATAACTATATCAAGCAGAAAATTGTACCAAGGGGACTAAGACCACGGATCTTTCCCACTTTCGACCTAGCCACGGAAGCTTTAAAAACAGAATGGAAACGTGTCTCCTAAAATGTTCAATGGAACTAATGGGAATACTAACTAAACATAATATGCTCACACTAAGCGACTGTGAGAAAGCGATACAAGATTTTGGAACCAAACTTGAGACTTTTGAAAAAGATCTCAATTTCCAGAGGAAATTTGAGCAACAAAAGGATGACCTTAAAAAATATGAAGACAACATTATTGAAAGGAAGAAAGGCAAGTTCTTGAGAGATAAAAAGGACTTCTCCAACGGAAACATTTTTAAATGGACAAACACCAATAGCAACCAAAACCGCAAATTCACTTATAATTACAACTATAGTTCATCTGAAACAGAATTCTCAGAGAATGACGAACCACCATCCACATCTCAAAGACCTAATGCTCCTTTTTTAGAGGTAGGCCCATCGGGCAGAGGACATCAACGGAACCAAGGAAGAGAAGATCCGGAGAGGGCAGAAGAAAAAGAAGGGACTGGAGAACTTGGGATTTTCAACAACCCGAACGTCAGTCCGAGGATCAGGAAAGTACAGTGAGCATGGGAAGGCAAATTAACAGTAATCAACTTAACAGATCGATGCCTCACATCGCAACACACCAAAATTCTCAGTAAAGGTTTATCTTTCTCCCCAACACATCAATGAACCGCTTCATGTGGGAAAAAGATCTACGTTTATATGGCCGGAAATTACTGCTTAAAAAATACTTTGCAAGTAAAGAACAAGCCAGTTTAAACAGCAATGGACCCCCCAATACACCATCAGAACAAGATCTTACACAACAAGATCTAGAAATGATCGAAATCTGGAGGATTTACAAAACCAACCACAAATGAAGAAGGGAGAACAAGTCGAACCATCTACAAAAAGAAAAGTAACATTTATGCCCCAGGACAACCTTAGCCCTGAAGAATCAAAATCTTCCTTGACCTTGTCTCTAGGGATATGAATCAACTGACAACACAAAGAAGGCCGAATAAAAACTCCAATGTAACTCCGGAAGAACAACATATTCTAAAGGAAATAATCATCGTGGGAGGATGTTATTGTCAAACCTTCAGACAAAGGAGGCAATATTGTCTTATGGCCTAAAGACCTCTATATACAAGAAGCCCACCGACAACTTTTGGATACCAACTGCTATAAACAGATGATGTTTAACCCTACCAACAATTATAAGATCCTGTATGACCGTATGATTAATGAGGCCTACAAAAAAGGCACAATTCTCAAAGTGAACACTCTTTTCTATCTGTGGAGCACCCCAAAACTGCAACTTTCTACATGTTACCCAAAGTGCACAAGAATTTATCAAATCCACCTGGAAGGCCAATAGTCTCTGGGATAGATGGCTTATCAGACAAGCCAGTATATTTCTTGATAAACATCTCAGACACCATGTCTTAACCTTACCATCATATGTACAAGACACAAGGGACATTCTGGCCAGAATTCATGGATATCTACCTTGAGGAGGACCAACTGCTGGTGACCCTGGACGTTGAGTCCTTATATACCAGCATAGCTCACAACCTAGGACTCACAGCAATTAGATTCTTCCTCACCATGGAAGGTATTGATGACTTTGGTGAATTTCTACTAACATTACTGCAATTTGTCCTCGAGAGGAACTGTTTTACTTTCAACGATAAATACTACCTGCAAATCCGAGGGACAGCAATGGGCGCGGCGTGTGCGCCCACTTACGCCAATCTGTTCCTCGGATGGTGGGAGAGGGAACACGTCTTTTCAGAAGACAACGAACCCTACACTAGCAAAATTGTCACTTGGGTAAGATATATCGACGACATTATGTTGATATGGCAAGGAGACCAGACAAGCCTTCTCCAATTCATTGA
>NC_139223.1:2332819-2410125 GCF_055691185.1 Crinia signifera
ACTCTAATCCTTCATCAGGAGGATTATCGAAACGCGTTGAGTGTTTTGGACTGACTCTGTATGGTGTTAAGGCTCATAGCGAGCGCTTTTTGTGTACACCCTATCTCTTGTTCTACTATAAGTCTGTTTTTTGGGGTTTGTTTGGATGTTAACCCTTGGGTGTCTATACTAGAGCTGCACGCTGTGTTTATTGCGCACAATTGTTACCACCATCTCTTCCTTTGTATTGTTTCCCAGGATGTCTAAGAGAAAAGTGACCTTTGAGAAAATCTCTGGGGAGGAAGAGCTGAATAAGAGACGGGTAAGATAGGTGTGGGTGATGCCATGCTCTGCTGATTTCTAGTTGCTACAGATTGGGTAGAGCCCTCTCATAGGGGGTAAGTGATCTGTATTCCTGGCTCATATAATATCTATTATGTGAGCCTTCAGTTCCTGTGTAATTAGGACATAGGGCAAATCACTGACCATCTATTTTATTGGATGTACCAAATCTGCATGTGTTTTGTGTTCCTAGTTCAGCCCCATAATATACCACATTGTGTCCAATAGTGACCACATCCCCTGACCCAGCTTCCCCCTGTATCCCCCTAACCACCTGTGTCTGGGATGCAGCAATCTGTCCTCAGTGTTGTGGTCTAGCGGTCACTGTCCCGCATGGAGCTGGCCGCAGTGTGGTGGTGCCTTAGCCCTGGTGACTGCAGCAGGAAGTTATCCGTGTGATCCCCATGCAGAGGCTGCGTTCTCTGTGTGGGAAGTACATCTATATATGATTCCCATTCTATCGTGCTAATGCCTTATGTTACTGAGGGGTAGATTTATTAAGCTCGGTGAAGTGATAGTGTCTGGTTTTTATCACCAGCCAATCAGCTCCTACCTGTCATTTTTCAAACCAAGCCTGTAAGTTTACAGGTAGGAGCTGATTGGTCGGTGAAAAAAAGACACTTTATTACTTCACCGAGCTTAATAAATCTACCCCTGAGTGACCAAAGGAGAAGACGCTAATTACTGGTGCAGGAGTAATCATTGTCCAGGGTAATAAGTCACCAGTGAGCCTATATGTGACGAACCTGCACCCGAGGGCCGCTGGTGCCCACCTGGCTGCGGCTTATAACCCGTCCTCCCCCTATGTAATGTACATGTATGGCTGTGTGGTGCGGAGGAGGCTCCTACCCCAGTTACCTCCTGTGTAATAAGTCACCAGTGAGCCTATATGTGACGTACCTGCTCCCGAGGGCCGCTGGTGCCCACCTGGCTGTGGCTTATAACCCGTCCTCCCCCTATGTAATGTACATGTATGGCTGTGTGGTGCGGAGGAGGCTCCTACCCCAGTTACCTCCTGTGTAATAAGTGACCAGTGAGCCTATATGTGATGTACCTGCTCCTGAGGGCCGCTGGTGCCCACCTGGCTGTGGCTTATAACCCGTCCTCCCCCTACGTAATGTACATGTATGGCTGTGTGGTGCGGAGGAGGCTCCTACCCCAGTTACCTCCTGTGTAATAAGTCACCAGTGAGCCTATATGTGACGTACCTGCTCCCGAGGGCCGCTGGTGCCCACCTGGCTGCGGCTTATAACCCGTCCTCCCCCTATGTAATGTACATGTATGGCTGTGTGGTGCGGAGGAGGCTCCTACCCCCAGTTACCTCCTGTGTAATAAGTGACCAGAGAGCCTATATGTGACGTACCTGCTCCTGAGGGCCGCTGGGTCCCACCTGGCTGCAGCTTATAACCCGTCCTCCCCCTATGTAATGTACATGTATGGCTGTGTGGTGCGGAGGAGGCTCCTACTCCAG
Organism: Crinia signifera; assembly: GCF_055691185.1. NCBI lineage: Eukaryota > Metazoa > Chordata > Amphibia > Anura > Myobatrachidae > Crinia > Crinia signifera. The sequence continues at coordinate 2,334,612 of NC_139223.1, forward strand.
TTACCTCCTGTGTAATAAGTGACCAGAGAGCCTATATGTGATGTTCCCTTTCCCGAGGGCCGCTGGGTCCCACCTGGCTGACGCTTGTAACAATGTCACCAGTTTCCAGAGACAGTCGGGGGTCCTGGCAGCCGCTTTAAGGGAAAGCACTCCCTGGACAGTGATGAAGAAGATGAGACTGAGGAAGCATCTGGGGATGCCGCTAAATACAACATGCTGGCACCAGAGGACGTGGAGGGTGAGTGTCTCCTTATTCTGCCCCTGGGGTATAAAGATGGATGTGTAAGGCTGGGGTAGGGTCAGCGTGGAGTGTTGTCTAGGTGAGTGATTCCTCCGAACCAGGGAATGAGGTGTGAGTCCATGGGGAAACTGGGGGTTTGAGCATGAAGCAGGGAAGAAGCTCAGGGGCCATGATGTGGGGAAGAAGAGCTGTAGCTCAGGGGGAATGACACGGGGAAGAAGCACCAAGGCCATTCGGTAATCTCAGGATCTGCTTGCGAATGCAACCAGAAAGAAATGCTGGGGCCGTGGGGGAAGCTCAGGGTGCATGGGGTAGGCCGTAAGCGCTGGGGCCTCAGGGTGCATGGGGTAGTGCTGGGGCCGCAGGGTAAGCTCAGGGTGCATGGGGTAGGTCGTAAGCACTGGGGCCTTGGGGTTAGCTCAGTATGTGTGGAGTAGGGTGTAAGCGCCAGTGCTGTGGGGAAGCTCAGGGTGCGTGGAGCAGGGCGTTTGGCCTTGGGTTGTGTGGAGCAGGGCATAAGCGCTGGGCCGTGGGGTAAGGTTGTTCCTCTTCCCTTCCTCAATCCCAACCATTGACCAATGTACACCTGTTCCCTATGTGATTTATACATGCTGGACCAGGATGCAAAGCTAATGTCTTCACCCCACAGGGCAGGAGAACGCAACCCTTGATTCAGAGGGGGGAGTGCAGATCACGCCCTTTAACCTGAAGGAGGAAATGGAGGAAGGACACTTTGACTCTGAGGGGAACTATTTCCTGCGGAAGGAAGAGGAGATCAGAGATCACTGGCTAGACAACATTGATTGGGTAAGCCATTTGGAGGCTGCCAATGTCCGCTGCCCATTTACGCTCAACTCATCGTCTATCTCCTATTTCAGGTTCGAATTAAAGAGCGAAAAACGACCCAGCCTGTCCCCAGTGCGGAAGATTACTCAGATTCAGAGGAAGGGCGAGCACCTATGGAAATGAAGGCGCTATTAGATGGCCTTCTGAAGATGATATTGCCCGGTGAGACAGTGGCTAAAGGCATCCAGCGTTTGGGAGGGGAAGAGCGCAGGAAGCGGGCCAGTGTACCGAAGGTGAAACGCAGAAGAGGGGTACACAGCTTACGACGCAAAGACAGGGATGAGCCAGAAGACAGTAGTGTGATGGCTGTAGACACGGAAGAGGGAGAGGAACTAGAGAAGAGGAGCGCAGAAGCTGTAGCCCCAGGATTGGAGGATCAGGACAGGACAAATCCGCAAAAGACAGATGAAGCCGATGGAGAGAAAACAGAGAAGAAGCTGGAACCGCTTGAGCAGCTCATCTCCCTGGCCGATCAGATGGTGGCCCTTGGTGTCTACGAGGTGTATCAGGACACTTACGAGAAGCTGACATACAGACTGCGACATCTGGCTCCGTCGGCCCCTCTGGACATGTTCGCTGATGAGGTGGCAGACGACAGTTTGGAGAAGAAGGAAGGTAATGAGCGCTGTGTTCTTCTGCTAGCTGTTTGTGTCGTGTATGTACAATATGCTGAACCCTCTGACCTTCTGTTCCCATCAGCAGCGCACACTGTGGATGACGTTCTCTGGGAGTATAAGTGGGAGAACAAGGAGGGTGCAGAGCTGTACGGGCCGTTCACAAGCACCCAGATGCAGGTAATGGGTAGTGGATGAGTGCAGGCAGTCTGTCTACCATGCTATCTTGTTATATTCACCACCTGTCTCCTCTCTTCCAGGAATGGGTAGATCAGGGGTATTTCCTGGAGGGGGTGTACTGCCGACGTGTCAACAGCTCAGGTGGACAGTTCTACAACTCGCTGCGGGTAGACTTTGATTTATATGTGTAAATATAAAGCTCCAGCTGAGGACAGATGTCGGCCTACAGTCCGCTGGTCCCCTGTCCATCTGCCCTAGCTAAAGACATCACGTTATCCCATGAGACCGGGACTAAATGTCGGCCTACAGTCAGCTGGTCCCCTGTCCATCTTCCCTAGCTGAGGACATCACGTTATCCCATGAGACCTGGACTAGATGTCAGCCTACAGTCCGCTGGTCCCCCTGTCCCTCTGCCCTAGCTGATGACCTCACGTTATCCCATGAGACCTGGACTAGATGTCAGCCTACAGTCCGCTGGTCCTCTGCCCTAGCTGAGGACATCACGTTATACCATGAGACCTGGACTAAATGTCATCCTACAGTCAGCTGGTCCCCTGTCCCTCTGCCCTAGCTGAGGACATCACGTTATCCCATGAGACCTGGACTAGATGTCGGCCTCCAGTCAGCTGGTCCCCTGTCCCTCTGCCCTAGCTGAGGACATCATGTTATCCCATGAGACCTGGACTAGATGTCAGCCTACAGTCCGCTGGTCCCCCTGTCCCTCTGCCCTAGCTGATGACCTCACGTTATCCCATGAGACCTGGACTAGATGTCAGCCTACAGTCCGCTGGTCCCCTGTCCCTCTGCCCTAGCTGAGGACATCACGTTATCCCATGAGACCTGGACTAAATGTCATCCTACAGTCAGCTGGTCCCCTGTCCCTCTGCCCTAGCTGAGGACATCATGTTATCCCATGAGACCTGGACTAGATGTCAGCCTACAGTCCGCTGGTCCCCTGTCCCTCTGCCCTAGCTGATGACCTCACGTTATCCCATGAGACCTGGACTAGATGTCAGCCTACAGTCCGCTGGTCCCCTGTCCCTCTGCCCTAGCTGAGGACATCACGTTATCCCATGAGACCTGGACTAAATGTCATCCTACAGTCCGCTGGTCCCCTGTCCCTCTGCTCTAGCTGAGGACATCATGTTATCCCATGAGACCTGGACTAAATGTCATCCTACAGTCCGCTGGTCCCCTGTCCCTCTGCTCTAGCTGAGGACATCATGTTATCCCATGAGACCTGGACTAGATGTCGGCCTACAGTCAGCTGGTCCCCTGTCCCTCTGCCCTAGCTGAGGACATCATGTTATCCCATGAGACCTGGACTAAATGTCGGCCTACAGTCAGCTGGTCCCCTGTCCCTCTGCTCTAGCGGATGACCTCACGTTATCCCATGAGACCTGGACTAGATGTCAGCCTACAGTCAGCTGGTCCCCTGTCCCTCTGCCCTAGCTGAGGACATCATATTATCCCATGAGACCTGGACTAGATGTCAGCCTACAGTCCGCTGGTCCCCTGTCCCTCTGCCCTAGCTGAGGACATCATGTTATCCCATGAGACCTGGACTAGATGTCGGCCTACCGTCCGCTGGTCCCCTGTCCTAGCTGAGGACATCACGTTATCCCATGAGACCTGGACTGTCCTCTGTGTTTGAGGCCGGGTTGCAATTGAATGTGTGTTGGGTGAGATGCTCCCCTGTTTCCGTAGCTGCGTGCACTATGTCCTGGACTTCCTCTGTCCCCACAGACTGGGCGTTGTGAGTGTTTGGCCCATTGTGGGACACTTGCTTCTCGAAGTGTCTCCGTGAGTGATCTTCTGCATTGTACAAATGATGTTGGGTGTGTGTGCTGGACTTCAGTCTGGATGTTTGTAATAAAGACTTTTATTATTCTATTTTTGTTTGAGATGATATTCCTGTGATGTAGACACCTACACACCGAGCAGAACTATGAGAAGACATTGTAATAGGATTAGCGTTATTGGAACTACTGCCATTTGTGTGTTATCAGGGGTAGGAGATGGGAGGTCCCATTCTACAAATGTCCTCATACATCCAGCTTCAGTACACCGTGCAGCGTGATATACCTCCATACATCCAGCCTCAGTACACCATGCAGCGTGATATACCTCATACACCCAGCCTCAGTACACCATGCAGCGTGATATACCTCATACACACAGCCTCAGTACACTGCAGCATGATATACCTCATACATCCAGCCTCAGTACACCGTGCAGCATGATATACCTCATACATCCAGCCTCAGTACACCGTGCAGTGTGATATACCTCATACATCCAGCCTCAGTACACCGTGCAGCGTGATATACCTCATACATCCAGCCTCAGTACACCGTGCAGCGTGATATACCTCATACATCCAGCCTCAGTACACCGTGCAGCGTGATATACCTCATACATCCAGCCTCAGTACACCGTGCAGTGTGATATACCTCATACATCCAGCCTCAGTACACCGTGCAGCGTGATATACCTCATACATCCAGCCTCAGTACACCGTGCAGCGTGATATACCTCATACATCCAGCCTTAGTACACCGTGCAGTGTGATATACCTCATACATCCAGCCACCGTGCAGTGTGATATACCTCATACATCCAACCTCCGTACACCGTGCAGTGTGATATACCTCATACCTCCAGCCTCAGTACACCGTGCAGTGTGATATACCTCATACATCCAGCCTCCGTGCAGCGTGATATACCTCATACATCCAGCCTCAGTACACCGTGCAGCGTGATATACGTCATACATCCAGCCTCAGTACACCGTGCAGCGTGATATACCTCATACATCCAGCCTCAGTACACCGTGCAGCGTGAGATGCCTCATACGTCCAGCCTCCGTGCAGCGTGATATACCTCATACGTCCAGCCTCAGTACACCGTGCAGCGTGATATGCCTCATGCCTCCAGCCTCAGTACACCGTGCAGTGAGATACCTCATACATCCAGCCTCAGTGCAGCGTGATATACCTCCAGCCTCAGTACACCGTGCAGTGTAAGATACCTCATGCCTCCATCCTCAGTACACCGTGCAGTGTAAGATACCTCCTGCCTTCAGCCTCAGTACACCGTGCAGTGTGATATACCTCATACATCCTGCCTCAGTACACCGTGCAGCGTGATATGCCTCCAGCCTCAGTACACCGTGCAGCGTGATATGCCTCATGCCTCCAGCCTCAGTACACCGTGCAGTGTGATATGCCTCCGTACACCGTGCAGTGTGAGATACCTCATGCCTCCAGCCTCATGCAGGATATACCTCATGCAGTGTATAATGGTTATATTATGGGTACTCGCATTAGTACAGAGGTTATAAGGAGTATATAGGGTGTATGCAGTGTATATGAATGGTATTATAGGGCATGCGCGGTTGTATATAGGGTACATACAGTGTAAACGGGTGGTGTTGTAGGGTATGTGCAGTAGTACAGAGGGTATAAGGAGTATATAGTGTATGCGCAGTGTATATGGGTAGTATTATAGGGTATGCGCAGTAGTACAGAGGGTATAAGGAGTATATAGTGTATACAGGTGATATCATAGGGTACACACAGTAGTACAGAGGGTATAAGGAGTATATAGTGTATATGGGTATTATAGGGTACATGCAGTATTACAGTGGGTATAAGGAGTATATAGTGTATACGCAGTGTATATGGGTGGTATTATAGGGTACACGCAGTAGTAAAGAGAGTATAAGGAGTATATAGTGTATACGAGTGTTATTATAGGGTACACACAGTAGTACAGAAGGTATAAGGAGTATATAGTGTATACACAGTTTATATGGGTGGTATTATAGTGTATGCGCAGTAGTACAGAGGGTATAAGGAGTATATAGTGTATACGGGTGGTATTATAGGGTACACACAGTAGTACAGAGGGTATAAGGAGTATATAGTGTATACAGGTGGTATTATAGGGTACAGCGGGTATAAGGAGTATATAGTATATACAGGAGGTTTTATAGGGTATGCGCAGTGGTACAGAGGGTATAAGGAGTATATGCAGTATATAGGGTGGTATTATAGGGTATGCGCAGTAGTACAGAGGGAATAAGGAGTGTATATGGGTGGTATTATAGGGTACACGCAGTAGTACAGAGGGAATAAGGAGTATATAGGGTATGCACAGTGTATACAGGTGATACAGGGTACGCACAGTAGTACAGTGGGTATAAGGAGTATATAGTGTATGCGCAGTGTATATGGGTGGTATTATAGGGGATGAGAAGTAGTGCAGAGGGTATAAGGAGTATATAGGGTATATGCCGTGTATATGGGTGGTTTTATAGGGTAAGCGCAGTAGTACAGAGGGTATTCGGCATGGGTCCTCAAACTGCGGCCCTCCAGATGTGGTGAAACTACAAATCCCAGTATGCCTTGCCACTGTTTTCCTATAAGGGAGTGTTAAAACTGTGGCAAGGCATCCTGGGAATTGTAGTTTTACAACATCTGGATGGCCGCAGTTTAAGGACCCATGGTATACGGAGTATATAGTGTAAATGGGTGGTATTATGGTAGTAAGTAAGTTTTATTTATATAGCGCACTTTAGCTAACAGGACTCAAAGCGCTTTGCAGATATTAAAAATAATGCACATACTGTAATACAAAGGGTTATCAGTACAAGGAACAGGCAACAATGGCAGTACAGATATACATCACACATACACATATGCACAAGACACATACTAATGAGGGACACGAACATGGGGAACATATATTACTGAGCTGTACAGCACCCAGGCAGCCATTCAGCAGCACCAAATGGTGATTACACCAGCCAGATAGGTAGCCAGTAACAGTACAGATATAGGACACGTACAGATATACACTAGATGTATCCTGATGGGGGACACGGACATGGGGAACATATATTACTGATCTGTGCAGCACCACTTGGTGATTACACAGCCAGATAGGTAGCCAGTAACAGTACAGATATAGGACACGTACAGATATACACTAGATGTATCCTGATGGGGGACACGGACATGGGGAACATATATTACTGATCTGTACAGCACCCAGGCAGCCATTCAGCAGCACCACTTGGTGATTACACCAGCCAGATAGGTAGCCAGTAACGGTACAGATATAGGACACCTACAGATATACACTAGATGTATCCTGATGGGGGACACAGACATGGGGAACATATATTACTGATTTGTACAGCAGCCATTCAGCAGCACCACTTGGTGATTACACAGCCAGATAGGTAGCCAGTAACAATACAGATATAGGACATGTACAGATATACACTAGATGTATACCGATGGGGGACACGGACATGGGGAACATATATTACTGCTCTGTACAGCACCCAGGCAGCCATTCAGCAGCACCACTTGGTGATTACACAGCCAGATAGGTAGCCAGTAACAGTACAGATATAGGACATGTACAGATATACACTAGATGTATCCTGATGGGGACACGGACATGGGGAACATATATTACTGATCTGTACAGCACCCAGGCAGCCATTCAGCAGCACCACTTGGTGATTACACAGCCGGATAGGTAGCCAGTAACAGTACAGATATAGGACATGTACAGATATACACTAGATGTATCCTGATGGGGGACACGGACATGGGGAACATATATTACTGATCAGTACAGCACCCAGGCAGCAAATCAGCAGCACCACTTGGTGATTACACAGCCAGATAGGTAGCCAGTAAAAGTACAGATATACAGTAGGACATGTACAGATATACACTAGATGTATCCTGATGGGGGACACGGACATGGGGAACATATATTACTGATCAGTACAGCACCCAGGCAGCAAATCAGCAGCACCACTTGGTGATTACACAGCCAGATAGGTAGCCAGTAAAAGTACAGATATACAGTAGGACATGAACAGATATACACTAGATGTATCCTGATGGGGGACACGGACATGGGGAACATATATTACTGATCAGTACAGCACCCAGGCAGCAAATCAGCAGCACCACTTGGTGATTACACAGCCAGATAGATAGCCAGTAACAGTACAGATATACAGTAGGACATGTACAGATATACACTAGATGTATCCTTGCTCATTGAGAGGGAAGCTTGCAGACTAAAGTGAAGCTTGATTACTTAAGTGACTTGTGAGTTGGAAACTGAAGCAGGTGAGTTATCTTGCATTCTGTCTGTCTTGTATTCTTTATCTGTCTTTCTATATAGAGACTGTAATTTTGAGGGAGAAATCTGAGTGTGATTTTGGTTGTGCCTGTATCTGTATAGTGTATTGTTACTAGGTGTGAACAGATACTAGGAGGAGGAGCTAAATCTAGGTGTCAAGGAAGATTAGGGGGAGGAGCTGAGTGTAACAAGGGCCTGACATACTATATAAGGAGGGGCAGAGCTCATTTGAGAGCTTGCTCATTGAGAGGGAAGCTTGCAGACTAAAGTGAAGCTTGATTACTTAAGTGACTTGTGAGTTGGAAACTGAAGCAGGTGAGTTAGAATACTGAAAAGGTGAGTTTGAACACAGTCCAAATTTTCATATTCTATTTTATTGTGATATATTCATCTTCTTTCTATCCTACTTTAACCTGTTGCTCAATTTTGACATTTAATTCATTTTATCTATATTTTTTCCAACATTGTATTTAATTTTACTCATTCACTATTATTTTCTCTTATCTTTGCCACACATTTATCGCACCCTGTTTCCCTCTTCACGCCTGCTCACATTTGCCTCACTTCTGACCTTCTCTGTTCCCTTCATCCTCTCACTTGTTGTTTCATACTTAATTGGATTACTCAATCAACCTGATTTTACCCACTTGTCTCCTCTCTGACAGTAGTCCCTTTCCTGTTACCTTCTCTCTCACTCTGTTTTCTACCACATCCTCGCAAATCTACTACAGACGCTGCCTGTCCTCCCAAATCCCTCTGTCTGCTTTCACTAACCTACCCTCTCACCTTCGGTTCCTCATGGCTGTTAATCTCTCAACTTCACTTTCTCCAATTGCTCCTCCCCCCTCCCATCCCATACCTATCCTGACCACTCGCCCCCGCACCCCCACCCTCCCAACGACCCCCCCCTCGCTTCTGCAATCCCAAAAACCTTATCCACATAAATACACAACCCACCTCCCTCTTTCCTGTGCACTATGGAACGCCAGATCCATCTGCAACAAACTCCCTGCCATCCATGACCTATTCATCTCTAGAGCATTCCACCTCCTTGCTATCACCGAGACCTGGCTCTCCACCTCTGATTCTGTCTCTCCAGCTGCTCTCTCCCATGGTGGCCTCTTTCTCTCACACTCCCAGACCTGACGGTCGCCAAGGTGGCAGTGTGGGTTTTCTCCTCTCAGCCTCATGCACCCACAGTGTCATTCACCCTGAACCCTCTCTCCTTTTCTCCTCCTTTGAGTCTCACTCTATCCGTCTATACTACCCCTACCACCTCCGTGTCGCTGCAATCTACCGCCCCCCTGGCCCTATCTCCCAATTTCTTGACAACTTCGCCGCCTGGCTTCCACACTTCCTCTCCTCTGACCTGCCATCTGTCATTCTTGGTGACTTTAACATCCCCTTGGATAACCCCGCTGATCCTGGCACCTCCAAACTCCTCTCTCTCTGCTCCTCACTTGGCCTATCTCAATGGACTACCTCTCCCACCCACATCCAAGGACACTCCCTCGATCTCGTCTTCTCTCGCTCTTGTTCCCTTACTGACTACACTATCTCGGCTTTTCCTCTTTCTGACCATCACCTCATCTCCTTCTCCCTCACTGCTTCCCCCTCTCCCACCCCCCCTCCCAAGCGCATTGTCTCACGGCATAACGTCAACACACTTGATCTTGCTGCCTTCTCAAACACGCTGTGTCCTCTTCTCGCCCCAATCGCCCTCATGTCCTGCCCGAACCTCGCCGCCTCCCTCTATAATGACACCATATCTTCGGCATTGGACTCTGCCTGCCCTCCCTCCTCTATCCCCCTTCGATGCTCCAACCCCCAACCGTGGCACTCGCCTATCACCCGATTCCTTAAAAAGTGCTCTCGCACTGCTGAGTGCTTCTGGAAGAAATCACGCTCCCTTGCGGATTATCTCCATTTCAAAATCATTCTTTCCTCCTTTAGCTCTGCCCTTGCTCTGGCCAAGGAATCCTACTTTAAGTCCCTCATCCTTTCCCAATCATCCAATCCCCGCAGGCTCTTCGCCACCTTCAACTCCTTGCTCTCCCCCCCTCCTCCAGCTCTTCCGTCCTCCATCGTAGCCGCTGATTTTGCTACCTACTTTTCAACCAAAATCTCCTCTCTCAGGACTGCCATCACTGCTGCCATGACCTCACCCTCTCCCTCCTCCCCTCCTACATCTCCACTCCCCTCCTTCCAACCCCTGTCCTCATTTTACCCCACCACTGCTGCTGAAGTCCACTCTATCCTTCAATCCGCTTCTCCCTCCACCTGCCCACTCGATCCTATCCCCTCCAATATTATCCGTCGTCTCAGTCCGTCAGTCTGCTCTCACCTGGCTCACCTCTTTAATCTTTCACTATCCTCTGGGATCTTCCCTTCCTCCTTCAAACACGCTCTTGTCTCCCCAATTCTCAAAAAAAAACAAATCTGGACCCCAACTCTCCATCCAACTACAGGCCCATCTCCCTCCTCCCTTTTGCCTCCAAGCTCCTAGAACGTCTGACCTATAATCGTCTCCTAAGCCACCTCACTGCTAACTCCATTCTAGACCCCCTCCAATCCGGGTTCCGCCCTTTACATTCCACTGAAACTGCCCTGACCAAAGTCACTAACGATCTACTATCGGCTAAATCCAAAGGCCTCTTCTCTATCCTCATCCAGCTTGATCTGTCGGCTGCCTTTGACACTGTTGACCACCCTCTCCTGCTCAACACCCTCCGCTCCTTTGGCATCACTGGCACGGTCTTCTCCTGGTTCACCTCATACCTCTCCGATCGCTCCGTCTCCACTCCGAGCTCCTCCTCTCCTACTACCCCGCAGCCACTCTGTGTTCCCCAAGGGTCAGTCCTTGGCCCTCTCCTCTTCTCCCTCTACACCACCTCTCTGGGCACCCTCATCAGCTCCTATGGTTTTCATTACCACCTTTATGCTGATGATACCCTAATCTATCTCTCCTCCCCCGACTTATCCCCATCACTCCTGTCCAAGGTCTCCGAATGCCTCACGGCCATCTCAGCCTGGATGACCCAACGCTTCCTGAAACTAAACATGGCTAAAACTGAACTTCTAATCTTCCATCCCCCGAACATCCCCTCTTCTCCCACTATCTCCATCAGCATTGGTGAAACCGAGATCACCTCCACCGACCAAACGCGCTGCCTCGGTGTCATCATTGACTCCTCCCTCTTTCACCCCCCACATTCGTGCTCTCTCACAGTCTTGCCGCTTTCACCTACGCAACATCTCACGCATCAGACCATTCCTCTCCACTGACGCGACCAAAATTCTCATTCACTCTCTTGTCATCTCCCGCCTTGACTACTGCAACATCCTTCTTTCTGGGCTACCTCTCACCCGCCTCGCACCTCTCCAATCCATTCTTAACGCTGCTGCTAGGCTCATCTTCCTCTCCCGCCGCTCTACCTCCGCCTCCCCCCTCTGTCTATCTCTTCACTGGCTGCCCATTCCTTTCCGAGTTCTCTTTAAACTCTCTTCACTGATCTCTATCCACACTCCCTCCCGTCCTCTTCGCTCCATCGCTGACCGCCGACTGACCTCTCACCTAATCACCTCCTCCCACTCCCGTGTCCAAGACTTCTCTCGCGCTGCCCCCCTGCACTGGAACAACCTCCCGCCACCCATCAGGCTATCTGATTCCCTTACCTCCTTCAAGCGCTCCCTCAAAACCCACTTTTTTCGACTAGCCTATCCCTCCTCCTAACCTCTTTTGATCCTCCTATCCTGCCTCCGTTCCTACTTATCCTATTGTATTTCGTTCTTCCACCCACCTATTTTTAGTATGTTAACTCTTATGAGTAGGGTCCTCCTTCCTCACGTACTCACCCTACCTCATTACCTCACCTGTGCTCCTGTCCTGTTCTTCCCTTCCTCTACTTCATCTTCAGTCTCCTCGACAATTTCCACACCTACTTCTGAACTGATGCTGATTTTAGTTCTACCAGCTATACCCCTATTTATACTGTATTTTTCAACACACCCTGTACGTTACCTTGTAATTAGTTTTTTTTGTTTGCTATGTACGGCGCTGCGGACACTTTGCGGTGCCTTATAAATAAACGTACTACTACTACTATCCTGATGGGGGACACGGACATGGGGAACATATATTACTGATCTGTACAGCACCCAGGTAGCCATTCAGCAGCACCACTTGGTGATTACACAGCCAGATAGGTAGCCAGTAACAGTACAGATATAGGACATGTACAGATATACACTAGATGTAGCCTGATGGGGGACACAGACATGGGGAACATATATTACTGATCTGTACAGCACCAGGCAGCCATTCAGCAATACCACTTGGTGATTACACCAGCCGGATAGGTAGCCAGTAACAGTACAGATATAGGATATGTACAGATATACACTAGATGTATCCTGATGAGGGACACGGACATGGTGAACATATATTACTGATCTGTACAGCACCAGGCAGCCATTCAGCAGCACCACTTGGTGATTACACAGCCAGATAGGTAGCCAGTAACAGTACAGATATAGGACATGTACAGATATACACTAGATGTATCCTGATGGGGGACACAGACATGGGGAACATATATTACTGAGCTGTACCGCACCAGGCAGCCATTCAGCAGCACCACTTGGTGATTACACAGCCAGATAGGTAGCCAGTAACAGTACAGATATAGGACACGTACAGATATATATATATATATACTAGATGTATCCTGATGGGGGCACTGACATGGAGAACATATATTACTGAGCTATACAGCACCCAGGCAGCCATTCAGCAGCACCACTTGGTGATTACACAGCCAGATAGGTAGCCAATAACAGTACAGATATAGGACACGTACAGATATACACTAGATGTATCCTGATGGGGGACACAGACATGGGGAACATATATTACTGCTCTGTACAGCACCCAGGCAGCCATTCAGCAGCACCACTTGGTGATTACACAGCCAGACAGGTAGCCAGTAACAGTACAGATATAGGACATGTACAGATATACACTAGATGTATCCTGATGGGGGACACGGACATGGGGAACATATATTACTGATCTGTACAGCACCCAGGCAGCCATTCAGCAGCACCACTTGGTGATTACACCAGCCAGATAGGTAGCCAGTAACAGTACAGATATAGGACATGTACATATATGCACTAGATGTATCCTGATGGGGGACACGGACATGGGGAACATATATTACTTATCTGTACAGCACCCAGGCAGCCATTCAGCAGCACCACTTGGTGATTACACAGCCAGATAGGTAGCCAGTAACAGTACAGATATAGGACATGTACAGATATACACTAGATGTATACTGATGGGGGACACGGACATGGGGAACATATATTACTGCTCTTTACAGCACCAGGCAGCCATTCAGCAGCACCACTTGGTGATTACACAGCCAGATAGGTAGCCAGTAACAGTACAGATATAGGATATGTACAGATATACACTAGATGTATCCTGATGAGGGACACGGACATGGTGAACATATATTACTGATCTGTCCAGCACCAGGCAGCCATTCAGCAGCATCACTTGGTGATTACACAGCCAGATAGGTAGCCAGTAACAGTACAGATATAGGACATGTACAGATATACACTAGATGTATCCTGATGGGGGACACGGACATGGGGAACATATATTACTGAGCTGTACCGCACCAGGCAGCCATTCAGCAGCACCACTTGGTGATTACACAGCCAGATAGGTAGCCAGTAACAGTACAGATATAGGACATGTACAGATATACACTAGATGTATCCTGATGGGGGACACGGACATGGGGAACATATATTACTGATCAGTACAGCACCCAGGCAGCAAATCAGCAGCACCACTTGGTGATTACACAGCCAGATAGGTAGCCAGTAACAGTACAGATATAGGACATGTACAGATATACACTAGATGTATACTGATGGGGGACACGGACATGGGGACATATATTACTCATCTGTACAGCACCAGGCAGCCATTCAGCAGCACCACATGGTGATTACACAGCCAGATAGGTAGCCAGTAACAGTACAGATATAGGACACGTACAGATATATATATATATATACTAGATGTATCCTGATGGGGGCACTGACATGGAGAACATATATTACTGAGCTATACAGCACCCAGGCAGCCATTCAGCAGCACCACTTGGTGATTACACAGCCAGATAGGTAGCCAGTAACAGTACAGATATAGGACACGTACAGATATACACTAGATGTACCCTGATGGGGGACACGGACATGGGGAACATATATTACTTCTCTGTACAGCACCCAGGCAGCCATTCTGCAGCACCACTTGGTGATTACACAGCCAGATAGGTAGCCAGTAACAGTACAGATATAGGACATGTACATATATACACTAGATGTATACTGATGGGGGATACGGACATGGGGAACATATATTACTGCTCTGTACAGCACCAGGCAGCCATTCAGCAGCACCACTTGGTGATTACACAGCCAGATAGGTAGCCAGTAACAGTACAGATATAGGACATGTACAGATATACACTAGATGTATACTGATGGGGGACACGGACATGGGGACATATATTACTCATCTGTACAGCACCAGGCAGCCATTCAGCAGCACCACATGGTGATTACACAGCCAGATAGGTAGCCAGTAACAGTACAGATATAGGACATGTACAGATATATACTAGAATAATCCTGATGAGGGACACGGACATGGGGAACATATATTACTGATCTGTACAGCACCCAGGCAGCCATTCAGCAGCACCACTTGGTGATTACACAGCCAGATAGGTAGCCAGTAACAGTACAGATATAGGACATGTACAGATATACACTAGATGTATCCTGATGGGGGACACGGACATGGGGAACATATATTACTGCTCTGTACAGCACCCAGGCAGCCATTCAGCAGCACCACTTGGTGATTACACCAGACAGATAGGTAGCCAGTAACAGTACAGATATAGGACATGTACAGATATACACTAGATGTATCCTGATGGGGGACACGGACATGGGGAACATATATTACTGAGCTGTACAGCACCAGGCAGCCATTCAGCAACACCACTTGGTGATTACATCAGCCAGATAGGTAGCCAGTAACAGTACAGATATAGGACACGTACAGATATACACTAGATGTATCCTGATGGGGGACACGGACATGGGGAACATATATTACTGCTCTGTACAGCACCCAGGCAGCCATTCAGCAGCACCACTTGGTGATTACACAGCCAGATAGGTAGCCAGTAACAGTACAGATATAGGTCATGTACAGATATACACTAGATGTATCCTGATGGGGACACAGACATGGGGAACATATATTACTGATCTGTACAGCACCAGGCAGCCATTCAGCAACACCACTTGGTGATTACACAGCCAGATAGGTAGCCAGTAACAGTACAGATATAGGACATGTACAGATATACACTAGATGTATCCTGATGGGGACACGGACATGGGGAACATATATTACTGATCTGTACAGCACCAGGCAGCCATTCAGCAGCACCGCTTGGTGATTACACAGCCAGATAGGTAGCCAGTAACAGTACAGATATAGGACATGTACAGATATACACTAGATGTATCCTGATGGGGGACATGGGGAACATATATTACTGATCTGTACAGCACCCAGGTAGCCATTCAGGAGCTTCACTTTGTGATTACACCAGCCAGATAGGTAGCAAGTAACAGTACAGATATAGGACATGTACAGATATACACTAGATGTATCCTGATGGGGGACACGGACATGGGGAACATATATTACTGATCAGTACAGCACCCAGGCAGCAAATCAGCAGCACCACTTGGTGATTACACAGCCAGATAGGTAGCCAGTAACAGTACAGATATAGGACATGTACAGATATACACTAGATGTATCCTGATGGGGGACACAGACATGGGGAACATATATTACTGATCTGTACACCACCAGGCAGCCATTTCAGCAGCACCACTTGGTGATTACACCAGCCGAATAGGTAGCCAGTAACAGTACAGATATAGGACACGTACAGATATACACTAGATGGATCCTGATGAGGGACACGGACATGGTGAACATATATTACTGATCTGTACAGCACCAGGCATCCATTCAGCAGCACCACTTGGTGATTACACAGCCAGATAGGTTGCCAGTAACAGTACAGATATAGGACACGTACAGATATACACTAGATGTATCCTGATGAGGGACACGGACATGGGGAACATATATTACTGCTCTGTACAGCACCAGGCAGCCATTCAGCAGCACCACTTGGTGATTACACAGCTAGATAGGTAGCCAGTAACAGTACAGATATAGGACATGTACAGATATACACTAGATGTATCCTGATGGGGGACACAGACATGGGAAACATATATTACTGAGCTGTACCGCACCAGGCAGCCATTCAGCAGCACCACTTGGTGATTACACAGCCAGATAGGTAGCCGGTAACAATACAGATATAGGACACATACAGATATATATATATATATATATATACTAGATGTATCCTGATGGGGGCACAGACATGGGGAACATATATTACTGCTCTGTACAGCACCCAGGCAGCCATTCAGCAGCACCACTTGGTGAATACACCAGCCAGATAGGTAGCCAGTAACAGTACAGATATAGGACATGTACATATATGCACTAGATGTATCCTGATGGGGGACACAGACATGGGGAACATATATTACTGCTCTGTACAGCACCAGGCAGCCATTCAGCAGCACCACTTGGTGATTACACCAGCCAGATAGGTAGCCAGTAACAGTACAGATATAGGACATGTACAGATATGCACTAGATGTATCCTGATGGGGGACACGGACATGGGGAACATATATTACTGATCTGTACAGCACCAGGCAGCCATTCAGGAGCATCACTTGGTGATTACACAGCCAGATAGGTAGCCAGTAACAGTACAGATATAGGACATGTACAGATATACACTAGATGTATCCTGATGGGGACACGGACATGGGGAACATATATGACTGAGCTGTACAGCACCCAGGCAGCCATTCAGCAGCACCACTTGGTGATTACACAGCCAGATAGGTAGCCAGTAACAGTACAGATATAGGACATGTACATATATGCACTAGATGTATCCTGATGGGGGACATGGGGAACATGTATTACTGCTCTGTACAGCACCCAGGCAGCCATTCAGCAGCACCACTTGGTGATTACACAGCCAGATAGGTAGCCAGTAACAGTACAGATATAGGACATGTACATATATGCACTAGATGTATCCTGATGGGGGACACAGACATGGTGAACATATATTACTGATCTGTACAGCACCAGGCAGCCATTCAGCAGCACCACTTGGTAATTACACAGCCAGATAGGTAGCCAGTAACAGTACAGATATAGGACACCTACAGATATGCACTAGATGTATCCTGATGGGGACACGGACATGGGGAACATATATTACTGCTCTGTACAGCACCAGGCAGCCATTCAGCAGCACCACTTGGTGATTACACCAGCCAAATAGGTAGCCAGTAACAGTACAGATATAGGACATGTACAGATATACACTAGATGTATCCTGATGGGGACACGGACATGGGGAACATATATTACTGCTCTGTACAGCACCCAGGCAGCCATTCAGCAGCACCACTTGGTGATTACACAGCCAGATAGGTAGCCAGTAACAGTACAGATATAGGACATGTACATATATGCACTAGATGTATCCTGATGGGGACACGGACATGGGGAACATATATTACTGCTCTGTACAGCACCCAGGCAGCCATTCAGCAGCACCACTTGGTGATTACACAGCCAGATAGGTAGCCAGTAACAGTACAGATATAGGACACGTACAGATATATATATATATATATATATATATATACTAGATGTATCCTGATGGGGGCACTGACATGGAGAACATATATTACTGAGCTATACAGCACCCAGGCAGCCATTCAGCAGCACCACTTGGTGATTACACAGCCAGATAGGTAGCCAGTAACAGTACAGATATAGGACACGTACAGATATACACTAGATGTACCCTGATGGGGGACACGGACATGGGGAACATATATTACTTATCTGTACAGCACCCAGGCAGCCATTCAGCAGCACCACTTGGTGATTACACAGCCAGATAGGTAGCCAGTAACAGTACAGATATAGGACATGTACATATATACACTAGATGTATACTGATGGGGGATACGGACATGGGGAACATATATTACTGCTCTGTACAGCACCAGGCAGCCATTCAGCAGCACCACTTGGTGATTACACAGCCAGATAGGTAGCCAGTAACAGTACAGATATAGGACATGTACAGATATACACTAGATGTATACTGATGGGGGACACGGACATGGGGACATATATTACTCATCTTTACAGCACCAGGCAGCCATTCAGCAGCACCACATGGTGATTACACAGCCAGATAGGTAGCCAGTAACAGTACAGATATAGGAAATGTACAGATATATACTAGAATAATCCTGATGAGGGACACGGACATGGGGAACATATATTACTGATCTGTACAGCACCCAGGCAGCCATTCAGCAGCACCACTTGGTGATTACACAGCCAGATAGGTAGCCAGTAACAGTACAGATATAGGACATGTACAGATATACACTAGATGTATCCTGATGGGGGACACGGACATGGGGAACATATATTACTGCTCTGTACAGCACCCAGGCAGCCATTCAGCAGCACCACTTGGTGATTACACCAGACAGATAGGTAGCCAGTAACAGTACAGATATAGGACATGTACAGATATACACTAGATGTATCCTGATGGGGGACACGGACATGGGGAACATATACTACTGATCTGTACAGCACCCAGGCAGCCATTCAGCAACACCACTTGGTGATTACATCAGCCAGATAGGTAGCCAGTAACAGTACAGATATAGGACACGTACAGATATACACTAGATGTATCCTGATGGGGGACACGGACATGGGGAACATATATTACTGCTCTGTACAGCACCCAGGCAGCCATTCAGCAGCACCACTTGGTGATTACACAGCCAGATAGGTAGCCAGTAACAGTACAGATATAGGTCATGTACAGATATACACTAGATGTATCCTGATGGGGACACAGACATGGGGAACATATATTACTGATCTGTACAGCACCAGGCAGCCATTCAGCAACACCACTTGGTGATTACACAGCCAGATAGGTAGCCAGTAACAGTACAGATATAGGACATGTACAGATATACACTAGATGTATCCTGATGGGGGACACGGACATGGGGAACATATATTACTGATCAGTACAGCACCCAGGCAGCAAATCAGCAGCACCACTTGGTGATTACACAGCCAGATAGGTAGCCAGTAACAGTACAGATATAGGACATGTACAGATATACACTAGATGTATCCTGATGGGGGACACAGACATGGGGAACATATATTACTGATCTGTACACCACCAGGCAGCCATTTCAGCAGCACCACTTGGTGATTACACCAGCCGAATAGGTAGCCAGTAACAGTACAGATATAGGACACGTACAGATATACACTAGATGTATCCTGATGAGGGACACGGACATGGTGAACATATATTACTGATCTGTACAGCACCAGGCATCCATTCAGCAGCACCACTTGGTGATTACACAGCCAGATAGGTTGCCAGTAACAGTACAGATATAGGACACGTACAGATATACACTAGATGTATCCTGATGAGGGACACGGACATGGGGAACATATATTACTGCTCTGTACAGCACCAGGCAGCCATTCAGCAGCACCACTTGGTGATTACACAGCCAGATAGGTAGCCAGTAACAGTACAGATATAGGACATGTTGTACAGATATACACTAGATGTATCCTGATGGGGGACACAGACATGGGAAACATATATTACTGAGCTGTACCGCACCAGGCAGCCATTCAGCAGCACCACTTGGTGATTACACAGCCAGATAGGTAGCCGGTAACAATACAGATATAGGACACATACAGATATATATATATATATATATATATAGATGTATCCTGATGGGGGCACAGACATGGGGAACATATATTACTGCTCTGTACAGCACCCAGGCAGCCATTCAGCAGCACCACTTGGTGAATACACCAGCCAGATAGGTAGCCAGTAAAAGTACAGATATAGGACATGTACATATATGCACTAGATGTATCCTGATGGGGGACACAGACATGGGGAACATATATTACTGCTCTGTACAGCACCAGGCAGCCATTCAGCAGCACCACTTGGTGATTACACCAGCCAGATAGGTAGCCAGTAACAGTACAGATATAGGACATGTACAGATATGCACTAGATGTATCCTGATGGGGGACACGGACATGGGGAACATATATTACTGATCTGTACAGCACCAGGCAGCCATTCAGGAGCATCACTTGGTGATTACACAGCCAGATAGGTAGCCAGTAACAGTACAGATATAGGACATGTACATATATGCACTAGATGTATCCTGATGGGGGACATGGGGAACATATATTACTGCTCTGTACAGCACCCAGGCAGCCATTCAGCAGCACCACTTGGTGAATACACAGCCAGATAGGTAGCCAGTAACAGTACAGATATAGGACATGAACAGATATGCACTAGATGTACCCTGATGGGGGACACAGACATGGGGAACATATATTACTGATCTGTACAGCACCCAGGCAGCCATTCAGCAGCACCACATGGTGATTACACAGCCAGATAGGTAGCCAGTAACAGTACAGATATAGGACATGTACATATATGCACTAGATGTATCCTGATGGGGGACACAGACATGGTGAACATATATTACTGATCTGTACAGCACCAGGCAGCCATTCAGCAGCACCACTTGGTAATTACACAGCCAGATAGGTAGCCAGTAACAGTACAGATATAGGACACATACAGATATGCACTAGATGTATCCTGATGGGGACACGGACATGGGGAACATATATTACTGCTCTGTACAGCACCAGGCAGCCATTCAGCAGCACCACTTGGTGATTACACCAGACAGATAGGTACCCAGTAACAGTACAGATATAGGATATGTACAGATATGCACTAGATGTATCCTGATGGGGACACGGACATGGGGAACATATATTACTGATCTGTACAGCACCAGGCAGCCATTCAGCAGCACCACATGGTGATTACACAGACAGATAGGTAGCCAGTAACAGTACAGATATAGGACATGTACAGATATACACTAGATGTATCCTGATGGGGGACACGGACATGGGGAACATATATTACTGCTCTGTACAGCACCCAGGCAGCCATTCAGCAGCACCACTTGGTGAATACACCAGCCAGATAGGTAGCCAGTAACAGTACAGATATAGGACATGTACATATATGCACTAGATGTATCCTGATGGGGGACACAGACATGGGGAACATATATTACTGCTCTGTACAGCACCAGGCAGCCATTCAGCAGCACCACTTGGTGATTACACCAGCCAGATAGGTAGCCAGTAACAGTACAGATATAGGACATGTACAGATATGCACTAGATGTATCCTGATGGGGGACACGGACATGGGGAACATATATTACTGATCTGTACAGCACCAGGCAGCCATTCAGGAGCATCACTTGGTGATTACACAGCCAGATAGGTAGCCAGTAACAGTACAGATATAGGACATGTACAGATATACACTAGATGTATCCTGATGGGGACACGGACATGGGGAACATATATGACTGAGCTGTACAGCACCCAGGCAGCCATTCAGCAGCACCACTTGGTGATTACACAGCCAGATAGGTAGCCAGTAACAGTACAGATATAGGACATGTACATATATGCACTAGATGTATCCTGATGGGGGACATGGGGAACATGTATTACTGCTCTGTACAGCACCCAGGCAGCCATTCAGCAGCACCACTTGGTGATTACACAGCCAGATAGGTAGCCAGTAACAGTACAGATATAGGACATGTACATATATGCACTAGATGTATCCTGATGGGGGACACAGACATGGTGAACATATATTACTGATCTGTACAGCACCAGGCAGCCATTCAGCAGCACCACTTGGTAATTACACAGCCAGATAGGTAGCCAGTAACAGTACAGATATAGGACACCTACAGATATGCACTAGATGTATCCTGATGGGGACACGGACATGGGGAACATATATTACTGCTCTGTACAGCACCAGGCAGCCATTCAGCAGCACCACTTGGTGATTACACCAGCCAAATAGGTAGCCAGTAACAGTACAGATATAGGACATGTACAGATATACACTAGATGTATCCTGATGGGGACACGGACATGGGGAACATATATTACTGCTCTGTACAGCACCCAGGCAGCCATTCAGCAGCACCACTTGGTGATTACACAGCCAGATAGGTAGCCAGTAACAGTACAGATATAGGACATGTACATATATGCACTAGATGTATCCTGATGGGGACACGGACATGGGGAACATATATTACTGCTCTGTACAGCACCCAGGCAGCCATTCAGCAGCACCACTTGGTGATTACACAGCCAGATAGGTAGCCAGTAACAGTACAGATATAGGACACGTACAGATATATATATATATATATATATATATATATATATATATATACTAGATGTATCCTGATGGGGGCACTGACATGGAGAACATATATTACTGAGCTATACAGCACCCAGGCAGCCATTCAGCAGCACCACTTGGTGATTACACAGCCAGATAGGTAGCCAGTAACAGTACAGATATAGGACACGTACAGATATACACTAGATGTACCCTGATGGGGGACACGGACATGGGGAACATATATTACTTATCTGTACAGCACCCAGGCAGCCATTCAGCAGCACCACTTGGTGATTACACAGCCAGATAGGTAGCCAGTAACAGTACAGATATAGGACATGTACATATATACACTAGATGTATACTGATGGGGGATACGGACATGGGGAACATATATTACTGCTCTGTACAGCACCAGGCAGCCATTCAGCAGCACCACTTGGTGATTACACAGCCAGATAGGTAGCCAGTAACAGTACAGATATAGGACATGTACAGATATACACTAGATGTATACTGATGGGGGACACGGACATGGGGACATATATTACTCATCTTTACAGCACCAGGCAGCCATTCAGCAGCACCACATGGTGATTACACAGCCAGATAGGTAGCCAGTAACAGTACAGATATAGGAAATGTACAGATATATACTAGAATAATCCTGATGAGGGACACGGACATGGGGAACATATATTACTGATCTGTACAGCACCCAGGCAGCCATTCAGCAGCACCACTTGGTGATTACACAGCCAGATAGGTAGCCAGTAACAGTACAGATATAGGACATGTACAGATATACACTAGATGTATCCTGATGGGGGACACGGACATGGGGAACATATATTACTGCTCTGTACAGCACCCAGGCAGCCATTCAGCAGCACCACTTGGTGATTACACCAGACAGATAGGTAGCCAGTAACAGTACAGATATAGGACATGTACAGATATACACTAGATGTATCCTGATGGGGGACACGGACATGGGGAACATATACTACTGATCTGTACAGCACCCAGGCAGCCATTCAGCAACACCACTTGGTGATTACATCAGCCAGATAGGTAGCCAGTAACAGTACAGATATAGGACACGTACAGATATACACTAGATGTATCCTGATGGGGGACACGGACATGGGGAACATATATTACTGCTCTGTACAGCACCCAGGCAGCCATTCAGCAGCACCACTTGGTGATTACACAGCCAGATAGGTAGCCAGTAACAGTACAGATATAGGTCATGTACAGATATACACTAGATGTATCCTGATGGGGACACAGACATGGGGAACATATATTACTGATCTGTACAGCACCAGGCAGCCATTCAGCAACACCACTTGGTGATTACACAGCCAGATAGGTAGCCAGTAACAGTACAGATATAGGACATGTACAGATATACACTAGATGTATCCTGATGGGGGACACGGACATGGGGAACATATATTACTGATCAGTACAGCACCCAGGCAGCAAATCAGCAGCACCACTTGGTGATTACACAGCCAGATAGGTAGCCAGTAACAGTACAGATATAGGACATGTACAGATATACACTAGATGTATCCTGATGGGGGACACAGACATGGGGAACATATATTACTGATCTGTACACCACCAGGCAGCCATTTCAGCAGCACCACTTGGTGATTACACCAGCCGAATAGGTAGCCAGTAACAGTACAGATATAGGACACGTACAGATATACACTAGATGTATCCTGATGAGGGACACGGACATGGTGAACATATATTACTGATCTGTACAGCACCAGGCATCCATTCAGCAGCACCACTTGGTGATTACACAGCCAGATAGGTTGCCAGTAACAGTACAGATATAGGACACGTACAGATATACACTAGATGTATCCTGATGAGGGACACGGACATGGGGAACATATATTACTGCTCTGTACAGCACCAGGCAGCCATTCAGCAGCACCACTTGGTGATTACACAGCCAGATAGGTAGCCAGTAACAGTACAGATATAGGACATGTTGTACAGATATACACTAGATGTATCCTGATGGGGGACACAGACATGGGAAACATATATTACTGAGCTGTACCGCACCAGGCAGCCATTCAGCAGCACCACTTGGTGATTACACAGCCAGATAGGTAGCCGGTAACAATACAGATATAGGACACACAGATATATATATATATATATATATATAGATGTATCCTGATGGGGGCACAGACATGGGGAACATATATTACTGCTCTGTACAGCACCCAGGCAGCCATTCAGCAGCACCACTTGGTGAATACACCAGCCAGATAGGTAGCCAGTAAAAGTACAGATATAGGACATGTACATATATGCACTAGATGTATCCTGATGGGGGACACAGACATGGGGAACATATATTACTGCTCTGTACAGCACCAGGCAGCCATTCAGCAGCACCACTTGGTGATTACACCAGCCAGATAGGTAGCCAGTAACAGTACAGATATAGGACATGTACAGATATGCACTAGATGTATCCTGATGGGGGACACGGACATGGGGAACATATATTACTGATCTGTACAGCACCAGGCAGCCATTCAGGAGCATCACTTGGTGATTACACAGCCAGATAGGTAGCCAGTAACAGTACAGATATAGGACATGTACATATATGCACTAGATGTATCCTGATGGGGGACATGGGGAACATATATTACTGCTCTGTACAGCACCCAGGCAGCCATTCAGCAGCACCACTTGGTGAATACACAGCCAGATAGGTAGCCAGTAACAGTACAGATATAGGACATGAACAGATATGCACTAGATGTACCCTGATGGGGGACACAGACATGGGGAACATATATTACTGATCTGTACAGCACCCAGGCAGCCATTCAGCAGCACCACATGGTGATTACACAGCCAGATAGGTAGCCAGTAACAGTACAGATATAGGACATGTACATATATGCACTAGATGTATCCTGATGGGGGACACAGACATGGTGAACATATATTACTGATCTGTACAGCACCAGGCAGCCATTCAGCAGCACCACTTGGTAATTACACAGCCAGATAGGTAGCCAGTAACAGTACAGATATAGGACACATACAGATATGCACTAGATGTATCCTGATGGGGACACGGACATGGGGAACATATATTACTGCTCTGTACAGCACCAGGCAGCCATTCAGCAGCACCACTTGGTGATTACACCAGACAGATAGGTACCCAGTAACAGTACAGATATAGGATATGTACAGATATGCACTAGATGTATCCTGATGGGGACACGGACATGGGGAACATATATTACTGATCTGTACAGCACCAGGCAGCCATTCAGCAGCACCACATGGTGATTACACAGACAGATAGGTAGCCAGTAACAGTACAGATATAGGACATGTACAGATATACACTAGATGTATCCTGATGGGGGACACGGACATGGGGAACATATATTACTGATCTGTACAGCACCCAGGCAGCCATTCAGCAGCACCACTTGGTGATTACACAGCCAGATAGGTAGCCAGTAACAGTACAGATATAGGACATGTACAGATATACACTAGATGTATCCTGATGGGGACACGGACATGGGGAACATATATTACTGCTCTGTACAGCACCAGGCAGCCATTCAGCAGCACCACTTGGTGATTACACCAGCCAGATAGGTAGCCAGTAACAGTACAGATATAGGACATGTACATATATGCACTAGATGTATCCTGATGGGGACACGGACATGGGGAACATATATTACTGCTCTGTACAGCACCCAGGCAGCCATTCAGCAGCACCACTTGGTGATTACACAGCCAGATAGGTAGCCAGTAACAGTACAGATATAGGACATGTACATATATGCACTAGATGTATCCTGATGGGGACACGGACATGGGGAACATATATTACTGCTCTGTACAGCACCCAGGCAGCCATTCAGCAGCACCACTTGGTGATTACACCAGCCAGATAGGTAGCCAGTAACAGTACAGATATAGGACATGTACAGATATACACTAGATGTATCCTGATGGGGGACACGGACATGGGGAACATATATTACTGATCTGTACAGCACCCAGGCAGCCAATCAGCAGCACCACTTGGTGATTACACCAGCCAGATAGGTAGCCAGTAACAGTACAGATATAGGACATGTACATATATGCACTAGATGTATCCTGATGGGGACACGGACATGGGGAACATATATTACTGCTCTGTACAGCACCCAGGCAGCCATTCAGCAGCACCACTTGGTGATTACACAGCCAGATAGGTAGCCAGTAACAGTACAGATATAGGACATGTACATATATGCACTAGATGTATCCTGATGGGGACACGGACATGGGGAACATATATTACTGCTCTGTACAGCACCCAGGCAGCCATTCAGCAGCACCACTTGGTGATTACACCAGCCAGATAGGTAGCCAGTAACAGTACAGATATAGAACATGTACAGATATACACTAGATGTATCCTGATGGGGGACACGGACATGGGGAACATATATTACTGATCTGTACAGCACCCAGGCAGCCAATCAGCAGCACCACTTGGTGATTACACCAGCCAGATAGGTAGCCAGTAACAGTACAGATATAGGACATGTACATATATGCACTAGATGTATCCTGATGGGGACACGGACATGGGGAACATATATTACTGCTCTGTACAGCACCCAGGCAGCCATTCAGCAGCACCACTTGGTGATTACACAGCCAGATAGGTAGCCAGTAACAGTACAGATATAGGACATGTACATATATGCACTAGATGTATCCTGATGGGGACACGGACATGGGGAACATATATTACTGCTCTGTACAGCACCCAGGCAGCCATTCAGCAGCACCACTTGGTGATTACACCAGCCAGATAGGTAGCCAGTAACAGTACAGATATAGAACATGTACAGATATACACTAGATGTATCCTGATGGGGGACACGGACATGGGGAACATATATTACTGAGCTGTACAGCACCCAGGCAGCCATTCAGCAGCACCACATGGTGATTACACCAGCCAGATAGGTAGCCAGTAACAGTACAGATATAGGGCACTACAGGGGTGACACGTGGTACATATTTGGCTAGCAGCACAGATCCTGGGCAGCCAGTAGATCAGTACAGGGTACACAGAACAAGACAAAACTAAACATAACCGCAACAGAAGTACAAAAACAGCACAATTAACAGTACAATTCTTAGTACACAATACAGCTGAGATATAAGGAAGTGAGTGAGAAGAGTTGCGGGTATAGATTGTAGGTGAGTAAGAGAGCTGAGATGTAGGGTAGCGAGTGAAAAGAGATGCGGGTATAGATTGTAGGTGAGTAAGAGAGCTGAGATGTAGGGGAGTGAGTGCGAAGAGATGCGGGTATAGATGGTAGGTGAGTAAGAGAGCTGAGATATAGGGAGGTGAGTGAGAAGAGATGCAGGTATAGATGGTAGGTGAGTAAGAGAGCTGAGATGTAGGGAAGTGAGTGAGAAGAGATGCGGGTATAGATGGTAGGTGAGTAGAGAGCTGAGATGTAGGGAAGCGAGTGAGAAGGGATGCGGGTATAGATGGTAGGTGAGTAAGAGAGCTGAGATGTAGGGAAGCGAGTGAGAAGAGATGCGGGTATAGATGGTAGGTGAGTAAGAGAGCTGAGATGTAGGGAAGCGAGTGAGAAGGGATGCGGGTATAGATGGTAGGTGAGTAAGAGAGCTGAGATGTAGGGAAGTGAGTGAGAAGAGATGTGGGTATAGGTGGTAGGTGAGTAAGAGAGCTGAGATGTAGGGAAGTGAGTGAGAAGAGATGCAGGTATAGATGGTAGGTGAGTAAGAGAGCTGAGATATAGGGACATGAGTGAGAAGAGATGCAGGTATAGATGGTAGGTGAGTAATAGAGCTGAGATATAGGGAAGTGAGTGAGAAGAGATGCGGGTATAGATGGTAGGTGAGTAAGAGAGCTGAGATGTAGGGAAGTGAGTGAGAAGAGATGCAGGTATAGATGGTAGGTGAGTAAGAGAGCTGAGATATAGGGAAGTGAGTGAGAAGAGATGCGGGTATAGATGGTAGGTGAGTAAGAGAGCTGAGATGTAGGGAAGTGAGTGAGAAGAGATGCGGGTATAGATTGTATGTAAGAGAGCTGAGATGTAGGGAAGTGAGTGAGAAGAGATGCAGGTATAGATGGTAGGTGAGTAAGAGAGCTGAGATATAGGGAAGTGAGTGAGAAGAGATGCGGGTATAGATGGTAGGTGAGTAAGAGAGCTGAGATGTAGGGAAGTGAGTGAGAAGAGATGCGGGTATAGATGGTAGGTGAGTAAGAGAGCTGAGATATAGGGAAGTGAGTGAGAAGAGATGCAGGTATAGATGGTAGGTGAGTAAGAGAGCTGAGATATAGGGAAGTGAGTGAGAAGAGATGCGGGTATAGATGGTAGCTGAGTAAGAGAGCTGAGATGTAGGGAAGTGAGTGAGAAGAGATGCGGGTATAGATGGTAGGTGAGTAAGAGAGCTGAGATGTAGGGAAGTGAGTGAGAAGAGATGCAGGTATAGATGGTAGGTGAGAAAGAGAGCTGAAATTGAAATGCAAGAAGAGTGCTGTGAGAAGAGGAGGGGAGAGGGCCCTGCTCCAAGGAGCTTACAGTCTAGAGCAGGGGTGGCCAAACCGGTCCTCGAGATCTACCAACGGTCCACGTTTTCCAGATCACCTAGCTGGTGCACAGGTGTCGTCATTACTAACTGTCACATTTTCAAACATGCTGCATTCATTCCTACTATAGATGCACAGGCTGCCTGGAAAACATGCACCGTTGGTAGATCTTGAGGACAGGTTTGGCCACCCCTGGTGTAGAGGGAGGGGGAGACAGACAGGTGACATGAGGTGCAGGTAAGGAGACCTGAAGGCAAGAAGTGAGCATGGCAGGGATGGTCAGGACATAAGGCAGCAGGTAGAGAGAATGGGCAAAGTAGGAAGAAAATGTAAGAGAATAATACAGTGGGATAAAAGGCAGTATTCAGACAGTGCTAAGTTCAATATAATGTAGTGGAATTAGATTTCACATGTTTCAGGGAGCAGCAGATGATATTTGTAGCAATAAGGAGCTGGGTGGTCCAGACGTACGAGTGGATGATATAGGGGCCCATTTATCAAGCAATATTTGCGGCTAAATCCCAGAAAACATCAGTTTTCTGGGGTTAACCGCAAATATTAAGTATCACTGAAATGTATTAAAGGGGACCGCAGCAGGAATCTCCGATCCCTGCTGCGTTCCCCCTGCAGCGCCGCCGGCCGCATCCCCCATAGGTTTCTATGGGGGATGCGAAGCTTCTTGATGTATCAACATCGGGCAGCCCGGCATCGCACCCCTGTGCTATCGCCATTCTGATATGGCTACACATCGCACTGCCCGAGCAGGGCAGTGCGGTAAGAGGGGTCGGCGGGGGTCAGCACATAACCGCGCATGCACAGACCCCCCGGCTTCCGGGTCAGGGCTTCGCAGGGACGGGCTCCTTTCGGAACCCTGTCCCTGCGCCCTCAAGCGTCATACATTCCGGTGATATGATCGCATTTTACAATGTAATATTCCGCCCAGATCGCATTGTAAATGCGATCTTGATAAATGGCCCTAGTCAGAAGGGTATCCAGAGTAAGTAATACCCCTTTCACACTTGCAAAAATATCCCGGGTTTTTGCACATGAACGCGCATCAACCCGGGATTTAGCTCAGTGTGAAAGGGTCTTGAAAGAATATCCCGGATCAGACATCTGTCTTGAAAAAGTCCCTGGTTGTCAAGGAGACGAAACGCGTAGACGTACTTCCGCTGCACGTTTGCACCCCCTGTCCTGGAACTCTAGATGACGTACGACGTACCTTCCTGCCTCCCATCCACACGCAGAAGCGTGCCGAGTGTGTGCCACCCCGCTACCACCTCCAGCAGCACCCGTAAGCCACCTGATTTCCCCACTCAGACGCCAACGGCTGCTGGGCGCACGGACACCACTCCACGGGGTTAAGCCCACAAAATGAACGGACTCCCCCCAAAACCTACCACCAACTGGAGGGTGAGATTATCTGTTTTCTATTCACAAGTAACTCTGTCATACCTATGCACCGTCTGGCCTGAATGATTCTTGCGTGGATCAGCTACATGCTAATTGGCCGGGTGCCTTCCTGGATAATTGTTTCTAAGATTACAGCTTGCATCTAACTTTCAAATTGATTGATTGCTATACTAACCCTCAGCTACCCCAGTCAGCAATTTCCTATGGTATATACCAACATATGGATCAAATGTGCTATTAATGATATTTTAATATATTTTTTTTCATATGTACTAAGTGTTTTTATTTTATGTACTGCTTTAATATGTGTTTTCTTATATAAAATCTTACATTTACAGTGTGTCCAGAGTACATTTATTCAGCAAGGTCTCTCTCCCCCTTTCCCCATATTTGCTACCTATGTGAGTCCTAAGCAGACCCACAGTGACACTTGCAGCAGCAGTGGATTTCGATTGACTTAACCCTGTACACACGCTTAGATTTGCTTTAGATTTGATGTTAGATTCGATTTTCTATTAGATCTGGCATCAGATCATCCCATTTGATTTGGCATTAGATCTGTGCTTTTGCATTTGATTCGATTTCGATTTTACAATGTAGGTACAATGTACTCATTTGATTTACTGGATCGAATTCGAGATTTCCTTGGCTGCACAGTAGATTTTTCTATTCGATTTTGAGAAAACAGGAGCGCGCATCGAATCGAATGCAGATCGAAAGTGTCCTAAAAACCATTCGATGTGGATTCGATTTTGCTTCTATAAGCAAAAATCGAATCGAAAACAGGGAAAAATCTAAGCGTGTGTACAGAGCATAGGGGCCCATTTATCAAACCATATTTGCGGCTAAATCCCCGAAAACACACGTTTTCGGGGTTTAGCCGCAAATGTGAAGTATCTCCTAAATGTATCAAAGGGGAACCGCAGCAGGTTTCGTAGGTTTCTATGGGGGATGCGAAGCTGCCCGATGTATGAACATCGGGCAGCCCGGCATCGCACCCCTGGGCTATCGCCATTCTGATATGGCAATAGCCCATTGTAGCCTATGGCTACACATCGCACTACCCGAGCGGGGCAGCGCGGTAAGAGGGGTCGGCGGGGGTCAGCGCATAACCGCGCATGCGCTGACCTCCCGGCTTCCGTGTTAGGGCTTCGCAGGGACGGGCTCCTATCGGAGCCCTGTCCCTGCGCCCTTAAACTTGATACATTCGCCCGATATGATCGCATTTTACAATGTAATATTCCGCCCAGATCGCATTATAAATGCGATCATGATAAATGCGCCCCTTAACATTGATTAAATCCACTAATAACATTTTCTGATACTTTTTGCACTAATCAAGCGCCAGAAGGTGCAGTATACATAGTGGTCCCTCAAGACTACTAGTACCCTCCACAACACCATTTTTGTCTTATATAGCGCAGCATATTTCGTTGAGACAGTGATACAACAAACAGGGTATTTACAGAGAGTCAAAATGTAGGAGGGCCCTGCTCGCAAGCTTACAATCTATAGGGAAATAGGCATTGATACATAAGGATAGATACTGTATTCTTTATTGCATCAATTCCACCAGAATGCAAGGTTCTGTGACTGGTTCTGGAATATGATAAGCTTGCCTGAAGAGATGAGTTTTCAGGGAACGTTTATAGGTTTGGAGACTGGGGGAGAGTCTTATTGTGCTTGGGAGGGCATTCCACATAATATACTATATTATAGGGTACACACAGTAGTACAGAGGGTATATGGAGTATATAAGGTACATGCAGTGTATATATGGGTGGTATTATAGGGTACACACAGTAGTACAGAGGGAATAAGGAGTATATAGTGTATGCGCAGTGTATACAGGTGGTATTATAGGGTACACACAGTAGTACAGAGGGTATAAGGAGTTTATAGTGTATATGCAGTGTATACAGGTGGTATTATAGGGTACACACAGAAGTACAGAGGGTATATGGAGTATATAAGGTATGATAACACAGATATTTATCTGATAATATTAGATATGATTGATAACCCAAACCTGTATATATTTACTTTATTACCTTTAAATATAACGGCAACGCTGAAATGATTGCACACCCACACAACCTTGTTAGAAAATGTATGACAATGCTTTACTTGAAAAATAGCTTCATTACAGGTATTTGCAAATGCAGACTAACACAAGAAACATAAAACTGACTAGCTAATACTTAAACAGTAATTCTAAATCAAATCAAAATGGACACCTTTCCAGGACAGTGATCAGCCATGGTTAAACCTCCTTCATAATTACCTCCAGCCCCCGTGCTTCCTTGTTCTTCCTCAACTGCCTTTTTCCTCCTCCTATCACTCTGATATTTAAACCTTTATCACATTAATTAATTAATTACTCATAAGCATTGAGTCTTATTGGCAAGCTCTGCTTTCAATCATGATGTCATAATTAACCCAACACCCAACTTCAGTGGCCTTGTGGGTCTACGCATGTGTGGCCTTGTTCCCATATTATTCAGTTTGTGGAGACTAGCTTTCTGTCCTTGCTACATTATACTGTCAACATCACATTCTTAAGCTTCTAAAACCAAAAACAATTCTCTATAAGAAATCACTCTTACAGCACTGTTCTGAATGATCAGCCATTTTATAATATTATTATGCAAGTCATGCCTAACAAAATGGCTGCTGCTTCTAACAAACACCTGCTGCTTAGCGCAAAGGGTAGGCCTCATACGGCGTGGCTAGTACCTTGTGCAACAAGCTAACGCCACCTGCAGCAATAAATAACAATATTTGAGAAAACAGAGTATAACAAAAGTATATAATTATTGATGCGTTATTTCAGTTTTAACAGTCCATCCTCTGAACTTCTCCAAAGAAAGTTCATATCTCTTGCAAAACGCATCATTTGTTTCTCTCTTAATACATCGGAAAACCTTGAAGCATTTCACTAGTATACAGAAAAATCAATAATATTATCTTGGCAAAAACATTAAACTTCTTAAAGCATATATAACATTGACTTATGCGAACCAGTTATTGGGGTTCAACCAAATAAACCAACTGTAGGGAATCACATCACTCACACCTGTTCAATAAACTAATTTTTAACCCAAATAATTTCATTCAACTTTCCTTTTAACGTCATCATCCGTTTAGTACCATATTTTAATTATATTCACAAATTCAAACACAATTTTATGAACTTGGGATAATGTAAATAAGTGTGTTTCTTTAATATACCATGTGTTACTTTCAAATCTTCATGTTGAATCACCACTGTATTAATTAGTAAAAGTAAAATTTTATTACAATAGATCTTGTTTGTAACCATTTAGAAAGTTTGTAAATATAATATAATCCTTGTGGTAATGTCCATGGCTTATGAGACAGTATGTTTGAGAAAACATCATAAGAAACAATTCAATGAGTACCCTTTTTATCAAGATTTTCCACTAGCTCACCCAACTCTGTCACATGATAACTACATGTTTTGTTGTACTCCAAAATATCTCCTGTTATTACACTCTTTACCAATTTCAAACCTAGGGAGAGTCAGTAACCTTATAAGATTCACTTGTGTAAATCCTACATAGAAAATTAAGTGTTGTTTGATTTGACTGCAAATATAAGTAGCCATTAACCCAACATTACCGGAGTGATACCGTAGATGACAATATAACCAACAATCAGTTTACCTTATTGTTCTTTTTATCAGCTCATGATGAGCGTCTAAGGAAGAAATGTCAGTTTGCATATAGATATTATGTTTGCACCATTGTTACCATCCTTATTTAGAATGCCTCTTCTTTACTGATACCTCAACTAGATGTATTCTATCAATAGTTCTGGTGTGGGCGTTCTCAGTTACTTTTATGTTATTACTCATATATTTATTTTAAACCTTCTAATTAGTTTAACATATTGGCTATCAGTATTTTATTACCATCCTCTGATGCATACCGAAACCTGGGAGCATCAGTAGTATGATGTATATGTGTGTCTGCTATGATTATTACTATACTTGTGGGATTAAATTTAAAAGCAGAAGTAGAATACACCACCATGACTCTAGTAATACCTCTTTGATAACTATACACACTGTCCTTGCCAGCAACCAATCCCTGGTAACCCTCATTCACTATAAAAATATGAAAACTTAAAAAACAAAAATGACTTCTTCAGTTAGCGAGTGTATGGGAAACTTGGTCACTCATGGGGATCATTGTTTTACACCTTGTCCACAACCCGCAGGGACACCACTAAGGGTATCCCCCGATTCCGTGGACCTCTTCTTGCCCACAACCCGCAGGGACACCACTAAGGATGCCCCCCGATTCCGTGGACCTTGTCTTGGTCTGTGTGGGGGCCCTGGACAGGCCCATCATCAAATAAGTTTATTAAATTAGAATCAAAGTCACAATATTTATCTGCATCAGTATCTTTTTCTTTCAACTGATATCACCACCAGGTCGGAAACCTTCTTGCAGTGAGACGCATTAATTCAATCGGTTTGTTTCACAGGGACGGGTCTTGCCTTTGATCTACGAGACATTTAATTGTAAGAATTTTCTCACCATTGCATAGTCTCCAGGCTGGACCTTATAACAACATCCCTTCATAAGCTTGTTTGCTTTTCTGGCAAAGTATTTAGATGATGTGAGAATTAGAGTGACAAGTTTGCTGCTGGATGTTGAATAGGGTTTGCTGGTCTCCCCCAAAAAAAAAATGTATATATAAATTTAAAAAATGATCTTACAGTATAAGGGGACAGGTTCAGTGGCTGCTGAGGAGTAGTGTGAATGTCATACAAAACCGAAGACAAAACTTCAAGTCAACTCATGGTAATTTCCACACCCACCCTAAATAATGTGTTCTCAATGTGCATTTGTTAACATGTTCAATTTTGACTAAAACCTTTTAGTGTGTGGTGAGTGCAACCAAATTTTCATACCCATATATTGACTTATTCCTTAGAATACCTTTCCTGTCAAATATGTACCTCTATGATTTTTTTTAATACCATATACCTTATGGGATAACATATCTGAACACAAATTTCTCAATAAATTTCTTTGCTGTAAAGGATGCTGTACATGGGACAGCTGGGATGTTCCTTATAATCAAGATAACATATCAGATACCATTTAAATATAATGACAATTTTGTATGCATGTAAATTCAATAAATTTATTTTTAAACTTAGGAATGGACCAGTGGTAGGAGAAATGTAAGATGGTTCTATAGGAATAATTTTCCTGAGTTCATTCTCTTGCAGATGAGTTTGGGACTCCTTTTCTCTGCATAAGATGAAATCAACATACATGCCCTCTCTCTCCTTACATGGGTCATCCCATGGGCAGCTTCCGCATATGCCAGGAGGAGGGGTTTTGGGAGCTACTGGTCTGCCCCCACCATCTTTACATAGGCCATTAGCCTTTTGACTGCATCCATTCATCATCCATTGGCACATTCCTGTTAAATACACAACTCTTGATGCTTTATGAGCTTCTACTGGTCAATTGTAAAAACATTAAATTGTATAGTGGTGTGATTCACAACAGTGGCAATCTTATTTTTGTTACCAAGTGCAACAAGATCACTTTATAACATGTGAGCTTGACACTTAACAACTACTGCCTTTGCAGGGAGTTGCACAGCCTCAATGAGCTCCTTTACTTGCTGTGATATTAGCGTATTACATCATAGCAAAATCACGATGGAAAATGAGGATCTCTAAATCCAATACTACCGCATATCCCGTATATGGCCATCCTGAGTCTCCTTGTTGGTGACAACTACAATCTTTGTAGATGGCAGTGGCGTGTCAGAGATATCAGGTCTAATTGGAGAAATTTTGCTTTAAATATTCCTCACAATCATGTTCTAAATCCTGCATCTCATCCATCCTCTGGGACTCCCGGGTCCCACCAGGTAGCAGAGTAGCAGGATTTAGCATACCACACCTGACAATAGTCAGGTCATGTGGCGCTGGGAGCAAAAGTTCCCAACGAGAGAACCATGCACTGGAAAGTGTCTTGTCCGTGAAGAATTCATTAGAAAAGATGTAGCATTAGAGACACATAGTGTGCGGTGTTCTGTAATTTCTATACAAAGGCTGCAGCAGCTGCCACAGTCCTTAAACATGTTGGTAAAGCAGATGCCACTCGGTCAAGTGTGCAACTGTAGCACCTGATGGGTCTATGTGAACCCCCATGTATATGTGTTCAAACTCCCAAGGCCGCTGCTTGTTGTTCATTACAGTAAAGACAGGTATACGATAAATCTGATATATCCAGTGCTGTGGTTTCTGTCAGTGCGTGTATCAGAGCCTCAAATGAAGCAATGATGTCAGTATATTGTACTTTGTCAGCTCTGTGTCAGTTAGATTTAGTAGTACAGGTTGAGTATCCCTTATCCAAAATGCTCGGGACCAGGAGAATTTTGGATAACGGATTATTCCGTATTTCGGAATATTTTTATATTTCAATGATGTATTTTGAAGTATCTTGCATTTATGCTGTATAAACACATAATATACACACAAATATATTTTATTACCACATAAAATGCACACAAATATATTTTATTTGTTCAAAAAACAAGGTTTCAAAACGTGAAACAAAATGTGTGTACTATCTCAGCACTGAATTTAAATGCAAATCAATCATTGTCTTGCACATATATAGTGGCAGTTACATATCATGTCCCCAGTGATGCTGTTACAAATGTCCCCAGTGAGTTTTTAGCAAAAAAAAAAATTTTTTTCACTTTCTGGAATGTCTGGTTTTCGGAATAATTCGGATAATGGATATTCGGATACGGGATACTCGACCTGTAGTAATAGAAAAGGTGTCAGTAAGAGAATCCTGTATAGAATTTAAACACATCATTAGATCATAAACATATTGAATCAGCATTGTGGTAGGAATCATGCAACTCATTGTGGGACATAGTGGGGCTGTCCATAAAACTTTGGCTTAATTGAGTCCACGTATATTGGACTGTGCTGTAAATAAATGTAGTAAGTCCTGACTATCTGCTATTTGATTGTAAGAACTATGCAGATCATAAATCAATGATTAGATGACTGTATTACTTCCATAACTGTAAAGTGAATTGATTTACACTAAAAAAAATAATAATCAGAATAATCACATTGGGCAGATAACCTGCAATAACGGAGTGTTGCAACTACTATGGGTATTAGATAATATGCTTTGTTGTAAAATCTGGAAAAAAAAACTATTTCTTGTGGTCTATAGATGTTTAGAAACTTGTGACATGATTAGTAATGAAAAACTCATCAAAATACTAATTGCTTAATGCCCTATGAGCATCACTCGTATCCTCTAACCCCGTGACCCCTAACCCCGTGAGGGTCCTCATATCGGTTAGTGCCTTCTGACAGCAATGTCTCATGGATTCCTGTTAATAATACACAATTTCTTCCAAACCTCTGAGAAAAAAATAATCATTAAATCATTAGAAATATTTGAGAGAATATCATGATTAGTTGTGCAGCAAATGCGATTACTAGTAGCAGTACCCAGTAGTGCTGCACCTAATTGTGACCTCCATTCCTTTTTTGTGGGCTCATATGCATGACCAATGGATCTAGTAAAGTGGCAACATGCAATCAGATAAATCAGTAAGCATAAAAATGCAACTCAATATGCATCTTATAATAATCACTATAAAAATCTGTATTTTTCAATAAGCGCTTTGATAAGGATTCTGCAGAGGTACCTGCAGACTCAATATTATTTTCTAAAGAATTTCTAGTGGCTCAGTAATAATAATAATATATATATTTATTTTTTTTAAACACTTGCTTTTTCTGTGCAAAATTAAATGCATTAATTTGTAAATTAATCTTTTCTCTGGAATGGTCACACCTCTATTGGCTGGGATTTAATTTAAATAAAACAAGCAAAAGCAATAGCATTATTAAGCTCAGACATCATATTAGCATTTGTCATTTGGAAAAAAAAAATGGCAGTTTTTAAACAGATGTTGATAAAACAACATTATCACTTGAGGGAAGCAATGGGGAGGGGGCTGGAGGTCATCCTTGGGTATGGCTGATCACTGTCCCATACAGAACATTGCAATAACTTTAATCTATTCATTGTGCTTTTTCAAAAGGGTAAACAATATCTTCAATTCTAAGATCTTTCAACACATAATTGTTTAAATGTCCTTGTTATGGAAAACAGTTCTGTAACACTCCTTGGATATTTCACATCATTTAGGAATACAACTTTACTCTCTTATCAATCTCATTAACCATTTCCTGCCTTTAATTTCCTATTGAGTTATTTCTGATATTACTCTCACCTCATCACTGAAAAAAACTTCTTCCCTTCTGCTTTTTCAAAAATTTCAAAATTATTCTTTTTTTTCCCCATTTTTTTTTTCTCCCTAAGGCTCTAAAAAAGATATCACCTCTCCTAACTTCTCACTGAACAGAATTAACCCCTCAGTGGGACAGTACAATCTTTACAAACATATGTGGGTTAGTGGGATATACTATCTCAATTCTTGAAGCTTTCACCACCTGTCACCAGACCATTGCGCGTTCACTCTCATCAAATAATCATTACCTCACAGGTGCATTATCATCGCCAATTCCAACTAACTATGACCAGCATAGTATTTTCTATTCCTTCTCACTTGCTCAAACCAGTCACATACTCAGAGTACTTTCTGTGATCCCATACAAATGCTTAAAAAGGTGTTACCTCTTTCAAAGACAAAAATGTAAATAAAATAAATGAAAAATTTCCCCCCAAAAAACCTAACCTTGCGTTATGTGTCTGTCACTGTTATCACACCTACGCCTTCCACATACTGTCCTCTGTTATCAGTATAGTGGGCCACCTACTGTCCATCTCTGTTATCAGTATGGTGTTTCATCTACTGTCCTCTGTTATCAGTAGTCACGTGTTCCACCCCCACCCTTTTTTCTCAGTATATTCTACCTTGCACGTAGGTGGCAGATACCCCCTGTGAATCTCGCTACCGGCCAGCACTGTCACAGGAAAAAAATCAACTTGTTAAAAAAATTATATGCAATATGTCAGTCTGTTATCATATCTGCACATTGTCTAAGCGATCATTACACGCTTAGATCACTATCTCCCTTGGTTATCTAGCTAACTGTGGCCACAGTATTAACCCCTTAAGATACTTTATCAATTTAGTACCCTCCCCCTTTCAAAACAAACAAAATTAAATTAACACAAAAACAAAACAAAAATTGGCTTAAAGAAAACCCCACAGCCTTGAGTCAGTTATCACTGATTACCTTCCATTCATAAGAATAAAAATAAACCCAGGATTTATCTGCGCATTACTCAAGGTATATCTGATTCAATATATGTATCCAGATCAAGCAAATAGGCAACAGTAATTGCCAACAGAAAACATGGTCTAATATATCAATATGAACCTTTAAGAATAGATGTTATATTGGACTTATATCTCATCGATATATATCACTTTTCTTATCCAAAATGTATTACTCATTAAATGAAAAAAAAAACATTGAATTCACATGATCATTTCCTGTTTCTTTACCTAACATGGACAACTCCTTATCTCGCATTACATCAACTGAATCCATCACTTTAGAGTTTCCAACTCACAGCTGCTTTGTTTAATAAACCAAAAAAATTAAATCAAAAACCCATAGCAGAAAAACATCAGTCCTACATTACGTACTTCATCTCCGCAAGACAAGAGATCACA
This sequence comes from Crinia signifera, assembly GCF_055691185.1. Classification (NCBI taxonomy): domain Eukaryota; kingdom Metazoa; phylum Chordata; class Amphibia; order Anura; family Myobatrachidae; genus Crinia; species Crinia signifera. The sequence continues at coordinate 2,375,130 of NC_139223.1, forward strand.
AAAACTTTACAATGAGATAAACTCGATCTTACTTTCTTTGTTATAAACAATATTCCAATTAACTTTATTTATTCTGGTGGTAAAAATGAACTGCTACTTGGCTTACAATATTAGCGTCTACTCCTTTAAACTCTGTATTTTAACGGACCTCTGTCTATGGATATAAAGAAATTAGCTTAAACTGTTATTGTAATCAGACTGCTTGCTAGCTCTAACAATGCAACGTATACTTAATTATTTATTAACATTTTCTTATATAAACCATATACAGTAGACAATCCGGGGGTTTCCAAACAATACAGATTATGGATAAATCATGCATTCCATTTCTTCCACATGTTGCTGGCCAGTCAACCAGAAAGAAATGTAAATGCACAACCTCCTATCTCTAATCACCAAATTATAAGCACGGGAAAACCTACAACAAATATATGCAACTTCTTTAAAATTTATAGATTAGACAAACAAAGAAACTCTAATTATCAAAACAACCGCTACAGATTAGTTACTTAAGCAATATCCTCAGCAGACAATATACACCAAACAATCCAACCGCGGTCAAAAAATAAAAACAAACAAAAAAATACTGTCATTTAAAGAATTATTTTTTTTTTAAAGTATAAAATCATTGCCAGCATAACCTTTATATCAATATGCTTGCTATAGTCTGCACGCTTTGCAAAAAAACTAAAGAAATATTCTTCCTGACTCAAGCAAGGTTGTTTACAACTTCTTGCCAAGTTTCTCGCTGCTCTCCTTATCTATTCTCTGACACAGAGAAGAAATGGGCGATACGGGGGGGTTTAGCAAGCTGACAGTCTGCAAAATGCAGCGTTGTCTTTCCATGCCTTAAATTACGATCTATTTGTTTTATAATTAAAGAGCGAATTTGCTTCAAGTAATTTTGGATTACCACACTTTAACAGATGTTGAGAAAGATAAGGGTACAAAAATGCACCGACTTTACAATTTTTTCTACACATTTTTTTTTTAAATAGCTAATTTTTTTTTTTTTCTTTTAAACTTTGATTTTCTCAACTGATAAAATGTGAAAACCAACATCATTGAATCTGGCTGGGGCCTCCAACTGATAACACAGATATTTATCTGATAAGATTAGATATGATTGATAACCCAAACTTTTATATATTTACTTTATTACCTTTAAATATAACGGCAACGCTGAAATGATTGCACACCCACACAACCTTGTTAGAAAATGTATGACAATGCTTTACTTGAAAAATAGCTTCATTACAGGTATTTGCAAATGCAGACTAACACAAGAAACATAAAACTGACTAGCTAATACTTAAACAGTAATTCTAAATCAAATCAAAATGGACACCTTTCAAGGACAGTGATCAGCCATGATTAAACCTCCTTCATAATTACCTCCAGCCCCCCGTGCTTCCTTGTTCTTCCTCAACTGCCTTTTTCCTCCTCCTATCACTCTGATATTTAAACCTTTATCACATTAATTAATTAATTACTCATAAGCATTGAGTCTTATTGGCAAGCTCTGCTTTCAATCATGATGTCATAATTAACCCAACACCCAACTTCAGTGGCCTTGTGGGTCTACGCATGTGTGGCCTTGTTCCCATATTATTCAGTTTGTGGAGACTAGCTTTCTGTCCTTGCTACATTATACTGTCAACATCACATTCTTAAGCTTCTAAAACCAAAAACAATTCTCTATAAGAAATCACTCTTACAGCACTGTTCTGAATGATCAGCCATTTTATAATATTATTATGCAAGTCATGCCTAACAAAATGGCTGCTGCTTCTAACAAACACCTGCTGCTTAGCGCAAAGGGTAGGCCTCATACGGCGTGGCTAGTACCTTGTGCAACAAGCTAACGCCACCTGCAGCAATAAATAACAATATTTGAGAAAACAGTATAACAAAAGTATATAATTATTGATGCGTTATTTCAGTTTTAACAGGTACATGCAGTGTATATGGGTGGTATAGGGTACACACAGTAGTACAGTGGGTATAAGGAGTATATAGTGTATACGCAGTGTATACAGGTGGTATTATAGGGTACGCACAGTAGTACAGAGGGTATAAGGAGTATATAGTGTATATGTAGTGTATACAGGTGGTATTATAGGGTACACGTAGTAGTACAGAGGGTATAAGGATTATATAGTGTATATGGGTGGTATTATAGGGTACACACAGTAGTACAGAGGTTAAAAGGAGTATATAGTGTATACGCAGTGTATATGGGTGATATTATAGGGTACACACAGTAGTACAGAGTTTATAAGGAGTATTATAGGGTATATGTAGTAGTACAGAGGGTATAAGGAGTATATAGTGTATATGTTGTGTATATGGGTGGTATTATAAGATACACACAGTAGTACAGAGGGTATAAGGAGTATATAGTGTATACGCAGTGTATACAGGTGGTATTATAGGGTACACACAGAAGTACAGAGGGTATATGGAGTATATAAGGTATGATAACACAGATATTTATCTGATAATATTAGATAGGGTGTATGCAGTGTATATGAATGGTATTATAGGGCATGCGCGGTTGTATATAGGGTACATACAGTGTAAACGGGTGGTGTTGTAGGGTATGTGCAGTAGTACAGAGGGTATAAGGAGTATATAGTGTATGCGCAGTGTATATGAGTGGTATTATAGGGTATGCGCAGTAGTACAGTGGGTATAAGGAGTATAAGGAGTATATAATGTGGTATGCACAGTTGTACAGAAGGTATAAGGAGTATATAGTGTATACGCAGTGTATATCGGTGGTATTATAGGGTATGCGCAGTAGTACAGTGGGTATAAGGAGTATATAGTGTATATCGGTGGTATTATAGGGTATGTGCAGTAGTACAGAGGGTATAAGGAGTATATAGGGTACATGCAGTGTATATGGGTGGTATTATCGGGTACACAGTAGTACAGTGGGTATAAGGAGTTTATAGTGTATGCGTAGTGTATATGGGTGGTATAGGGGATGAGCAGTAGTGCAGAGGGTATAAGGAGTATATAGTGTATATGGGTGGTATTATAGGGTACGCACAGTAGTACAGAGGGTATAAGGAGTATATATCGGTGGGGATGCGGTCATTTGGTCTACTGCATTATGGTAGAAAGTCATTAGGTCGAATCCATTAGGTCGACATGCTAAAAGGTCGACATGACTCTAGGTCGACATGGGAAAAGGTCGACATGATTCTAGTTCGAAAGGTCATTAGTTCGACAGGTCATTAGTTCGACAAGGTCATTAGTTCGACATTGTCTATGTCGACATTCACAAGGTCGACATGGAGTTTTTCACTGTTTTTTTAGCCAACATGTGCCGACAGGCGGTATTTCATGCCCTACCATCCACTAGGGCGTGGTGGGAGAATAAAATAGTGTGCCGAGCGTAGCGAGGCACCGTGCCCGACGCATAGCGAGCGCAGCGAGCGCTGCGAGGGGATGCAGTGCACTTTAAACTGTGTCCATGTCGACTGTGTTGACATTCAGGTAAAAAACAGTGAAAAACCCCATGTCGACCTTGTGAATGTCGACATAGACAATGTCGAACTAATGACCTGTCGAACTAATGACCTTTCGACCTAGAATCATGTCGACCTTTTCGCATGTCGACCTAGAATCATGTCGACCTAATGGATTCGACCTAATGACTTTCTACCATAATGCAATAGACCAAATGATCCCAACCCATATCGGTGGTATGCACAGTAGTACAGAAGGTATAAGGAGTATATAGTGTATACGCAGTGTATACAGGTGGTATTATAGGGTACGCAAAGTAGTACAGAGGGTATAAGGAGTATATAGTGTATACGCAGTGTATACAGGTGGTATTATAGGGTACACGTAGTAGTACAGAGGGTATAAGGAGTATATAGTGTATATGGGTGGTATTATAGGGTATGCACAGTAGTACAGAGGGTATAAGGAGTATATAGTGTATATGCAGTGTATACAGGTGGTATTATAGGGTATACGCAGTAGTACATAGGGTATAAGGAGTATATAGTGTATATGGGTGGTATTATAGGGTAAGCACAGTAGTACAGAGGGTATAAGGAGTATATAGTGTATACGGGTAGTATTATAGGGTATGCACAGTAGTACAGAGGGTATAAGGAGTATATAGTGTATATGGGTGGTATTATAGGGTACACGCAGTAGTACAGAGGGTATAAGGAGTATATAGTGTATATGGGTGGCAGTGGTGCAAGTAGAATTTTTTTCTTGGTGGTACTAATAGCCTCCACCAAAAATGGGCGTGACCATGTGTCATGAGGGGGCGTGGTCACACAAAGCTAGAGGAGTGACTAAATGACAATAGTGGCTTGGCATCAGGAGACAAGGAATGAGAAACAGGGAATGTCAGGGGGTGGGTTGGCTCTTGCTTGGGGGAGTGACGGGCAGCTTGTGCTTACAATTGTGGAGCCTGCTCTTCATGCTGTCGTAGCTGCTGATGCCTGTTGGTGTGACAGGCTAAATCAACAGTAGCCGATAGCTGCATACATCACCACTCATAACGCTTGGTGGGCGGGCTGCGGATGCATTATATTTAAACTTAAAATAAAAATAGAAATGACAGTGGATCAGGGGTAAGTGGTACTGCGTACCTGCAACATATTTCTTACAGGTACTCCGTACCACCCCGTACCACCTTACTTGCAACACTGATGGGTGGTATTATAGGGTAAGCACAGTAGTACAGAGGGTATAAGGAGTATATAGTGTATACGGGTAGTATTATAGGGTATGCACAGTAGTACAGAGGGTATAAGGAGTATACAGTGTATACAGGTGGCATTATAGGGTACACACAGTAGTACAGAGGGTATAAGGAGTATATAGTGTATACGCAGTGTATACAGGTGGTATTATAGGGTATGCACAGTAGTACAGAGGGTATAAGGAGTATATAGTGTATACGGGTAGTATTATAGGGTATGCACAGTAGTACAGAGGGTATAAGGAGTATACAGTGTATGTGCAGTGTATACAGGTGGCATTATAGGGTACACACAGTAGTACAGAGGGTATAAGGAGTATATAGTGTATATGGGTGGTATTATAGGGTATGTACAGTAGTACAGAGGGTATAAGGAGTATATAGTGTATACGAGTGGTATTATAGGGTATGCACAGTAGTACAGAGGGTATAAGGAGTATATAGTGTATACGGGTGGTATTATACGGTATGCACAGTAGTACAGAGGGTATAAGGAGTATATAGTGTATACGCAGTGTATACGAGTGGTATTATAGGGTACGCACAGTAGTACAGAGGGAATAAGGAGTATATAGTGTATACGGGTGGTATTATACGGTATGCACAGTAGTACAGAGGGTATAAGGAGTATATAGTGTATACGAGTGGTATTATAGGGTACGCACAGTAGTACAGAGGGAATAAGGAGTATATAGTGTATACGCAGTGTATACGAGTGGTATTATAGGGTATGCACAGTAGTACAGAGGGTATAAGGAGTATATAGTGTATACGCAGTGTATACGAGTGGTATTATAGGGTACGCACAGTAGTACAGAGGGTATAAGGAGTATATAGTGTATACGCAGTGTATACGAGTGGTATTATAGGGTATGCACAGTAGTACAGAGGGTATAAGGAGTATATAGTGTATACGCAGTGTATACAGGTGGTATGATAGGGTACGCACAGTAGTACAGAGGGTATAAGGAGTATATAGTGTATACGCAGTGTATACAGGTGGTATGATAGGGTATGCACAGTAGTACAGAGGGTATAAGGAGTATATAGTGTATACGCAGTGTATACAGGTGGTATTATAGGGTACGCACAGTAGTACAGAGGGTATAAGGAGTATATAGTGTATACGCAGTGTATACAGGTGGTATTATAGGGTACGCACAGTATTATAGAGGACAGTATTCAGGATGTGCATCCTGCATTATTGTAGCACAAGCATGGAGACACTGGGCGGGGCTCAGGTGATTGGCAGGTGGGCGGGGCTCAGGTAACTGGCTGGTGGGTGGGGCTTTTGGCTCAGGTGTAGGAATAGGGGAAGTAGGACACTCTCCCAGGCGACGTTTTTTTCTCTGCAACCTCAATAGGGGAAGTGAGAGACAGACACAGAGACTACACGCTGCAGGGAGACAGACACTTACAAGAGACTGCTGGTGACAGACAGGTTAGTAAAGCAGGATACAGTGAGAGACAGACACAGAGGGTGAAATGTAATAGGATGAGAGATTCAGAAAGTGAGAGATTTGGTAAGAAATCTCCAGTTTTTTTAAAGTGGCAATCATTGACACAGCAAAACCAGTGTGATTTTGCTGTGTCAATGATTGCCACTTTAAAAAAACTGGAGATTTCTTACCAAATCTCTCACTTTCTGAATCTCTCATCCTATTACATTTCACCCAGAGACTACACGCTGCAGGGAGACAGATGCTTACAAGAGACTGATAGTAGAAGACAGCTGGGTTCTCAGGACCCCAACAGTGCACATTTTCCAGGTCTCCACACAGAATCACTGGTGAACTAATTATCTCCACCTGTGATCTTTTAAAATGTGTCGGTGACTAATGCATGCACCTGCCGGGTGACCAGGAAACCATGCATTGTGGGGGGTCCTTGAGAACCAAGGTTGAGACCCACTGCTATAGACTATACCACCCAACATGACCCTCTCCAGGAGGGCATTAGACTGCAGATAGACATTAGCTACAGACTGCCAGTGACAGGTCAGACCCTACAGAGACAGCCAGTGACAGGTTAGACCCTACAGAGACAGCTGTATAAGAGACTGCCAGTGACAGGACAGACCCGACAGAGACAGCTGTACAAGAGACAGCCAGTGAAAGGTCTGACCCTACAGAGACAGCTGTACAAGAGACTGCCAGTGACAGGTCAGACCCAGGAGAGACAGCTGTGTAAGAGACTGCCAGTGACAGGTCAGACCCAGGAGAGACTGCTGTATAAGAGACTGCCAGTGACAGATCAGACCCAGGAGAGACAGCTGTATTAGAGATTGCAAGTGACAGATCAGAACCTACAGAGACAGCTGTATAAGAGACTGCCAGTGACAGATCAGAACCTACAGAGACAGCTGTATAAGAGACTGCCACTGACAGATCATACCCTACAGACAGCTGTATAAGAGAATGCCAGTGACAGATCAGAACCTACAGAGACAGCCAGTGACAGATCAGACCCTACAGAGACTGCTGTATAAGAGACTGCCAGTGACAGGTCAGACCCTACAGAGACAGCTGTATAAGAGACTGCCAGTGACAGATCAGACCCTACAGAGACAGCTGTATAAGAGACTGCCAGTGACAGGTCAGACCCAGGAGAGACAGCTGTATAAGAGACTGCCAGTGACAGGTCAGACCCTACAGACAGCTGTATAAGAGACTGCCAGTGACAGATCAGACCCAGGAGAGACAGCTGTATAAGTGACTGCCAGTGACAGGTCAGACCCAGGAGAGACAGCTGTATAAGAGACTGCCAGTGACAGGTCAGACCCTACAGACAGCTGTTTAAGAGACTGCCAGTATAAGAGACTGCCAGTGACACATTAGACCCTATAGAGACAGCTGTATAAGAGACTGCCAGTGACAGGTCAGAGCCTACAGAGACAGCTGTACAAGAGACTGACACTGACAGATCAGACCCAGGAGAGGCAGCTGTGTAAGAGACTGCCAGTGACAGGTCAGACCCTACAGAGACAGCCAGTGACAGGTTAGACCCTACAGAGACAGCTGTATAAGAGACTGCCAGTGACAGATCAGAACCTACAGAGACAGCCAGTGACAGATCAGACCCTACAGAGACTGCTGTATAAGAGACTGCCAGTGACAGGTCAGACCCTACAGAGACAGCTGTATAAGAGACTGCCAGTGACAGATCAGACCCTACAGAGACAGCTGTATAAGAGACTGCCAGTGACAGGTCAGACCCAGGAGAGACAGCTGTATAAGAGACTGCCAGTGACAGGTCTGACCCTACAGAGACAGCTGTACAAGAGACTGCCAGTGACAGGTCAGACCCAGGAGAGACAGCTTTTTAAGAGACTGCCAGTGACAGATCAGACCCTACAGACACAGCTGTATAAGAGACTGCCAGTGACAGATCAGACCCTACAGACACAGCTGTATACGAGACTGCCAGTGACTGGTCAGAAGCGAGGGAGACAGCTGTACAAGAGACTGCCAGTGACAGATCAGACCCTACAGAGACAGCTATATAAGAGACTGCCAGTGACAGGTCAGACCCAGGAGAGACAGCTGTATAAGAGACTACCAGTGACAGGTCAGACCCAGGAGAGACATCTGTACAAAAGACTGCGAGTGACAGGTCAGACCCAGGAGTGACTGCTGTATAAGAGACTGCCAGTGACAGGTCAGACCCTACAGAGACAGCTGTATAAGAGACTGCCAGTGACAGGTCAGACCCTACAGAGACTGCTGTATAAGAGACTGCCAGTGACAGGTCAGACCCTACAGAGACTGCTGTATAAGAGACTGCCAGTGACAGGTCAGACCCTACAGAGACAGCTGTACAAGAGACTGCCAGTGACAGGTCAGACCCAGGAGTGACAGGCCAGACCCTACAGAGACTGCCAGTGACAGGTCAGACCCTACAGAGACTGCCAGTGACAGGTCAGACCCTACAGAGACAGCTGTATAAGAGTCTGCCAGTGACAGGTCAGACCCAGGAGTGACAGGTCAGACCCTACAGAGACTGCCAGTGACAGGTCAGACCCTACAAAGACTGCCAGTGACAGGTCAGACCCTACAGAGACAGCTGTATACGAGACTGCCAGTGACAGATCAGACCATAGTTGCCTACCCTCCTGCATTCTGCAGGAGACTCCCTGAAATAACAGCAATCTCCCTCTCTCCCTCATTAGTCTAGCAATCTCCCTCATGTCACCTAGCCCACATTACACTGTTACCTCATAGTTACCTCCCCTACTGCATTCTGCAGGAGACTCCCTGACATAGCAGCAATCTCCATCTCTCCCTCATTAGTCTAGCAATCTCCCTCATGTCACCTAGCCCACATTACACTGTTACCTCATAGTTACCTCCCCTACTGCATTCTGCAGGAGACTCCCTGACATAGCAGCAATCTCCATCTCTCCCTCATTAGTCTAGCAATCTCCCTCATGTCACCTAGCCCACATTACACTCTTACATTTTTAGGGAAAAAAGGAATGAGAGATAGATACAGTTACATTGAATCATCAGCACCATTTCCCAGCACTTACCAAGTATAGTAGCTCTTACTAACTGCTTTAGGGATCATCTACATTTGTATATAAGTCATATTACAAGATTCCCCTCAGATGTAGCAGTACACACCCACGCTTCTAGGTGCCATGTTCACAATTTATTTTCACAATCTCTCCATACATGGAACTAGACACGCCCTTTAGGAGGAGCATGACACGCCCCCTCAATGGGGCGCTGTGCAAAATTCTATTACCAACTATAATCTCCCTGAAACTGTTTTTCAAAAGTAGGCAAGTATGGATCTGACCATACAGAGACAGCTGTATAAGAGACAGCCAGTGACAGGTCAGACCCTACAGAGACAGCCAGTGACAGGCCAGACCCTACAGACAGCTGTATAAGAGACAGCCAGTGACAGGTCAGACCCTACAGAGACAGCTGTATAAGAGACAGCCAGTGACAGGACAGACCCTACAGAGACAGCTGTATAAGAGACTGCCAGTGACAGATCAGACCCTACAGAGACAGCTGTATAAGAGACAGCCAGTGACAGGTCAGACCCTACAGAGACAGCTGTATAAGAGACAGCCAGTGACAGGACAGACCCTACAGAGACAGCTGTATAAGAGACTGCCAGTGACAGGTCAGACCCAGGAGAGGCAGCTGTGTAAGAGACTGCCAGTGACAGGTCAGACCCAGGAGAGACTGCTGTATAAGAGACTGCCAGTGACAGGTCAGACCCAGGAGTTACAGCTGTATAAGAGACTGTCAGTGACAGGACAGACCATACAGAGACAGCTGTATAAGAGACTGACAGTAACAGATCAGACCCTACAGAAACAGCTGTATAAGAGACTGCCAGTGACAGGTCAGACCCAGGAAAGACAGCTGTATAAGAGACTGCCAGTTACAGATCAGATCCTACAGAGACAGCTGTATAAGAGACTGCCAGTAACAGATCAGACCCAGGAGAGTCAGCTGTATAAGAGACTGCCAGTGACAGATTAGACCCAGGAGAGACAGCTGTATAAGAGACAGCCAGTGACAGGACAGACCCTACAGAGAAAGCTGTATAAGAGACTGCCAGTGACAGGTCAGACCTTACAGAGACAGCTGTATAAGAGACTGCCAGTGACAGGACAGACCCTACAGAGACAGCTGTATAAGAGACTGCCAGTGACAGGACAGACCCTACAGAGACAGCTGTATAAGAGACTGCCAGTGACAGGACAGACCCTACAGAGACAGCTGTATAAGAGACTGCCAGTGACAGGACAGACCCTACAGAGACAGCTGTATAAGAGACAGCCAGTGACAGGACAGACCCTACAGAGAAAGCTGTATAAGAGACTGCCAGTGACAGGTCAGACCTTACAGAGACAGCTGTATAAGAGACTGCCAGTGACAGGACAGACCCTACAGAGACAGCTGTATAAGAGACTGCCAGTGAAAGATCAGATCTTACAGAGACCGCTGTAAAAGAGACTGGCAGTGACAAGGAATGGCTAAGGGCCTGCCTATGTTCTTCACTAGTGGTTCAGCTTCACACAGCGATCACAGTCCTCCTCCTCACCACCACCCCCCCCCCCCCCCCCCCTCCATTAGAAATGTAAAGAGAGTTAAGCGGTCATCAAAAAAGACACCAAACAACTCAACCTTCTAAATACACGGTATAACAAATTCCCAAGAAGAGTCCAAGGGTGTTGGTGGTTGCTATGCCTGACTTTCCTATCACTGTACGGGAAGAGGTGGCTCCTTCCACCATTTGCAGCACGCCCTCTGCATATGCTGGAAGGATCACCCACAGTCCAGTTCCTGATTTAGAAGTTGTTAATGTTGTACACCAGGAGGAGGATATTGATGTAGCTGGTGCTGAGGAGAAAGTTGAGGAGGAGGATGCTGATGGTGTGTGGTTTGCTTAAATGAGGCACCGGGCGAGACAATTGTTGTCCGTGGGATGCAAAAGACCATCACCATGCCTGGGCAGAAGACTAAAAACTCCACCTCTTTGGTCTGGAATTATTTTTATCCAGATCCGGACAACTGTCTGGCCATATGTAGCTTATGTACAGCTGGAATAAGCGGGGTAGGGAAGTTGGTCACCTAGGGACATCCTCGCTTATGTGTCACCTGAAGTTAGTTTATAAGTCACTGTTTAGTTCAGAAACTGTGGCTAGGACGTAAGCAGTCCAGGGACACCTAAATCCCTTGTTGTATCCAAGCACCTGACCACACCAGCAAGTTACTCCTCGTCAATTTCCTCCTCCATCCGGATCAGAATTAGTCCTGCAGGCCATGTCACTGTCATGACTGAATCCACTTCCATCCGGGATTCCTCCGGAGGATCCTGCAGTGGTACGCCTACTACTGCTGCCACTGCTACTGCTGAGTCGGTCATCATCCCAGAGGGGAAGTCGTTAAACCGATATGTCTTTCACTAAGCAATTGACCGCCCAACAGTCATTTCCCATGAGTATGAAGTACGACGGCAGTCATCCGATGGCGAAGCGGATAACTGCGGCCTTGGACAGCTATGTTGGTGTTAGATGTGCATCCGGTGTCCGCCAAAAGTGGAGTGGGATTTAGACGGTTGATGGAGGTATTGGGCGGTATTCAATGAGCCTGATTCGCCATGTTTTTATGGCGAATTTGTGCTGTTTGGCGAATTTTTGACAAAAACGGTGAATCACCCTATTCAATGACCAGATGGCGAATACATTTCAAGGTTTTTTTCGCCATGATTCACCGAGTAGCAATCGCTATCTTTTTATGGTGAAGTGGAATGTGAACTTTTAAAATAAAGTGTTTTGTTTTTTACATTTTGTGTCAAAAAATCAGGAATTTTATTCTGAGGAGGGGCATGCTATTTTTATTCATGTGCTATAAGCACATGAATATATATTTAATTTAAAAAAAATATATATATATATATATATATATATATATATATATATATATATATATATAGGGTACAGATGAGGCGGCACTCGACAGACTTTGTTGCAGATAAAAAAGGATTTATTTCATTCCAACCAGTTTCGGGGTTACCCCCCTTCGTCAGGGACAGCAGTACACAAAATGGCAATGCATGCATCACAATATATACCAAATACCGCACAATCCCATTGGTTCCCACCACCCCCACAATCAAGACACAACATAGAGCTCACCTGTTCAAGTCCAGCATTCCCGCCAACGGAACGTGCAAAACTACACGTCCGTCATGGAAGCAGACACCAAACAGCCGGGATTCAGTGTCAGACGCCACTTCCGCACACCACGTTGCCAAGGCAGCGGGGAAAGCGTCATGACGTCATCAACCGATACCCGGAACTCCAGCAACAGGGCTGAGACGCACGTTCAGCCGGCCAATCAGACAGCCGTCTGAGAGGCAGAACCAACGCGTCAGAGTCCTGTGCCGGAGTCGGAGCGCTATGAACAGTTGCCTAGGCAACAGTAACAATAATACACTGAATACAACATCTATTCAAAGTTGAAAAAACTGCAAATGCCGTCATAAAGTACATGGTAAATAATACATAGTAATAATAACTCATACAAAGTGCCGACACAGAACTGCCCGCAGGATCACTGGGTGTCAATCCCGATCCGGTGACTAGGCTGAGTCCTGAAAAACATATACATGAAAAAACTTGTACATCTGTGTGAACAAACAGATTAACCTATAAGTAATTATTATTAAAGAAAGCACTGTAAGCCAAGTGTCTCATTTAACCCTTTTGGGGCCAAGGTATTTAAGACAAAGATCCAGCGGCTTTCCCGCTGTAATAAAGCTTTATTTCTATTACCACCCCTGGCTGTGGGTGGAATGTGGTCTATTATAATAGATCTGATACTCGCCACACTGTGTTTAAATACCCCACAGTGTCTAGCGAATGGTTGGTCGCTAGAGCCCTTGAGTAGAGCCTGCTGTATGGCTGTCCTATGTTGGGCCATTCGTGTTTTGAATTGGGTTTGTGTCTTCCCAACATAGGACATGCCACATGGACATGTCAAAAGATAAACCACGTAAGTAGAAGTACAGGTTAAGGCAAAATTGATCTTAAAATATTTTCCCGTATGTGGATGTCTGAATTTGTCACAAGGTGCGAGGCTGCGACAGGTCACACAACCCAGACATCTATAACATCCTAATTTGTGGGAAAGAAAATGTTGGGCTGGTTGTTTCCTATCCCACCCCGTGATGTCTAACTTCACCACAGAATCCTTAATGTTTTTATTTCTCGTAATACTGGGTAAGACATTGCTGTTAGATAACAAAGGTAGTTTTTTATCAGAGGATAGCATGGGCCACCACTGTTTAATTTGTTTAGTGACATGACGGTCGGATGCTGAGTACTTGTGTACCCACGGGATCTTAGGCTTTTGATCTACCACAGTTGGAGCAGGGCGGGTGACCAAAAGGGAGTCCCTGGACATGGACAATGCACGCTGTTTGGATTTAACCAAATCAGCCTTTTTATATCCTCTTTGTATAAACTTCTGAACTACCTTATCCAAAGTAGCCTCAGTTTCAGATACGTCCGAAGTAATCCTTCTGGCCCTTAATAATTGAGAATAGGGCAAACCCCTACGCAAAGCCAGGGGATGGAAGCTATCGTTACGTAAGATTGTATTGCGGTCAGTGCTTTTAGTAAATAAGGCGGTACTGATCACGCCATCATGTATTAAAATATTCACATCTAGAAATTGCACAGAACTTTCATGAATGTTATAAGTAAATTTAATGGCACTATCTGAGGTATTGTGAACATCTAATAGGGTCTGCAGTGACTCCCTTGTATCCATCCAGAGTATCAACAGATCGTCGATATAACGACGATATAGGCAGATCTCTGATCTGAGCCTCACCTTATCAACATCATAAAATAGCTGACACTCTGTATGGTACATGAATGCGTTGGCATACGCCGGAGCCACCGCAGATCCCATGGCACAGCCAGAGACTTGTAGCAAGAATTTGCCATTATACAAAAAATAGTTTCGAGTTAGTACCAAACGTAACAACAAAAGGAAAAGTTCAACAGGTGGACCCACATAAGCTGAATTATTAGAGATAATAGAACGGACAGCCTCTACACCTGCATCATGGGGGATACAGGTGTAGAGGCTTGTCACATCCGCCGTGCAAAGGTAGCTCACGGAGCGCAAATCCCTCTGTGCCCCCAAATCTCTAAGGGTTACCAAGAGGGAAGAAGTGTCCTTTAAATAAGAAGGCAGTAACTGTATACAGGGATTCAGGATGCTGTCAAGATACACCGAGATAGGCTGGTAGAGTGACCCCCGGGCCGAGATAATGGGTCTGCCCGGGGGGTCCACCAGCCCCTTATGTATCTTAGGCAGCGTATAAAACAAAGGTACCACAGGAAAAGTGACAGTTAATGCTTTACATAACTCTGCAGATATGGCCCCATTTAGTACCGCAGTGTCTAGAATTTTATCCAGTTCTAACTTATAACCCTTTGTAGGATCTGCTGGTAGTAATTTGTAGACAGAATCATCATTTAATTGTCTAGAACATTCCCTCTGATAATCACCCAAGTCCTGCACCACCACCATATATATATATATTTTTTTTTTTTTTATTATTTTTTTTTTACACAGCAGCCAGCAGGGGGCGCCGGAGCCGAGCCGCTCATTAGATATTCATATATTCACTGCACCCGATCGTTATCGGGTGTAGTGAATATACCCGGTCCCCTGCTGGCACCCCGGGGGGCAGCCTGTGCTGCCTGGCACCCGGGGAGCCCACCTCCCCCCCACATACGCTCTAGGGCAGGCAGAGAGACTTCCATCTCCCTGCCTGCCACCGTCCTCAGGCTCCCTGCGGCATTGCAGCAGGAGCACAAATTCGCCAGTCAGGAGCAGTGAGCCCCTGACTCGTTGAATACCGGAGCCGTCGAGGCTCCGGAACGCGGCAGGCAGTGGCGAATGTGCAGCGAATCTTAAACAGGATTCGCTGCACGTCGCCAGTATTCACATTGAATACCGCCCATTGTGTCCCTGGTACCAAATCCCACCTAGATTCCATTTCACTAGGTAGGTGATACCGAGGATGTACATAGACGTCCATGCTCTGAAAAATGCAATTGTACCCACTGTCCACTTAAATATGGACATGTGGACAAGTGGTTCAGGGCAAACTAAGGACTATATGACTGTGACAGTCCACTGGGCATTGCCTTCTGCAGCAACAGCATCTCCTGCACCCCAGCTCCTTCCAAGGCAGGCTACGCTGTGTATCACCGGTTTCAGTAAGAGGCACAACACCGACAACCTCTTATACCCAGTTCTCACTGCAAGACAAATTCCTGAGTCTAGCATGTTGACTCGATAATTTGCCTTTTGACAGATTTTTTTTTGCTGTGTGAACGGGTCAAACTGTGTCAAAATTCCCGGGTCTCTAACCCTGCTTTTTACCTGTGTTTGAGATCCGGGTATGCAGACATGGTTATATCCGTTCACACTGCAAAAAAACCTGTGTTAAAAGGCAAATTACCGGGTAGCACTGCTTCACCTGGGAATTTGCCTTAGCAGTGAGAATGGGGTCTGGCGCCGCAGTCCCTGGCATTTAAATGCTGGTTAAAGCCGTGTTGTTCACACTCACAGTGTGAAGATGGCATGAGAGAAACTGAGGGAAATCATCTTGCAGTAGCTTACCCCACTTTAGACTCTCCTGGTGATTTGTGGTGTCGGACAATGCCAGTAACATTGTGCAGGCATTACATATGGGCAATTTCCAGCACGTGCCATGTTTTGCCCACAAAATAAATTTGGTGGTGCAGCATTTCCTAAAAACTGACAGGAGCATGCAGGAACACTTTCAGCATTCTGTTACTGCCTGCCAAAGGCTGGAGCGGGAGCAAAAACTCCGCAACCTGCCCTGCCATCAGCTGAAACAAGAGGTGGTGACGCGCTGGAACTCCACCCTCTATATGCTGCAGAGGATGGAGGAGCAGCAAAAGGCCATTCAAGCCTACACGGCAACCTACAACATAGGCAGAGGAGCGGGGCTGCATCGGACAAAAGCGCAGTGGAGGCTGATTTCCGTGTTGTGCAAGGTTCTCCAGCCGTTTGAACTAGTCACACGTGACGTCAGATCCAACACTGCCTGCATTAGTCAGGTGATTCCCCTGATCAGGCTGTTCTAAAAGCAGCTGGAGAAAGTGAAGGAGGAGCTAAAGCGGAGCGATTCCGCAAAGCATGTCGCTATTGTGGATGAAGCCCTCCATACGCTTTGCTAGGATACAAGGGTGGTCAGTCTGTTAAAGTCAGAGGAATACATTTTGGCCACAGTGCTCGATCCTCGGTTTAAAGCGTATGTTGTGTTTCTGTTTCCGGCGGACACAAGTCTACAAAGGTGCAAAGACCTGCTGGTCAGGAGATTGACATCTGAAGGGGACCGTGACACGGCCCCAGCTCCTCCTTCATTTTCTCCCACACCTGTGCCTGCAGGAAAACAGCTGAAATTTCGGACACAACCCACTGGTGGGGATGCAGGGCAGGCGGTAGAGAGTTTGGACATATGGTCCGGACTGAAGGACGTGCCAAGGATTGCTGACGTGTCTACTGTCGCTGCATTGGATGCTGTCACCATTGAAAAAATGGTGAAGAATTGGTTTGGTGACAGCATCCAAGTAGAAATGTCAGACAGGGATTCAGTACTGAATCCCGGCGGTCGGGATCCCGGCGTTCAGAATCCCGACGCCGGAATCCCGACAGCCAAAATCCCGACAAGGGGGGACGTGGATCGCCCCGCCTTGCGGGCCCGGTGCCTCGCTACGCTCGGCACACTAATTTATTCTCCCTCCAGGGGGTGTCGTGGACACCCACGGAGGGAGAATGTGTCGGGATTTCGGCGGTCGGGATTCCGGCGTCGGGATTCTGAATGCCGGGATCCCGACCGCCGGGATTTTAACTGCATCCCGTCAGACAGTCCTTACCTGTACTGGCAGGGAAAAAAAGGCAGTTTGGAGGCCCCTGTACAAACTGGCTCTATTTCACCTGAGTTGTCCCCCCTCCAGTGTGAACTCCGAAAGAGTTTTTAGTGCAGCGGGGAATCTGGTCAGAGTGCGGTGTAGGAAGTTGCTTCCGCAAAATGTGGAGAAAATGATGTTCATCAAAATGAATGATCAATTCTTCAATGAAGACCAGGAATTGCCTCCAGAGATTATAACGGGACCTGTGATTGTTGAGTCCAGTGGGGATGAATTGATAATCTGTGAGGATGAGGAAGTACACACTGAAGGGGGTGAGGAATTAGAGGATGAGGACAACATCTTACCTCTATAGAGCCAGTTTGTACAGGGAGAGGTGACTTGCTTCTTTTTTGTACGGGCCCAAACAAACCAATCATTTCAGCCACAGTCATGTGGCAGACCCTGTCGCTGAAATGATTGGTTTGTTAAAGTGTGCATGTCCTATTTCCGCAACATAAGGGTGGGTGGGCAGTCCCAAGGTCAATTCCATTTTCCACCTCTTTTTTTCCATTATGTGCTTTTTGTTTTTTGGGGCCTAGTTTTTCAAACCGCCAATCTGTCTGCCACTGAAGTGCCACTCCTAGATGGGCCATTTGTTTGTGCCACCCACTTGTGTCGCTTATCATTTTCATCCAGCTTCCTCGGTGCAACCTTTTGCCCTAAAAACAATATTGTGGGGTGTTCAGAATAGACTGGAGATGAGTGATAATTGATGAAATGATATTGAGGTTAATAATAGCGTAGGAGCGGAAAAAAAAACTAAATTCTGTGATTTTTGTGATTTTTAGTTTTTTGGGCAAAAAAAAAAAAAACAGATCCAAAACATGAAAATGGTGGTGTTTTGGAACAGATACAGACCCAAAATGTGTTTCACAAAAATAATATATATAAGTAATATTCCTGTTCCTCAGCCAGTAGGTGGCGGTCTACAGCAGGGTAGTATCACTGTATATCAGCCAGTAGGTGGTGGTCTATACCAGGGTGATATCACTGTTCCCTATCCAGTAGGTGGCATTCTATACCAGGATAATATCATTGTATATCAGCCAGTAGGTGGTGGTCTATACCAGAGTAATGTCACTGTTCCTTAGCCAGTAGGTGGCGGTCTATACCAGAGTGATATCACTGTATATCTGCCAATGGGTGGAAGTTTATACACGGGTAATATCACTGTATATCAACTGGTAGGTGGTGGTCTATACCAGAGTAGTATCCCTGTATATTAGCCAGTAGGTGGCGGTCTATACCAGGGTGATATCCCTGTTCCTCAGCCAGTAGGTGCTGGTCTAAAGCAGGGTGATGTCACTGTATATCAGCCAGTAGGTGGAGGGCTATACCAGGCTAATATCCAGGTGGTGGTCTATATCAGGGTAATTTCACAGTTACTCAGCCAGTAGGTGGTGGGCTATACCAGGCTAATATCCATGTTCCTCAGCCAGTAGGTGGTGGTCTACAGCAGGGTGATATCACTGTTCCTCAGCCAGTAGGTGGTGGTCTATACCAGGGTGATATCACTGTTCCTCAGCCTGTAGGTGGTGGTCTATATCAGGGTGATATCACAGTATATCTGCCCCTGGGCCGGTGATCTATATCAGGGTGATATCACTGTTCCTCAGCCAGTAGGTGGTGGTCTATACCAGGGTGATATCACTGTTCCTCAGCCAGTAGGTGGTGGTCTATACCAGGGTGATATCACTGTTCCTCAGCCTGTAGGTGGTGGTCTATATCAGGGTGATATCACAGTATATCTGCCCCTGGGCCGGTGATCTATATCAGGGTAATATCACTGTTCCTCAGCCAGTAGGTGGTGGTCTATACCAGGGTGATATCACTGTTCCTCAGTCAGTAGGTGGTGGTCTGTACCAGGGTGATATTACTGTTCCTCAGCCAGTAGGTGGTGGTCTATACCAGGGTGATATCACTGTTCCTCAGCCTGTAGGTGGTGGTCTATATCAGGGTGATATCACAGTATATCTGCCCCTGGGCCGGTGATTTATATCAGGGTGATATCACAGTTACTCAGCCAGTAGGTGGTGGTCTATAGCAGGGTAGTATCACTGTTCCTCAGCCTGTAGGTGGTGGTCTATATCAGGGTGATATCACAGTATATCTGCCCCTGGGCCGGTGATCTATATCAGGGTAATATCACTGTTCCTCAGCCAGTAGGTGGCGATCTATATCAGGGTGATATCACTGTTCCTCAGCCAGTAGGTGGTGGTCTATATCAGGGTGATATCACTGTTCATATTATAAAGGGAAAAGGGAAGGGGGATAGACCAGTGCACAAGTATGGTTGGTTTAGAGCAGTGAAGAAAATATGTATGGATCCACAATATGTTGAATATAAATACAAGTAAAAAGGACTTGTTTGTAATAATAGGTGTGGAGGTGCTCCCTAGAGAGTAATAATGGGTTATTTGGAAAAAAGAAGGAAAGACTCTCTTTTTGTCGGGGCACTCTTTGTCAAAATAGTATTTGTAAAACGTATGTCAAGTATAGATCAGATATATTAAGGGGGGACTTGATGGGTTTCTCAAATATGCATGATATGAACAATTGTAGTAAGACGTGTTAAGAAGAGTCAAGGGAATAATCCCTGATATGACAAATGATATCACTAAAATTAATCTTTATTATAATATTTTAAAATTAGTACTAGACATGGACACACAGAAAAACAGAAAACATATAAAGAAAGATACGTGTACCCAATAATAAACAGAGGCTACAGCCTGTACTGGTTTGTACCAAGAGGCTACAGTGTATACCATATGTATGAAACAAAACTAATTTCCTGTTTAGATAATTGTATCAAAAGTTGCAATTGGTCTCTCTATGAAAGGTATAGTTAAACTGTAAAGTATCCTTTAGGATAGTAGCATGCAGTAACAGGCTAGTAGCAGTCAAGAGTCACAAATCATCAGCAAAAGAGTATAGGTATAGGTAGTATCTTTCAGGTTAATAAATTATCACAGTGAATATCTCGTATGTAGCTTCAAGCGAAAATATAGGTAGTAGATATAGAAGTGGAGATTTAAACAACAAGGAAATTATGGTTTAATAAAAGGTCCCCTCCTTAAGTTTGCAGGAGTAAGAAAAAAGGGAAAGAAATGAGCGAAGAAAAGAAAAAAAAAGAAAAAAAGAAAAAAGACCCCACAAGTTTCCCTGGTGTCAGTGCGCCAACTTTATATACCTATAGTGTGGCAATGAGTGCAGCTATTCACAGCCAGGTCTCCCTAGTCGTTACCAGCCACACTCCGCCACACCAGCTTCCACTAAGTGTAATTAGTGGGCTTTTACAGGTATTGTGGGACGTCGACCTTGATCCCTATTATCCTTGAGGTGGCTGCTGCCCAGCTCTGTATACCTATGACAAGGTTAGGGGTTCAAAGGTTTCCTTCAGTGGGGTCACCCCCTCTGTGTACTCAGGAGGCCCTGGTTTTGTCAGCTTCCGTCAGCATAAAGATATGCTGAGGGGCTTTTGTAGGTATTGCGGGTGAGCGGACCTCAAATCGCCTAGGATAAAATTGGAGATGGAAAGAGTGGTGGTTGCTGTCCAATATATTTATACCTATGACAGGGTTATGGGTGCCATTGGTTTCCTACCAGAGGGGTCACCCCCGCTGTGTACTAAGATGGCCCAAATTTATGTCGGCTTCCGTCAGTGTCTTCTAACACTGAGGGGCTTTAAAGGTATAATGGGCAAGCACACCCCCTAACTTGTGGGTATGAGGTCAGAATAGTTCATACACAAGGTTTGAAGGTAAGAGAGTAACAGTGTTCTAAATAAGAGTACTGACATATGCTTTAGGGCATATGGTGAGCAGAAACAAATTTAAGCTTATATATCAGTATGGAGCTCTGCTGTTATACCAAAAATAGGGGAGAGAGGCGACAAGAGGGAAGAGAGAGGGAGAGTCAGAAAAAAGTAAGAAAAAAGAGAAAAGAAGAAGGAGGAAAATAAGACAAAGGGAAGAAAATAGGGAAGAAGATGACAGGAGGGAGGAGACCGTGAATACCTCCTTGTTCACCCCGGGGGTCAGATCCAGGACCTCGCCCGAGTATGCGCCGCTGTCAGGCTGGAGGATCAGCGTCTGATGCGCTGGCCGTTTAGCAGGGGATTACACCGGCTGGGACCTGTTGTGCCTCCTGTATGTCTCTGCTCACGCTGGAGGGTAAGCAGATGATGCACCGGCCGCTCACGGAAGGTTGAGACGGCTGGGACCTATGGTGCCTCCGTGTGTCTCGAGCTTGATTGCCGCGTGTGCTACAGGAGCTGTCAGCCGGTAACCGCGAGCACTCTCTCCCGCCCGCTGTCTGATGCTGGAAGGGGAGGGGAGTGTGAGCCACGGGCTAGAGGTGTCCTGGCGTAGCGGCGCTGCTAAGCAGCGTAAGATGTAAAAGGTTTAGCAGCGTATATTGCTGTCTGCTTCCAGTGATGTCAGCGGTATGGGATCTGACCGGGGGATATCAAAGGGGACGTCCTTGGCAATCCAGGTGTCCCAGAGCGCTGCTGTCAGCGTATAGGGTGACCACAGGTGACCACATATCAAAGGGGACGTCCTTGGCAATCCAGGTGTCCCAGAGCGCTGCTGTCAGCGTATAGGGTGACCACAGGTGACCACAGACGATCGTTTCGCCGATAGGCTTTCTCAATGTGTGTGGAGGGTAGTTCTATAAGGTGCTCTTAAATAGCATGTGGTTTTGAACATCTAGTACTGATTGGTTGGTAGGTGAGGGGGGAGTGTAATACTCTCACCTCCACCTGAGTAATGGGAGAAAAAGATTGGGGCCAAAAAATCCCCAGGTGTGTGCGCTCTCAAAGGAGAAATCATAATAAATAGTCTCTAAATAGAGTGAAATAATTTACTGAAATTGTTAGGGAATACATGTAATGCCTAAGAAGTGATATATCATTTAATAAGAATAAACAAGAATACTATATATATGCTTTATTTGTATTGGGTCTACAGATAGGCAAGTATCTGCTATGCGACTGTTTCACCTAATTAATGAGAGAAAGAGATTGGGGCCAGAAATCCCCAGATGTGTACGCTCTCAAAGAGGAAATAATGGTAAATTGTCTCTAAATAGAGTGAAATAAATTACTGAGATTATTAGGGAATACATATAATGCATAGAAGTGATATATCATTTAATCAGAATAAATATGTGCTTTTATATGTATTTAGTCTACAGATAGGCAAATATCTGCTCTGCGACTGTTACACCTAATTAATGAGGGAAAAAGATTGGGGCCAAAAATCCCCAGATGTGTACGTTCTCAAAGAAAATTTATAGGTAAATTGTCTCTCAAACGAGTAAAATAAATAACTTAAATTGTTAGGGAGTACACTAAGTACATGAGAAGTGATATATCATCTTTTTGAATAAACAAAAATATGTTTACCCAATATGTATGTGTTTATATTTGTATTGAGTCTTCAGAAAAGCAAAAAGCTGCTCTGCGACTGTTTGCAGGAAAATGGACGGAGGAACCTCTGATATGTAGAGGGAAAAGAAGATAGATATATTGTAAAATATACATAATAATAAGGTATTAAATCCTGAGTGATTTGCTCAGATGGCCTGTATGTAGAAACTCCATACTGCAATGGCTTTTATTAGTACAATAATGGGTGAGGATTTTTGATAGGATTGTCATTATTTTAGGAGGTTGTATAGAAGGTTGTATGTGAGCAAAGAAGTTAGTGAGGATTTATTGGGTTTTGTTATCAGAGGAAGCATCCAAAGGTATTGTTTTCATTTAGTCCCCAAGGATTAGTGGTGTTCAGTTCAAAGATCCATCTACATTCTTTCCTGAGGAGTTCCTTAGTGATGTCCCCTCCTCTGATACCGAGTCTTACACTCTCCAAGCCGAAGATTTTCAATCCTTGAGGAGACCCTCCATGATTGGTCAGGAAGTGTCTGGCTACCGATGTCAGTTTCTTCATTTTATGTGTATCTGACTCGGCATTCCGAATATTGCCCACATGTTCTAGGAGTCTTAGTTTCAGTTTTCTGCTTGTCATGCCGACATATTTCATTCCGCATGGACAGACCAGGCAATACACTACCCCCAGTGTTTCACAGCTCATGAAACTCTCAACCCTCAGGGTTTTTCCAAAACGATTGATTACTGTGTTTTTCTTGGTGATGTAACTACATCCCTTACACTTGCCACATGGGAAGGTTCCAGTTACTTTGGGTTTAAATTTCGGGGTTCTTTGAAAATGGCTTTGTACAAGTCTGTCCCTCAAATTCTTTGCCCTCCTCCAACTGAATTGAGGGCCTTTGATAGTGATGGTATCTAGGTCTGGGTCCATTTGTAAGATAGGCCAGTGTTGTTTGATAATATTTTGCAGCTCCTTCCATTCATCACAGAAATTTGTGATGAATCTGGTTGCTGATTCCTTGTCCTCTTTTTTGTTTGTTGGGAAAATAAGGCCTTCCCTTTCTTGTTTGGAGGCCAGATGTTTTGCCCATTTAACCGATCTCTTGCTGTAACCTCGTTCAACCAATCTGTTGGACAGTTCTATACTTTGGTCCAAAAAGATCTCCTTGGTTGAACAATTCCTCCTTAGCCTTAGAAATTCTCCCTTAGGTATGTTCTTGATTGTCGGTGGGAAATGGGCACTGTCTTTGAAAAGAAGGCTATTGGTAGCTGTTTCTTTTCTATACAGTTTTGTCAGGAGTTGATTGTTATCCGAACGGTAAATGGTGAGATCCAAGTAAGTAATCTGATTTCTACTGATGCAGTGGGTGAGTTTGAGGTTGAGGGTATTGTTGTTCAGTCTGTCAATGAATTGGAGAAGGCTTGTCTGGTCTCCTTGCCATATCAACATAATGTCGTCGATATATCTTACCCAAGTGACAATTTTGCTAGTGTAGGGTTCGTTGTCTTCTGAAAAGACGTGTTCCCTCTCCCACCATCCGAGGAACAGATTGGCGTAAGTGGGCGCACACGCCGCGCCCATTGCTGTCCCTCGGATTTGCAGGTAGTATTTATCGTTGAAAGTAAAACAGTTCCTCTCGAGGACAAATTGCAGTAATGTTAGTAGAAATTCACCAAAGTCATCAATACCTTCCATGGTGAGGAAGAATCTAATTGCTGTGAGTCCTAGGTTGTGAGCTATGCTGGTATATAAGGACTCAACGTCCAGGGTCACCAGCAGTTGGTCCTCCTCAAGGTAGATATCATGAATTCTGGCCAGAATGTCCCTTGTGTCTTGTACATATGATGGTAAGGTTAAGACATGGTGTCTGAGATGTTTATCAAGAAATATACTGGCTTGTTCTGATAAGCCATCTATCCCAGAGACTATTGGCCTTCCAGGTGGATTTGATAAATTCTTGTGCACTTTGGGTAACATGTAGAAAGTTGCAGTTTTGGGGTGCTCCACAGATAGAAAAGAGTGTTCACTTTTGAGAATTGTGCCTTTTTTGTAGGCCTCATTAATCATACGGTCATACAGGATCTTATAATTGTTGGTAGGGTTAAACATCATCTGTTTATAGCAGTTGGTATCCAAAAGTTGTCGGTGGGCTTCTTGTATATAGAGGTCTTTAGGCCATAAGACAATATTGCCTCCTTTGTCTGAAGGTTTGACAATAACATCCTCCCACGATGATATTTCCTTTAGAATATGTTGTTCTTCCGGAGTTACATTGGAGTTTTTATTCGGCCTTCTTTGTGTTGTCAGTTGATTCATATCCCTAGAGACAAGGTCAAGGAAGATTTTGATCTCAGGGCTAAGGTTGTCCTGGGGCATAAATGTACTTTTCTTTTTGTAGATGGTTCGACTTGTTCTCCCTTCTTCATTTGTGGGTTGGTTTTGTAAATCCTCCAGAATTTCGATCATTTCTAGATCTTGTTGTGTAAGATCTTGTTCTGATGGTGTATTGGGGGGTCCATTGCTGTTTAAACTGGCTTGTTCTTTACTTGCAAAGTATTTTTTAAGCAGTAATTTCCGGCCATATAAACGTAGATCTTTTTCCCACATGAAGCGGTTCATTGATGTGTTGGGGGAGAAAGATAAACCTTTACTGAGAATTTTGGTGTGTTGCGATGTGAGGCATCGATCTGTTAAGTTGATTACTGTTAATTTGCCTTCCATGCTCACTGTACTTTCCTGATCCTCTGGGACTGACGTTCGGGTTGTTGAAAATCCCAAGTTCTCCAGTCCCTTCTTTTTCTTCTGCCCTCTCCGGATCTTCCTCTTCCTTGGTTCCGTTGATGTCCTCTGCCCGATGGGCCTACCTCTAAAAAAGGAGCATTAGGTCTTTGAGATGTGGATGGTGGTTCGTCATTCTCTGAGAATTCTGTTTCAGATGAACTATAGTTGTAATTATAAGTGAATTTGCGGTTTTGGTTGCTATTGGTGTTTGTCCATTTAAAAATGTTTCCGTTGGAGAAGTCCTTTTTATCTCTCAAGAACTTGCCTTTCTTCCTTTCAATAATGTTGTCTTCATATTTTTTAAGGTCATCCTTTTGTTGCTCAAATTTCCTCTGGAAATTGAGATCTTTTTCAAAAGTCTCAAGTTTGGTTCCAAAATCTTGTATCGCTTTCTCACAGTCGCTTAGTGTGAGCATATTATGTTTAGTTAGTATTCCCATTAGTTCCATTGAACATTTTAGGAGACACGTTTCCCATTCTGTTTTTAAAGCTTCCGTGGCTAGGTCGAAAGTGGGAAAGATCCGTGGTCTTAGTCCCCTTGGTACAATTTTCTGCTTGATATAGTTATTGAGGGTAGTGACTTCCCAGTTGATGCGTATTTGTTTTTGCATGGAGTTTTTTAGTAAACGTAGGTCATCCTCCCATGGGTTGCCTTCAGTGGATCCAGAGATATTTGTAGGGAAGATGTCATCCATGTTCTCGTTGATATTCCATTTGGATGCCAGCTCTTTCCTTAGGTTGAAGGCCATTTTTATGTAATTTTAGTTGCAGATTTGAGATCCCCAGGAGGTCTCTAATTATTGTTTGAGGGGAATTGAGGCACCAAGACTGTGAGCTATTATTTACGGTTACCGTGCTACTAGTATGAATAGACTGGGAAAACCCAGTGAGGTCAAGGTCTATTATAAAGGGAAAAGGGAAGGGGGATAGACCAGTGCACAAGTATGGTTGGTTTAGAGCAGTGAAGAAAATATGTATGGATCCACAATATGTTGAATATAAATACAAGTAAAAAGGACTTGTTTGTAATAATAGGTGTGGAGGTGCTCCCTAGAGAGTAATAATGGGTTATTTGGAAAAAAGAAGGAAAGACTCTCTTTTTGTCGGGGCACTCTTTGTCAAAATAGTATTTGTAAAACGTATGTCAAGTATAGATCAGATATATTAAGGGGGGACTTGATGGGTTTCTCAAATATGCATGATATGAACAATTGTAGTAAGACGTGTTAAGAAGAGTCAAGGGAATAATCCCTGATATGACAAATGATATCACTAAAATTAATCTTTATTATAATATTTTAAAATTAGTACTAGACATGGACACACAGAAAAACAGAAAACATATAAAGAAAGATACGTGTACCCAATAATAAACAGAGGCTACAGCCTGTACTGGTTTGTACCAAGAGGCTACAGTGTATACCATATGTATGAAACAAAACTAATTTCCTGTTTAGATAATTGTATCAAAAGTTGCAATTGGTCTCTCTATGAAAGGTATAGTTAAACTGTAAAGTATCCTTTAGGATAGTAGCATGCAGTAACAGGCTAGTAGCAGTCAAGAGTCACAAATCATCAGCAAAAGAGTATAGGTATAGGTAGTATCTTTCAGGTTAATAAATTATCACAGTGAATATCTCGTATGTAGCTTCAAGCGAAAATATAGGTAGTAGATATAGAAGTGGAGATTTAAACAACAAGGAAATTATGGTTTAATAAAAGGTCCCCTCCTTAAGTTTGCAGGAGTAAGAAAAAAGGGAAAGAAATGAGCGAAGAAAAGAAAAAAAAGAAAAAAAGAAAAAAGACCCCACAAGTTTCCCTGGTGTCAGTGCGCCAACTTTATATACCTATAGTGTGGCAATGAGTGCAGCTATTCACAGCCAGGTCTCCCTAGTCGTTACCAGCCACACTCCGCCACACCAGCTTCCACTAAGTGTAATTAGTGGGCTTTTACAGGTATTGTGGGACGTCGACCTTGATCCCTATTATCCTTGAGGTGGCTGCTGCCCAGCTCTGTATACCTATGACAAGGTTAGGGGTTCAAAGGTTTCCTTCAGTGGGGTCACCCCCTCTGTGTACTCAGGAGGCCCTGGTTTTGTCAGCTTCCGTCAGCATAAAGATATGCTGAGGGGCTTTTGTAGGTATTGCGGGTGAGCGGACCTCAAATCGCCTAGGATAAAATTGGAGATGGAAAGAGTGGTGTTGCTGTCCAATATATTTATACCTATGACAGGGTTATGGGTGCCATTGGTTTCCTACCAGAGGGGTCACCCCCGCTGTGTACTAAGATGGCCCAAATTTATGTCGGCTTCCGTCAGTGTCTTCTAACACTGAGGGGCTTTAAAGGTATAATGGGCAAGCACACCCCTAACTTGTGGGTATGAGGTCAGAATAGTTCATACACAAGGTTTGAAGTAAGAGAGTAACAGTGTTCTAAATAAGAGTACTGACATATGCTTTAGGGCATATGGTGAGCAGAAAACAAATTTAAGCTTATATATCAGTATGGAGCTCTGCTGTTATACCAAAAATAGGGAGAGAGGCGACAAGAGGGAAGAGAGAGGGAGAGTCAGAAAAAAGTAAGAAAAAAGAGAAAAGAAGAAGGAGGAAAATAAGACAAAGGGAAGAAAATAGGGAAGAAGATGACAGGAGGGGAGGAGACCGTGAATACCTCCTTGTTCACCCCGGGGGTCAGATCCAGGACCTCGCCCGAGTATGCGCCGCTGTCAGGCTGGAGGATCAGCGTCTGATGCGCTGGCCGTTTAGCAGGGATTACACCGGCTGGGACCTGTTGTGCCTCCTGTATGTCTCTGCTCACGCTGGAGGGTAAGCAGATGATGCACCGGCCGCTCACGGAAGGTTGAGACGGCTGGGACCTATGGTGCCTCCGTGTGTCTCGAGCTTGATTGCCGCGTGTGCTACAGGAGCTGTCAGCCGGTAACCGCGAGCACTCTCTCCCGCCCGCTGTCTGATGCTGGAAGGGGAGGGGAGTGTGAGCCACGGGCTAGAGGTGTCCTGGCGTAGCGGCGCTGCTAAGCAGCGTAAGATGTAAAGGTTTAGCACGGTATATTGCTGTCTGCTTCCAGTGATGTCAGCGGTATGGGATCTGACCGGGGGATATCAAAGGGGACGTCCTTGGCAATCCAGGTGTCCCAGAGCGCTGCTGTCAGCGTATAGGGTGACCACAGGTGACCACATATCAAAGGGGACGTCCTTGGCAATCCAGGTGTCCCAGAGCGCTGCTGTCAGCGTATAGGGTGACCACAGGTGACCACAGACGATCGTTTCGCCGATAGGCTTTCTCAATGTGTGTGGAGGGTAGTTCTATAAGGTGCTCTTAAATAGCATGTGGTTTTGAACATCTATACTGATTGGTTGGTAGGTGAGGGGGAGTGTAATACTCTCACCTCCACCTGAGTAATGGGAGAAAAAGATTGGGGCCAAAAAATCCCCAGGTGTGTGCGCTCTCAAAGGAGAAATCATAATAAATAGTCTCTAAATAGAGTGAAATAATTTACTGAAATTGTTAGGGAATACATGTAATGCCTAAGAAGTGATATATCATTTAATAAGAATAAACAAGAATACTATATATATGCTTTATTTGTATTGGGTCTACAGATAGGCAAGTATCTGCTATGTGACTGTTTCACCTAATTAATGAGAGAAAGAGATTGGGGCCAGAAATCCCCAGATGTGTACGCTCTCAAAGAGGAAATAATGGTAAATTGTCTCTAAATAGAGTGAAATAAATTACTGAGATTATTAGGGAATACATATAATGCATAGAAGTGATATATCATTTAATCAGAATAAATATGTGCTTTTATATGTATTTAGTCTACAGATAGGCAAATATCTGCTCTGCGACTGTTACACCTAATTAATGAGGGAAAAAGATTGGGGCCAAAAATCCCCAGATGTGTACGTTCTCAAAGAAAATTTATAGGTAAATTGTCTCTCAAGCAGAAAACTGAAACTAAGACTCCTAGAACATGTGGGCAATATTCGGAATGCCGAGTCAGATACACATAAAATGAAGAAACTGACATCGGTAGCCAGACACTTCCTGACCAATCATGGAGGTCTCCTCAAGGATTGAAAATCTTCGGCTTGGAGAGTGTAAGACTCGGTATCAGAGGAGGGGACATCACTAAGGAACTCCTCAGGAAAGAATGTGGTGGATCTTTGAACTGAACACCACTAATCCTTGGGACTAAATGAAAACAATACCTTTTGGATGCTTCCTCTGATAACAAAACCCAATAAATCCTCACTAACTTCTTTGCTCACATACAACCTTCTATACAACCTCCTAAAATAATGACAATCCTATCAAAAATCCTCACCCATTATTGTACTAATAAAAGCCATTGCAGTATGGAGTTTCTACATACAGGCCATCTGAGCAAATCACTCAGGATTTAATACCTTATTATTATGTATATTTTACAATATATCTATCTTCTTTTCCCTCTACATATCAGAGGTTCCTCCGTCCATTTTCCTGCAAACAGTCGCAGAGCAGCTTTTTGCTTTTCTGAAGACTCAATACAAATATAAACATCATACATATTGGGTAAACATATTTTTGTTTATTCAAAAAGATGATATATCACTTCTCATGTACTTAGTGTACTCCCTAACAATTTAAGTTATTTATTTTACTCGTTTGAGAGACAATTTACCTATAAATTTTCTTTGAGAACGTACACATCTGGGGATTTTTGGCCCCAATCTTTTTCCCTCATTAATTAGGGTGTAACAGTCGCAGAGCAGATATTTGCCTATCTGTAGACTAATACATATAAAAGCACATATTTATTCTGATTAAATGATATATCACTTCTATGCATTATATGTATTCCCTAATAATCTCAGTAATTTATTTCACTCTATTTAGAGACAATTTACCATTATTTCCTCTTTGAGAGCGTACACATCTGGGGATTTCTGGCCCCAATCTCTTTCTCTCATTAATTAGGTGAAACAGTCGCATAGCAGATACTTGCCTATCTGTAGACCCATACAAATAAAGCATATATATAGTTATTCTTGTTTATTCTTATTAAATGATATATCACTTCTTAGGCATTACATGTATTCCCTAACAATTTCAGTAAATTATTTCACTCTATTTAGAGACTATTTATTATGATTTCTCCTTTGAGAGCGCACACACCTGGGGATTTTTTGGCCCCAATCTTTTTCTCCCATTACTCAGGTGGAGGTGAGAGTATTACACTCCCCCCTCACCTACCAACCAATCAGTACTAGATGTTCAAAACCACATGCTATTTAAGAGCACCTTATAGAACTACCCTCCACACACATTGAGAAAGCCTATCGGCGAAACGATCGTCTGTGGTCACCTGTGGTCACCCTATACGCTGACAGCAGCGCTCTGGGACACCTGGATTGCCAAGGACGTCCCTTTGATATGTGGTCACCTGTGGTCACCCTATACGCTGACAGCAGCGCTCTGGGACACCTGGATTGCCAAGGACGTCCCCTTTGATATCCCCCGGTCAGATCCCCATACCGCTGACATCACTGGAAGCAGACAGCAATATACGCTGCTAAACCTTTTACATCTTACGCTGCTTAGCAGCGCCGCTACGCCAGGACACCTCTAGCCCGTGGCTCACACTCCCCTCCCCTTCCAGCATCAGACAGCGGGCGGGAGAGAGTGCTCGCGGTTACCGGCTGACAGCTCCTGTAGCACACGCGGCAATCAAGCTCGAGACACACGGAGGCACCATAGGTCCCAGCCGTCTCAACCTTCCGTGAGCGGCCGGTGCATCATCTGCTTACCCTCCAGCGTGAGCAGAGACATACAGGAGGCACAACAGGTCCCAGCCGGTGTAATCCCCTGCTAAACGGCCAGCGCATCAGACGCTGATCCTCCAGCCTGACAGCGGCGCATACTCGGGCGAGGTCCTGGATCTGACCCCCGGGGTGAACAAGGAGGTATTCACGGTCTCCTCCCTCCTGTCATCTTCTTCCCTATTTTCTTCCCTTTGTCTTATTTTCCTCCTTCTTCTTTTCTCTTTTTTCTTACTTTTTTCTGACTCTCCCTCTCTCTTCCCTCTTGTCGCCTCTCTCCCCTATTTTTGGTATAACAGCAGAGCTCCATACTGATATATAAGCTTAAATTTGTTTCTGCTCACCATATGCCCTAAAGCATATGTCAGTACTCTTATTTAGAACACTGTTACTCTCTTACCTTCAAACCTTGTGTATGAACTATTCTGACCTCATACCCACAAGTTAGGGGGTGCTTGCCCATTATACCTTTAAAGCCCCTCAGTGTTAGAAGACACTGACGGAAGCCGACATAAATTTGGGCCATCTTAGTACACAGCGGGGGTGACCCCTCTGGTAGGAAACCAATGGCACCCATAACCCTGTCATAGGTATAAATATATTGGACAGCAACCACCACTCTTTCCATCTCCAATTTTATCCTAGGCGATTTGAGGTCCGCTCACCCGCAATACCTACAAAAGCCCCTCAGCATATCTTTATGCTGACGGAAGCTGACAAAACCAGGGCCTCCTGAGTACACAGAGGGGGTGACCCCACTGAAGGAAACCTTTGAACCCCTAACCTTGTCATAGGTATACAGAGCTGGGCAGCAGCCACCTCAAGGATAATAGGGATCAAGGTCGACGTCCCACAATACCTGTAAAAGCCCACTAATTACACTTAGTGGAAGCTGGTGTGGCGGAGTGTGCTGGTAACGACTAGGGAGACCTGGCTGTGAATAGCTGCACTCATTGCCACACTATAGGTATATAAAGTTGGCGCACTGACACCAGGGAAACTTGTGGGTCTTTTTTTCTTTTTTTCTTTTTTTTTTCTTTTCTTCGCTCATTTCTTTCCCTTTTTTCTTACTCCTGCAAACTTAAGGAGGGGACCTTTATTAAACCATAATTTCCTTGTTGTTTAAATCTCCACTTCTATATCTACTACCTATATTTTCGCTTGAAGCTACATACGAGATATTCACTGTGATAATTTATTAACCTGAAAGATACTACCTATACCTATACTCTTTTGCTGATGATTTGTGACTCTTGACTGCTACTAGCCTGTTACTGCATGCTACTATCCTAAAGGATACTTTACAGTTTAACTATACCTTTCATAGAGAGACCAATTGCAACTTTTGATACAATTATCTAAACAGGAAATTAGTTTTGTTTCATACATATGGTATACACTGTAGCCTCTTGGTACAAACCAGTACAGGCTGTAGCCTCTGTTTATTATTGGGTACACGTATCTTTCTTTATATGTTTTCTGTTTTTCTGTGTGTCCATGTCTAGTACTAATTTTAAAATATTATAATAAAGATTAATTTTAGTGATATCATTTGTCATATCAGGGATTATTCCCTTGACTCTTCTTAACACGTCTTACTACAATTGTTCATATCATGCATATTTGAGAAACCCATCAAGTCCCCCCTTAATATATCTGATCTATACTTGACATACGTTTTACAAATACTATTTTGACAAAGAGTGCCCCGACAAAAAGAGAGTCTTTCCTTCTTTTTTCCAAATAACCCATTATTACTCTCTAGGGAGCACCTCCACACCTATTATTACAAACAAGTCCTTTTTACTTGTATTTATATTCAACATATTGTGGATCCATACATATTTTCTTCACTGCTCTAAACCAACCATACTTGTGCACTGGTCTATCCCCCTTCCCTTTTCCCTTTATAATAGACCTTGACCTCACTGGGTTTTCCCAGTCTATTCATACTAGTAGCACGGTAACCGTAAATAATAGCTCACAGTCTTGGTGCCTCAATTCCCCTCAAACAATAATTAGAGACCTCCTGGGATCTCAAATCTGCAACTAAAATTACATAAAAATGGCCTTCAACCTAAGGAAAGAGCTGGCATCCAAATGGAATATCAACGAGAACATGGATGACATCTTCCCTACAAATATCTCTGGATCCACTGAAGGCAACCCATGGGAGGATGACCTACGTTTACTAAAAAACTCCATGCAAAAACAAATACGCATCAACTGGGAAGTCACTACCCTCAATAACTATATCAAGCAGAAAATTGTACCAAGGGGACTAAGACCACGGATCTTTCCCACTTTCGACCTAGCCACGGAAGCTTTAAAACAGAATGGGAAACGTGTCTCCTAAAATGTTCAATGGAACTAATGGGAATACTAACTAAACATAATATGCTCACACTAAGCGACTGTGAGAAAGCGATACAAGATTTTGGAACCAAACTTGAGACTTTTGAAAAAGATCTCAATTTCCAGAGGAAATTTGAGCAACAAAAGGATGACCTTAAAAAATATGAAGACAACATTATTGAAAGGAAGAAAGGCAAGGTTCTTGAGAGATAAAAAGGACTTCTCCAACGGAAACATTTTTAAATGGACAAACACCAATAGCAACCAAAACCGCAAATTCACTTATAATTACAACTATAGTTCATCTGAAACAGAATTCTCAGAGAATGACGAACCACCATCCACATCTCAAAGACCTAATGCTCCTTTTTTAGAGGTAGGCCATCGGGCAGAGGGACATCAACGGAACAAGGAAGAGGAAGATCCGGAGAGGGCAGAAGAAAAAGAAGGGACTGGAGAACTTGGGATTTTCAACAACCCGAACGTCAGTCCCAGAGGATCAGGAAAGTACAGTGAGCATGGAAGGCAAATTAACAGTAATCAACTTAACAGATCGATGCCTCACATCGCAACACACCAAAATTCTCAGTAAAGGTTTATCTTTCTCCCCCAACACATCAATGAACCGCTTCATGTGGGAAAAAGATCTACGTTTATATGGCCGGAAATTACTGCTTAAAAATACTTTGCAAGTAAAGAACAAGCCAGTTAAACAGCAATGGACCCCCCAATACACCATCAGAACAAGATCTTACACAACAAGATCTAGAAATGATCGAAATTCTGGAGGATTTACAAAACCAACCCACAAATGAAGAAGGGAGAACAAGTCGAACCATCTACAAAAAAGAAAGTACATTTATGCCCCAGGACAACCTTAGCCCTGAGATCAAAATCTTCCTTGACCTTGTCTCTAGGGATATGAATCAACTGACAACACAAAGAAGGCCGAATAAAAACTCCAATGTAACTCCGGAAGAACAACATATTCTAAAGGAAATATCATCGTGGGAGGATGTTATTGTCAAACCTTCAGACAAAGGAGGCAATATTGTCTTATGGCCTAAAGACCTCTATATACAAGAAGCCCACCGACAACTTTTGGATACCAACTGCTATAAACAGATGATGTTTAACCCTACCAACAATTATAAGATCCTGTATGACCGTATGATTAATGAGGCCTACAAAAAAGGCACAATTCTCAAAAGTGAACACACTTTTCTATCTGTGGAGCACCCAAAACTGCAACTTTCTACATGTTACCCAAAGTGCACAAGAATTTATCAAATCCACCTGGAAGGCCAATAGTCTCTGGGATAGATGGCTTTATCAGAACAAGCCAGTATATTTCTTGATAAACATCTCAAGACACCATGTCTTAACCTTACCATCATATGTACA
>NC_139223.1:2410325-2479126 GCF_055691185.1 Crinia signifera
TGGGTTATATCTGACCCCTCGCTGTGTGTGTGACCCAGGTTATATCTGACCCCTCGCTGTGTGTGTGACCCGGGTTATATCTGACCCCTCCCCCGCTGTGTGTGTGACCCGGGTTATATCTGACCCCTCCCCCGCTGTGTGTGTGACCCGGGTTATATCTGACCCCTCCCCCGCTGTGTGTGACCCGGGTTATATCTGACCCCTCCCCGCTGTGTGTGTGACCCGGGTTATATCTGACCCCCCGCTGTGTGTGTGACCCAGGTTATATCTGACCCCCACTGTGTGTGTGACCCGGGTTATATCTGACCCCCCGCTGTGTGTGTGACCCAGGTTATATCTGACCCCTCCCCTCGCTGTGTGTGTGACCCGGGTTATATCTGACCCCGCGCTGTGTGTGTGACCCGGGTTACATCTGACCACCCGCTGTGTGTGTGACCCGGGTTATATCTGACCCCTCCCCCCGCTGTGTGTGTGACCCGGGTTATATCTGACCCCTCCCCCCGCTGTGTGTGTGACACGGGTTAAATCTGACCCCTCCCCCCGCTGTGTGTGTAACCCGGGTTATATCTGTCCCCCGCTGTGTGTGTGACCCGGGTTATATCTGACCACCCGCTGTGTGTGTGACCCAGGTTACATCTGACCCCTCCCCGCTGTGTGTGTGACCCGGGTTACATCTGACCACCCGCTGTGTGTGTGACCCGGGTTATATCTGACCCCTCCCCCCGCTGTGTGTGTGACCCGGGTTATATCTGACCCCTCCCCCCGCTGTGTGTGTGACCCGGGTTAAATCTGACCCCTCCCCCCGCTGTGTGTGTAACCCGGGTTATATCTGACCCCTCCCCCGCTGTGTGTGTGACCCGGGTTATATCTGACCCCCGCTGTGTGTGTGACCCAGGTTATATCTGAACCCTCCGCTGTGTGTGTGACCCGGGTTACATCTGACCCCCGCTGTGTGTGAGACCCAGGTTATATCTGACCCCTCGCTGTGTGTGTGACCCGGGTTACATCTGATCCCCCGCTGTGTGTGTGACCCAGGTTATATCTGACCCCTCCCCCGCTGTGTGTGTGACCCGGGTTATATCTGACCCCTCCCCCCGCTGTGTGTGTGACCCGGGTTATATCTGACCCCTCCCCCGCTGTGTGTGACCCGGGTTATATCTGACCCCTCCCCCCGCTGTGTGTGTGACCCGGGTTATATCTGACCCCTCCCCCGCTGTGTGTGTGACCCGGGTTATATCTGACCCCTCGCTGTGTATGTGACCCGGGTTATATCTGACCCCCCTCCCTGCTGTGTGTGTGACCCGGGTTATATCTGACCCCCCTCCCTGCTGTGTGTGTGACCCGGGTTATATCTGACCCCCCCCCCCCGCTGTGTGTGTGACCCGGGTTATATCTGACCCCCCTCCCTGCTGTGTGTGTGACCCGGGTTATATCTGACCCCCCTCCCTGCTGTGTGTGTGACCCGGGATATATCTGACC
Organism: Crinia signifera; assembly: GCF_055691185.1. NCBI lineage: Eukaryota > Metazoa > Chordata > Amphibia > Anura > Myobatrachidae > Crinia > Crinia signifera. Next base: position 2,411,805 of record NC_139223.1, read on the forward strand.
CCTCCCCCCGCTGTGTGTGTGACCCGGGTTATATCTGACCCCTCCCCCGCTGTGTGTGTGACCCGGGTTATATCTGACCCCTCCCCGCTGTGTGTGTGACCCGGGTTATATCTGATCCCCCTCCCCGCTGTGTGTGTGACCCGGGTTATATCTGACCCCCCTCCCCGCTGTGTGTGTGACCCGGGTTATATCTGTCCCCCCCCCCCGCTGTGTGTGTGACCCGGGTTATATCTGACCCCTCCCCCGCTGTGTGTGTGACCCGGGTTATATCTGATCCCCTCGCTGTGTGTGTGACCCGGGTTATATCTGACCCCTCCCCCGCTGTGTGTGTGACCCGGGTTATATCTGACCCCCCTCCCCGCTGTGTGTGTGACCCGGGTTATATCTGACCCCTCCCCCGCTGTGTGTGTGACCCGGGTTATATCTGACCCCTCCCCCGCTGTGTGTGTGACCCGGGTTATATCTGACCCCTCCCCCGCTGTGTGTGTGACCCAGGTTATATCTGATCCCCCTCCCCGCTGTGTGTGTGACCCGGGTTATATCTGATCCCCCTCCCCGCTGTGTGTGTGACCCGGGTTATATCTGACCCCTCCCCCGCTGTGTGTGTGACCTGGGTTATATCTGACCCCCCTCCCCGCTGTGTGTGTGACCCGGGTTATATCTGACCCCTCCCCCCGCTGTGTGTGTGACCCGGGTTATATCTGACCCCTCCCCCGCTGTGTGTGTGACCCGGGTTATATCTGACCCCCCTCCCCGCTGTGTGTGTGACCCGGGTTATATCTGACCCCTCCCCCCGCTGTGTGTGTGACCTGGGTTATATCTGACCCCCCTACCCGCTGTGTGTGTGACCCGGGTTATATCTGTCCCCCCCCCCCCCGCTGTGTGTGTGACCCGGGTTATATCTGATCCCCTCGCTGTGTGTGTGACCTGGGTTATATCTGACCCCTCCCCCGCTGTGTGTGTGACCCGGGTTATATCTGACCCCTCCCCCGCTGTGTGTGTGACCCGTGTTATATCTGACCCCTCCCCCGCTGTGTGTGTGACCCGGGTTATATCTGTCCCCGCTGTGTATGTGACCCAGGTTATATCTGACCCCCCGCTGTGTATGTGACCCGGGTTATATCTGACCCCTCCCCCTCTGTGTGTGTGACCCGGGTAGATTCAGACACTTAGACGGAGAACTTTTGTTTTAATGTAATTTTATTACATGTTATTTGATGAGATTTCCCAACAGTGGCTCCATCCTCCAGTCACGGCCTCCTGTCGGCAGCGCCCCCTAGCTACTGTCTCAGGCATTGCAGGATGATGTATTGCAGCAGGTGACAATTGTTCTTTTATTTCTATTTTTTGCCTTGTTACACCTGTCCATTGTGGTACACAAACGCTCCCAGACTGAGAGAGAGAGAGAGAGAGTGGGAGAGGTGAGAGCCCTGCTGGAGGGGCTGAGGGAGGACCCTGCGGAAATAGGAGAGGAGAGTGCACTGCGGGAGTGGGAGAGGTGAGGGCCCTGCTGGTGAGAGGAAGAGGTGAGGACCCTGCTGGGGAGAGGGAGAGGTGAGGACCCTGCGGAAATAGGAGAGTGGAGTGCACTGCGGGAGTGGGAGAGGAGAGTGCACTGCGGGAGTGGGAGAGGTGAGGGCTTTGCTGGGGAGAGGGAGAGGTGAGGACCCTGCTGGGGAGAGGGAGAGGTGAAGACCCTGCGGAAATAGGAGAGTGGAGTGCACTGCGGGAGTGGGAGAGGAGAGTGCACTGCGGGAGTGGGAGAGGAGAGTGCACTGCGGGAGTGGGAGAGGAAAGTGCACTGCGGGAGTGGGAGAGGTGATGGCTTTGCTGGGGAGAGGGAGAGGTGAGGACCCTGCTCGGGAGAGGTGAGGACCTTGCAGGAGGGGGAGAGGGGAGGACCCTGCAGGAGTTGGAAAGGTGAGGACCCTGCTGAGGAATGGGAGGGGGAGGACCCTGTGGGTGTGGTAAAGGGGAGTGCACTGTGGGAATGGGAGAGGTGAGGACCCTGCAGGAGTTGGAAGTGAGGACCCTGAGTGGGAGCGGGGAGGACCCTGCGGGAGTGGGAGAGGTGAAGGCCCTGCTGGGGAGAGGGAGAGGTGAGGACCCTGCTGGACTGGGAGAGGTGAGGACACTGCAGGAGTTGGAGAGGTGAGGACCCTGCTGGGGAATGGAAGAGCGGAGGACCTTGTGGGAGTGGGAGAGGTGAAGATCCTGCAGGAGGGGGAGAGGGGAAGACCTTGCAGTAGTTGGAAAGGTGAGGACCCTGCTGAGGAATGGGACAGGTAAGGACCCTGCGGGAGGGGGAGGACCCTGCGGGTGTGGGAAAGGGGAGTGTACTGTGGGAGTGGGAGAGGTGAGGACCCTGCAGGAGTTGGAGAGGTGAAGTCCCTGCTGGGGAATGGTAGAGGGGAGGACCTAGGGGGAGACAGGAGGACCCTGCTGGTTTGGGAAAGGGGAGGACCCTGTGGGAGTGGGAGAGGTGAGGGCCAAGCTGGGGAGAGGTGAGGACCCTGCTGGACTGGGAGAGGTGAGGACACTGCAGGAGTTGGAGAGGTGAGGACCCTGCTGGGGAATGGAAGAGCGGAGGACCTTGTGGGAGTGGGAGAGGTGAAGACCCTGAAGGAGTGGGAGAGGGGAAGACCATGCAGTAGTTGGAGAGGTGAGGACCCTGCTGAGGAATGGGACAGGTAAGGACCCTGCGGGAGGGGGAGGACCCTGCGGGTGTGGGAAAGGGGAGTGTACTGTGGGAGTGGGAGAGGTGAGGACCCTGCAGGAGTTGGAGAGGTGAAGACCCTGCTGGGGAATGGTAGAGGGGAGGACCTAGGGGGAGATAGGAGAACCTGCTGGTGTGGGAGAGGTGAAGACCCTGCAGGAGGGGGAGAGGGGAGGACCCTGCAGGAGTTGGAAAGGTGAGGACCCTGATGAGGAATGGGATGGGGAGGACCCTGTGGGTGTGGGAAAGGGGAGTGCACTGTAGGAGTGGGAGAGGTGAGGACCCTGCTGGGGAATGGTAGAGGGGAGGACCTAGGGGGAGACAGGAGGACCCTGCTGGTTTGGGAGAGGGGAGGACCCTGTGGGAGTAGGAGAGGTGAGGGCCCTGCTGGGGAGAGGTGAGGACCCTGCTGGACTGGGAGAGGTGAGGACACTGCAGGAGTTGGAGAGGTGAGGACCCTGCTGGGGAATGGAAGAGCGGAGGACCTTGTGGGAGTGGGAGAGGTAAAGACCCTGCAGGTCGTAATTATATGGATACTGGATCTTATAAGGGGCCTAATTCAGACCTGATAGCAGGACACATTTTGTTTGCTAATGGATTAAAACCATGCTGCACTACAGGCAGGGCAGATGTAACAGGCGCAGAGAGAGTTAGATTTGGGTGAGCTATAGTATTTTGTTTCCATGCAGGGTAAATACTGGCTGCTTTATTTTTACACTGCAATTTAGATATTAGTTTGAAGTACACCCCCCACCCAAATCTAACTCTCTCTGCACAAGTTACTTCTGCCCCACCTGCAGTGCAGCATGGTTTTATCTATTAGCAAAACAAATGAGCTTTGCGAGTGAACCAGAATTAGTCATATTGTTTGGCCCCTGGGCCTGGGGGACACTTACCTAAGATGCCCTTAGTTGTGGCAGCATAGTAATTTCCTCTGTTCTCAGTGCCATCTGACTGCTGCACCACAGTGTGAGTTCTCTGGCAGGTATCGTACCCTGCGGCACAGACTTCCTCATTGTATTTCAGGCAATCGCGGGGGCCAGCGCAGTAGTGGCATCTTAGCCCTGTGGGTAAAGGAGAGGGAGGGGGTAAATGTACAGAAATTTGTGATTTAAGTGGCCCACACATAGACTAATACAGGTACATGCAGGACAGATGCACACAGACACAGGGCAGGTGCACACAGACGCAGGACAGGTGCACACAGACACAGGACAGGTGCACACAAACAGTAATACACCATTCCCTGCGTGCCCACTATCTATTATGTCACTGGCGCAGCTGAGAGGTGCACACAGACATATGACAGGTACACACAGGACAGGTGCACACAGACACAGGACAGGTACAGACATAGGACAGGTGCACACAGACACAGGACTGGTACAGACACAGGACAGGTGCACACAGACACAGGACAGGTACAGACACAGGGCAGGTACAGACACAGGACAGGAACAGACACAGGACAGGTGCACACTGACACAGGACAGGTACCCACAGGACAGGTGCACACAGACGCAGGACAGATACAGACACAGGACAGGAACAGACACAGGACAGGTGCACACTGACACAGGACAGGTACCCACAGGACAGGTGCACACAGAAATAGGACAGGTGCACACAGGACATGAACAGACACATGGCTCAGGACATGAACAGACACATGGCAGGTGCATACAGGACAGGTGCACACAGACACAGAACAGGTGAACACAGGACAGGTGCACACAGACACAGGACAGGTACAGACACAGGACAGGTGCACACAGACACAGGACAGGTACAGACACAGGACAGGAACAGACACAGGACAGGTGCACACTGACACAGGACAGGTGCACACAGAAATAGGACAGGTGCACACAGGACAGGAACAGACACATGGCAGGTGCATACAGGACAGGTGCACACAGACACAGAACAGGTGAACACGGGACAGGTGCACACAGACACAGGACAGGAACAGACACAGGACAGGTGCACACTGACACAGGACAGGAACAGACACAGGATAGGTGCACATAGACATAGGACAGGTGCACACAGGACAGGAACAGACACATGGCAGGTGCATACAGGACAGGTGCACACAGACACAGAACAGGTGAACACAGGACAGGTGCACACAGATACAGGGCAGGTGCACACAGACGCAGGACAGGTGCACACAGACACAGGACAGGTGCACACAAACACAGGACAGGTGCACACAAACAGTAATACACCATTCCTGCGTGCCCACTATCTATTATGTCACTGGCGCAGCTGAGAGGTGCACACAGACATATGACAGGTACACACAGGACAGGTGCACACAGACACAGGACAGGTACAGACATAGGACAGGTGCACACAGACACAGGACAGGTACAGACACAGGACAGGAACAGACACAGGACAGGTACAGACACAGGACAGGAACAGACACAGGACAGGTGCACACAGACATATGACAGGTACACACAGGACAGGTGCACACAGACACAGGACAGGTACAGACATAGGACAGGTGCACACAGACACAGGACAGGTACAGACACAGGACAGGTGCACACAGACACAGGACAGGTACAGACACAGGACAGGAACACAGACACAGGACAGGTGCACACAGACACAGGACAGGTACCCACAGGACAGGTGCACACAGACATAGGACAGGTGCACACAGGACAGGAACAGACACATGGGAGGTGCGTACAGGACAGGTGCACACAGACACAGAACAGGTGAACACAGGACAGGTGCACACAGACACAGGACAGGAACAGACACAGTACAGGTGCACATAGACATAGGACAGGTGCACACAGGACAGGAACAGACACATGGCAGGTGCATACAGGATAGGTGCACACAGACACAGGACAGGTGCAAACAGACACAGGGCAGGCACACACTGACACTAATATACCACAAACCTCTGAGCGTCTGATGCTCCTGCCATACTTTTACCCTTAAAGAGACTAAGAAACCCCACCCCTTTAAACATCCTCCCTCCCACCCCTTCCCTTTCCCTCTGCTCCCCTTTTTCCTGAAATAACCAAAACAGAGTACATTTATTAATCAGATTACAATATAATCGTAATCGCTTATGTGGCAAAGAAAGCTGAGAGGTGCACACAGACACAGGACAGATACACACAGGACAGGTGCACACAGACAACAGGACAGGTGCACACAGACACAGGACAGGTGCACATAGACACAGGACAGATACACACAGGACAGGTGCACACAGGACAGGTGCACACAGACACAGGACAGGTGCACACAGGACAGGTGCACACAAACACAGGACAGGTGCACACAGGACAGGTGCACACAGGACAGGTGCACACAGACACAGGACAGATACACACAGGACAGGTGCACACAGACACAGGACAGGTGCACACAGGACAGGTTAACACAGATACAGGACAGATGCACACAGGACAGATACACACAGGACAGGTGCACACAGACACAGGACAGGTGCACATAGACACAGGACAGATACACACAGGACAGGTGCACACAGGACAGGTGCACACAGACACAGGACAGGTGCACACAGGACAGGTGCACACAAACACAGGACAGGTGCACACAGGACAGGTGCACACAGGACAGGTGCACACAGACACAGGACAGATACACACAGGACAGGTGCACACAGACACAGGACAGGTGCACACAGGACAGGTTAACACAGATACAGGACAGATGCACACAGGACAGGTGCACACAGACACAGGACAGGTGCACACAGACACAGGACAGGTGCACATAGACACAGGACAGATACACACAGGACAGGTGCACACAGGACAGGTGCACACAGACACAGGACAGGTGCACACAGGGACAGGTGCACACAGACACAGGACAGATACACACACAGGACAAGTGCACACAGGACAGGTGCACACAGACACAGGACAGATACACACAGGACAGGTGCACACAGGACAGGTGCACACAGAAACAGGACAGGTGCACATAGACACAGGACAGATACACACAGGACAGGTGCACACAGGACAGGTGCACACAGAAACAGGACAGGTGCACACAGGACAGGTGCACACAGACACAGGACAGATACACACAGGACAGGTGCACACAGACACAGGACAGATACACACAGGACGGGTGCACACAGACACAGGACAGATACACACAGGACAGGTGCACACAGGACAGGTGCACACAGACACAGGACAGGTGCTCACAGGACAGGTTAACACAGATACAGGACAGATGCACACAGGACAGGTGCACACAGGACAGGACAGGTGCACACAGACACAGGACAGATACACACAGGACAGGTGCACACAGACACAGGACAGGTGCACACAGGACAGGTGCACACAGACACAGGACAGGTGCACACAGGACAGGTTAACACAGATACAGGACAGATGCACACAGACACAGGACAGGTTAACACAGATACAGACAGGTTAACACAGACACAGGACAGATACACACAGGACAGGTGCACACAGACACAGAGAGATACACACAGGAAAGGTGCACACAGACACAGGACAGGTGCACAGGACAGGTTAACACAGATACAGGACAGATGCACACAGACACAGGACAGGTGCACACAGGACAGGTTAACACAGATACAGGACAGATGCACACAGACACAGGACAGGTGCACACAGACACAGGACAGGTGCACACAGGACAGGTTAACACAGATACAGGACAGATGCACACAGACACAGGACAGGTGCACACAGATACAGGACAGATACACACAGGACAGGTGCACACAGACACAGGACAGGTGAACACAGGACAGGTGCACACAGATACAGGACAGATGCACACAGACACAGGACAGGTGCACACAGGACAGGTGCACACAGATACAGGACAGATGCACACAGACACAGGACAGGTGCACACAGACACAGGACAGGTGCACACAGGACATGTTAACACAGACACAGGACAGGTGCACACAGGACAGGTGCACACAGACACATGACAGATGCACACAGACACAGGACAGGTGCACATAGACACAGGACAGATACACACAGGACAGGTGCACACAGACACAGGACAGGTGCACACAGGACAGGTGCACACAGACACAGGACAGGTGCACACAGACACAGGACAGGTGCACACAGGACAGGTTAACACAGATACAGGACAGATGCACACAGACACAGGACAGGTGCACACAGGACAGGTTAACACAGACACAGGACAGGTGCACACAGACACAGGACAGGTTAACACAGATACAGGACAGATGCACATAGACACAAGACAGATACACACAGGACAGGTGCACACAGACACAGAACAGGTGCACACAGGACAGGTTAACACAGATACAGGACAGATGCACACAGACACAGGACAGGTGTGGTACTGGAGGCTTATGCTGGAACCCAGGTAACAAAGTCTGTCACTCACCAGTTGTCTTCTTTTGCGCCTGTGACACAGCTTCTGGGTGGAGAAAGAGAGGATAAGAGGTCAGTAATAATGTTCTCCCCCCAATCACCTACCTGTCTCCTTTCACATCTGCCACACACTACCAATTACAGCAATTACACTTCACACCCAGGTACCAGAGGATGCCCCCCCCCCCCCCCCCCGATGCAGGAGATATCACAGGATGTCCCCCGGTGCAGGAGATATCACAGGATGTCCCCCGGTGCAGGAGATATAACAGGATGTCCCCCCGGTGCAAGAGATATCACAGGATGCCCCCGGTGCAGGAGATATCACAGGATGCCCCCGGTGCAGGAGATATAACAGGACGTCCCCCGGTGCAGGAGATATCACAGGATGCCCCCGCTGCAGGAGATATTCACAGGATGCCCACAGTACAGGAGATATCACAGGATGCCCCCGGTGCAGGAGATATCACAGGATGCCCCCGGTGCTGGAGATAATACAGGATGCCCCCCGGTGCAGCAGATATCACAGGATGCCCCCAGTACAGGAGATATCACAGGATGCCCCCGGTGCAGGAGATATCACAGGATGCCCCCGGTGCAGGAGATATCACAGGGTGCCCCCGGTGCAGGAGATATCACAGGATGCCCCCGGTGCAGGAGATATCACAGGATGCCCCGGTGCAGGAGATATCACAGGATGCCCCCGCTGCAGGAGATATCACAGGATGCCCCCGGTGCAGGAGATATCACAGGATGCCCCCGGTGCAGGAGATATCACAGGATGCCCCCGGTGCAGGAGATATCACAGGATGCCCCCGGTGCAGGAGATATCACAGGATGCCCCCGGTGCAGGAGATATCACAGGATGCCCCCGCTGCAGGAGATATCACAGGGTGCCCCCGGTGCAGGAGATATCACAGGATGTCCCCGGTGAAGGAGATATCACAGGATACCCCCGGTGCAGGAGATATCACAGGATGCCCCCGGTGCTGGAAATATCACAGGATGCCCCCGGTGCAGGAGATATCACAGGATGCCCCTGTGCTGGAGATATCACAGGATGCCCCCGGTGCTGGAGATATCACAGGATGCCCCCCGGTGCTGGAGATATCACAGGATGTCCCCGGTGCAGGAGATATCACAGGATGCCCCCGGTGCAGGAGATATCACAGGATGCCCCCGGTGTAGGAGATATCACAGGATGCCCCCGGTGCGGAGATATCACAGGATGTCCCCAGTGCAGGAGATATCACAGGATGTCCCCAGTGCAGGAGATATCACAGGATGCCCCCGGTGCAGGAGATATCACAGGATGCCCCTGGTGCAGGAGATATCACAGGATGTCCCCGGTGCTGGAGATATCACAGGATGCCCCCGGTGCAGGAGATATCACAGGATGTCCCCGGTGCAGGAGATGTCACAGGATGTCCCCGGTGCTGGAGATATCACAGGATGCCCCCCGGTGAAGGAGATATCACAGGATGCCCCCGGTGCAGGAGATATCACAGGATGCCCCCGGTGCTGGAGATAATACAGGATGCCCCCCGGTGCAGCAGATATCACAGGATGCCCCCAGTACAGGAGATATCACAGGATGCCCCCGGTGCAGGAGATATCACAGGATGCCCCCGGTGCAGGAGATATCACAGGGTGCCCCCGGTGCAGGAGATATCACAGGATGCCCCCGGTGCAGGAGATATCACAGGATGCCCCGGTGCAGGAGATATCACAGGATGCCCCCGCTGCAGGAGATATCACAGGATGCCCCCGGTGCAGGAGATATCACAGGATGCCCCCGGTGCAGGAGATATCACAGGATGCCCCCGGTGCAGGAGATATCACAGGATGCCCCCGGTGCAGGAGATATCACAGGATGCCCCCGGTGCAGGAGATATCACAGGATGCCCCCGCTGCAGGAGATATCACAGGGTGCCCCCGGTGCAGGAGATATCACAGGATGCCCCCGGTGCAGGAGATATCACAGGATGCCCCCGGTGCAGGAGATATCACAGGATGTCACCGGTGCTGGAGATATCACAGGATGCCCCCGGTGCAGGAGATATCACAGGATGCCCCGGTGCAGGAGATATCACAGGATGCCCCCGGTGCTGGAGATATCACAGGATGTCCCCGGTGCAGGAGATATCACATGATGCCCCCGGTGCAGGAGATATCACAGGATGTCCCCGGTGCAGGAGATATCACAGGATGCCCCCGGTGCAGGAGATATCACATGATGTCCCCGGTGCAGGAGATATCACAGGATGCCCCCGGTGCAGGAGATATCACAGGATGCCCCCGGTGCGGAGATATCACAGGATGTCCCCGGTGCAGGAGATATCACAGGATGCCTCCGGTGCAGGAGATATCACAGGATGCCCCCCGGTGCAGGAGATATCACAGGATGCCCCCGGTGCAGGAGATATCACAGGATGCCCCGGGTGCAGGAGATATCACAGGATGCCCCCGGTGCAGGAGATATCACAGGATGTCCCCAGTGCAGGAGATATCACAGGATGTCCCCAGTGCAGGAGATATCACAGGATGCCCCCGGTGCAGGAGATATCACAGGATGCCCCCAGTGCAGGAGATATCTCAGGATGTCCCCCGGACCGGTGCAGGAGATATCACAGGATGCCCCCGCTGCAGGAGATATCACAGGATGCCCCCGGTGCAGGAGATATCACAGGATGCCCCCGGTGCAGGAGATATCACAGGATGCCCCCGGTGCAGGAGATATCACAGGATGTCCCAGGTGCAGGAGATATAACAGGATGCCCCCGGTGCAGGAGATATCACAGGATGTCCCCGGTGCAGGAGATATAACAGGATGCCCCCGCTGCAGGAGATATCACAGGATGCCCCCGGTGCAGGAGATATCACAGGATGTCCCCGGTGCTGGAGATATCACAGGATGCCCCCGGTGCAGGAGATATCACAGGATGCCCCCGTGCAGGAGATATCACAGGATGTCCCCGGTGCAGGAGATATCACAGGATGTCACCGGTGCTGGAGATATCACAGGATGCCCCCGGTGCAGGAGATATCACAGGATGCCCCCGGTGCAGGAGATATCACAGGATGCCCCCGGTGCTGGAGATATCACAGGATGTCCCCGGTGCAGGAGATATCACATGATGCCCCCGGTGCAGGAGATATCACAGGATGTCCCCGGTGCAGGAGATATCACAGGATGCCCCCGGTGCAGGAGATATCACATGATGTCCCCGGTGCAGGAGATATCACAGGATGCCCCCGGTGCAGGAGATATCACAGGATGCCCCCGGTGCGGAGATATCACAGGATGTCCCCGGTGCAGGAGATATCACAGGATGCCTCCGGTGCAGGAGATATCACAGGATGCCCCGGGTGCAGGAGATATCACAGGATGCCCCCGCTGCAGGAGATATCACAGGATGCCCCCGGTGCAGGAGATATCACAGGATGTCCCCGGTGCTGGAGATATCACAGGATGCCCCCGGTGCAGGAGATATCACAGGATGCCCCCGGTGCAGGAGATATCACAGGATGCCCCGGGTGCAGGAGATATCACAGGATGTCCCCGGTGCAGGAGATATCACAGGATGCCCCCGGTGCAGGAGATATCACAGGATGCCCCCGGTGCAGGAGATATCACAGGATGCCCCCGGTGCAGGAGATATCACAGGATGTCCCCGGTGCAGAAGATATCACAGGATGCCCCCGGTGCAGGAGATATCACAGGATGCCCCCGCTGCAGGAGATATCACAGGATGTCCCCGGTGCAGGAGATATCACAGGATGTCCCCGGTGCTGGAGATATCACAGGATGCCCCCCGGTGTAGGAGATATCACAGGATGTCCCTGGTGCAGGAGATATAACAGGATGCCCCCGGTGCAGGAGATATCACAGGATGTCCCTGGTGCAGGAGATATCACAGGATGCCCCCGGTGCAGGAGATATCACAGGATGCCCCCGGTGCAGGAGATATCACAGGATGTCCCCGGTGCAGGAGATATCACAGGATGCCCCCGGACCGGTGCGGGAGATATCACAGGAGATATAACAGGATGCCCCCGGTGCAGGAGATATCACAGGATGCCCCCGGTGCAGGAGATATCACAGGATACCCCCGGTGCAGGAGATATCACAGGATGTCCCCGGTGAAGGAGATATCACAGGATACCCCCGGTGCAGGAGATATCACAGGATGCCCCCGGTGCTGGAAATATCACAGGATGCCCCCGGTGCAGGAGATATCACAGGATGCCCCTGTGCTGGAGATATCACAGGATGCCCCCGGTGCTGGAGATATCACAGGATGCCCCCGGTGCTGGAGATATCACAGGATGTCCCCGGTGCAGGAGATATCACAGGATGCCCCCGGTGCAGGAGATATCACAGGATGCCCCCGGTGTAGGAGATATCACAGGATGCCCCCGGTGCGGAGATATCACAGGATGTCCCCAGTGCAGGAGATATCACAGGATGTCCCCAGTGCAGGAGATATCACAGGATGCCCCCGGTGCAGGAGATATCACAGGATGCCCCTGGTGCAGGAGATATCACAGGATGTCCCCGGTGCTGGAGATATCACAGGATGCCCCCGGTGCAGGAGATATCACAGGATGTCCCCGGTGCAGGAGATGTCACAGGATGTCCCCGGTGCTGGAGATATCACAGGATGCCCCCCGGTGAAGGAGATATCACAGGATGTCCCCGGTGCAGGAGATATCACAGGATGTCCCCCGGTGCTGGAGATATCACAGGATGCCCCCGGTGCTGGAGATATCACAGGATGCCCCCGGTGCAGGAGATATCACAGGATGTCCCCGGTGCAGCAGATATCACAGGATGTCCCCGGTGCAGGAGATATCACAGGATGTCCCCGGTGCAGGAGATATCAGAGGATGCCCCCGGTGCAGGAGATATCAGAGGATGCCCCCGGTGCAGGAGATATCACAGGATGTCCACATTGCAGGAGATATCACAGGATGTCCCCAGTGCAGGAGATATCACAGGATGCCCCCGGTGCAGGAGATATCACAGGATGTCCCCGGTGCAGGAGATATCACAGGATGCCCCCGGTGCAGGAGATATCACAGGATGCCCCCGGTGCAGGAGATATCACAGGATGTCCCTGGTGCAGGAGATATCACAGGATGTCCCCGGTGCTGGAGATATCACAGGATGCCCCCCGGTGTAGGAGATATCACAGGATGTCCCCGGTGCAGGAGATATCACAGGATGCCCCCCCGGTGCAGGAGATATCACAGGATGTCCCCGGTGCTGGAGATATCACAGGATGCCCCCCGGTGTAGGAGATATCACAGGATGCCCCCGGTGCAGGAGATATCACAGGATGTCCCCGGTGCAGGAGATATCACAGGATGTCCCCCGGTGCAGGAGATATCACAGGATGTCCCCGGTGCAGGAGATATCACAGGATGTCCCCGGTGCAGGAGATATCACAGGATGTCCCCGGTGCAGGAGATATCACAGGATGCCCCCGGTGCAGGAGATATCACAGGATGCCCCCGGTGCAGGAGATATCACAGGATGCCCCCGGTGCAGGAGATATCACAGGATGCCCCCAGTGCAGGAGATTTCACAGGATGTCCCCGGTGCAGGAGATATCACAGGATGTCCCCGGTGCTGGAGATATCACAGGATGCCCCCGGTGCAGGAGATATCACAGGATGCCCCCGGTGCAGGAGATATCACAGGATGCCCCCGGTGAGGAGATATCACAGGATGCCCCCGGTGCAGGAGATATCACAGGATGCCCCCGGTGAGGAGATATATTTATTTAGCAAATTCTAGAAGATAAGTCTCTGATTGGTTCCCATAGCAACATGCCAATTGAAATAGAAGTCCCATATTAGTAAATTTCCTCCTATTTATGCCCCGAATTACAGCTCCTGTGTACATCGCATTACTCCTCTCCCTGATGTCTCCATCTTATCCTATTCCCCCATATATAAAGTGATATAATGGCATTATCCTGTGTGCTTCTGCCAGTATTATTACCTTAACCAGTGTCATCTCCAGTCCTCTTACCCTGTATACCTTACCCCATCCATAACACCCTCTCTTACACCTGTACCCCTTCCCCTAATATCCCCTCTTACCCATGTACCACTGTCCATAATACTATTCTTACACCATCCGCTAATACCCCTTCTTACCCCCTGTACCCCTTTCCCTATCACCCCATGTACTACTTAATCCCATCCCTGGTACCTCTTCCTGATATTCCTGCATCACTTACCCTATCTCTAATACCCCTTCTTCCCCCTGTACCCCATCTCTTCTACCCCTTCTTCCCCCTGTACCCCATCTCTTCTACCCCTTTTCCCCCCTGTACCCCATCCCTCTTACCCTGCAGCAGGACGGCCGCCAGCACCACACATAGAATAATCACTTTCATCTCCTCTCTCTGTCTACAGGAATCTGTCTCTGGGGCTTATATATCAGACAGCCCCTCCCCGGCCTTTGTCACTCCCTACCCCTCCCGACCCCTGGTGATTATCTACCTGGCCTCAGAGAGTACACACAGCACACAGTCACCGGCCTAGTATATACCGTGCAGTACTATATACACCTGTACATAACACCTGGCCTGTATACACAGCACACAGTCACCGGCCTAGTATATACCGTGCAGTCCTATACACACCTGTACATAACACCCGGCCTGTATACACAGCACACAGTCACCGGCCTAGTATATACCGTGCAGTACTATATACACCTGTACATAACACCTGGCCTCAGAGAGTACACACAGCACGCAGTCACCGGCCTAGTATATACCGTGCAGTCCTATATACACCTGTACATAACACCTGGCCTGTATACACAGCACACAGTCACCGGCCTAGTATATACCATGCGGTCCTATATACACCTGTACATAACACCTGGCCTGTATACACAGCACGCAGTCACCGGCCTAGTATATACCGTGCAGTCCTATATACACCTGTACATAACACCTGGCCTCAGAGAGTACACACAGCACGCAGTCACCGGCCTAGTATATACCGTGCAGTCCTATATACACCTGTACATAACACCTGGCCTGTATACACAGCACACAGTCACCGGCCTAGTATATACCATGCGGTCCTATATACACCTGTACATAACACCTGGCCTGTATACACAGCACGCAGTCACCGGCCTAGTATATACCGTGCAGTCCTATATACACCTGTACATAACACCTGGCCTCAGAGAGTACACATAGCACGCAGTCACCGGCCTAGTATATACCGTGCAGTCCTATATACACCTGTACATAACACCTGGCCTGTATACACAGCACAAAGTCACCGGCCTAGTATATACCGTGCAGTACTATATACACCTGTACATAACTCCTGGTCTGTATACACATCACACAGTCACCGGCCTAGTATATACCGTGCAGTACTATATACACCTGTACATAACACCTGGCCTGTATACACAGCACACAGTCACCGGCCTAGTATATACCGTGCAGTACAATATACACCTGTACATAACACCTGGCCTGTATACACAACACACAGTCACCGGCCTAGTATATACCGTGCAGTACTATATACACCTGTACATAACACCTGGCCTGTATACGCAGCACAAAGTCACCGGCCTAGTATATACCGTGCAGTACTATATACACCTGTACATAACTCCTGGTCTGTATACACAGCACACAGTCACCGGCCTAGTATATACCGTGCAGTCCTATATACACCTGTACATAACACCCGGCCTGTATACACAGCACACAGTCACCAGCCTACTATATACCGTGCAGTCCTATATACACCTGTACATAACACCTGGCCTGTATACGCAGCACACAGTCACCGGCCTAGTATATACCGTGCAGTACTATATACACCTGTACATAACACCTGGCCTGTATACGCAGCACACAGTCACCGGCCTAGTATATACCGTGCAGTACTATATACACCTGTACATAACACCTGGCCTGTATACACAGCACATAGTCACCGGCCTAGTATATACCGTGCAGTCCTATATACACCTGTACATAACACCTGGCCTGTATATACAGCACACAGTCACCGGCCTAGTATATACCGTGCAGTACTATATACACCTGTACATAACACCTGGCCTGTATACACAACACACAGTCACCGGCCTAGTATATACCGTGCAGTACTATTTACACCTGTACATAACACCTGGCCTGTATACACAGCACACAGTCACCGGCCTAGTATATACCGTGCAGTCCTATATACACCTGTACATAACACCTGGCCTGTATACACAGCACACAGTCACCGGCCTAGTATATACCGTGCAGTACTATATACACCTGTACATAACACCTGGCCTGTATACACAGCACATAGTCACCGGCCTAGTATATACCGTGCAGTCCTATATACACCTGTACATAACACCTGGCCTGTATACACAGCACACAGTCACCGGCCTAGTATATACCGTGCAGTCCTATATACACCTGTACATAACACCTGGCCTGTATACACAGCACACAGTCACCGGCCTAGTATATACCGTGCAGTCCTATATACACCTGTACATAACACCCGGCCTGTATACACAGCACACAGTCACCGGCCTAGTATATACCGTGCAGTACAATATACACCTGTACATAACACCTGGCCTGTATACACAACACACAGTCACCGGCCTAGTATATACCGTGCAGTACTATATACACCTGTACATAACACCTGGCCTGTATACACAGCACACAGTCACCAGCCTAGTATATATCGTGCAGTCCTATATACACCTGTACATAACACCTGGCCTGTATACACAGCACACAGTCACCGGCCTAGTATATACCGTGTAGTACTATATACACCTGTACATAACTCCTGGTCTGTATACACAGCACACAGTCATCGGCCTAGTATATACCGTGCAGTACTATATACACCTGTACATAACTCCTGGTCTGTATACACAGCACACAGTCACCGGCCTAGTATATACCGTGCAGTACTATATACACCTGTACATAACTCCTGGTCTGTATACCCAGCACACAGTCACCGGCCTAGTATATACCGTGCAGTACTATATACACCTGTACATAACACCTGGCCTGTATACACAGCACACAGTCACCGGCCTAGTATATACCGTGCAGTACTATATACACCTGTACATAACTCCTGGTCTGTATACCCAGCACACAGTCACCGGCCTAGTATATAACGTGCAGTGCTATATACACCTGTACATAACACCTGGCCTGTATACACAGCACACAGTCACCGGCCTAGTATATACCGTGCAGTACTATATACACCTGTAAATAACAACAGCCCTGTATACACAGCACACAGTCACCGGCCTAGTATATACCGTGCAGTACTATATACACCTGTACATAACACCTGGCCTGTATACACAGCACATACTGTAGTCACACACCTGTATACACTGATACATAGTCATGGCCATGTTTGCACATTTGGATTCACCCCTGTATTACTGACAGCTGAACACTGGAAATTTATTTAGTACCGTCAGCAATGCCATGGTTAGTATGCGCATTATGCCATTGCAGGTATATGTGTGGTATATGTGTACACAACCTCAGACTTTTACCCAGCACAGTGAGGAAATGTCCCGACAGTGAGACAATATTTACTGAATAAGAACGGGAGGTGATTGTCCGCTCTGTCACTGTCCTGTGTCCTCTAACGTCTGTCTGTCCTCTGTGTCACTGTCCATCTCTCCTGTGTGTCCCTCTAGCGTCTGTCTGTCCAATGTGTCCTATAATGTCTTTCTCTCCGATGTCTGTCTGTCCTGTGTATTCTCTAACGTCTGTCTGTCCTCTGTGTCACTGTCCATTTTTCCTGTGTGTCCCTCTAACGCAGGGGTGTCAAACACAAGGCCCGCGGGCCAAATCCGGCCCTCCAGACCTCTTCATGTGGCCCGCGCAGCCGCCGCCAGCCTTCACCTTTTATTCTCGATTTTTTTTTTAAACAAGAAAGCCGCCTCTTCAGCGCATGCGCGGCAGCCTACAAGCCAGAGAACGTCTGCCCTCTAGCGCAGTGCCGCCGGTCGTCAACCCCTCCTCCGCTCCCACCTGCTGTATAGGAGCCAGAGAGAGGAAAGAGCAGGTCCGTCGTGGTGAATGGTGCTGCTGCTGCTGTGCGCTCCAGGTCACTTACAGCTGAGTGTGCACTGCACAGTGACCGGGAGCACGCTGCCCCCCACTCCTGGATAGATAGTGCGAGGAGCGCTACTCACAGGAGGGAGGGGGAAATGCGCCTGTGTGAGAGCGCAGCTGCGGTGGCGTAAGTTTGACCAAGTTGCCCGGAGGCAAGATAAATATTGGTCCCCCCCCCCCACACACACAAACACACATACACCACCTTAAATAAATACATGTTATGTATATTATGTTTAAAATTTAGAGTGTAACATTTATGGTCCTGCTAGGAGGTGGAGTCAGCCACTTAACCGTTATCGACGACTTTCAATTCACTGATTCAAATGTGCAGGGGAAGAGAGGTGCCCCTTTGGGAGCAGGAGCCCGGCGGCAGATGACTCCATTGCCTCCCAGAGTTCTGCCTCTTAAACTCCTGGCAATAATAATCTAATCCCTTGGCAATGAGCATGTAACTCCTAGGAACGAGCATGTGATCTCCTGGCAATGTGCATGAAACTCCTGGCAATGAACATGTAAACCCTGGCAATGAGCATGTAAACCCTGGCAATGAGCATGTAACTCATGGAATTAAGCAGAGAACTTTTGGCAATGAGCATGTATCTCCCTTGAAACAAGCATGAAGACCCTGGCAATGAGCAGGAACCCATGGACATGAGCAAAGACATTTTGGCAACAAGCATGAATCCCATGGCAATAAGCATGAAACCCCTGGAAATGAGCATGTAACACAAGGAAACAAGCAAAGAACCTTTGGCACAGAGCATGTATCCCTCTGGTAACAAGCATGTAACCCCTTTTTTTTTTTTTTTTTTTTTAATTCAGTAATTTTTATTGAAGATTTTGACAATAATAAACATAGGCAGAGCGACTGGACGCATTAATTATGGCTTTGTGCATATGCAATAAAGATACCTCGTGCTTAAACATTTACGTGTATAAAAGCAAATCAAGGATGTACATGTACATGTTAGCAGGATTATTCAGTATAGAAGTAAAGTCAGTGCCCGAAGGCGCCATTCGGGCAGACACTTACAAGGAGGGGGGAATATAGAGACAAGTCCCACGTATCACAGTTGGCACATATGACCATCTTGCAACCATTATGATTATGAAAGATTCGTATATCGCAAAAGCCACAAAATACAAGAAGGAATATTAGACGTCCAGCCACTAAACATCCTAAATCTACCCTACCCTCAACTAACAAAACAAAATCCCAAAAAACCCAAAGCAAATCACCCCATAACCCCCCACCCTGTATGACCTAACCCCAACCTAGGTATACCTGGATCCCATTAACATAACCCCTACTCTAACCCCAGAGGAGAAAAAGTTAGTGGCCTTTAGCTGGCGAAAGCAGCTACTCTAGCCAAAAAGAAAACCTAACTTACCCCTCCCACCCTAATCCCCCCACCTACTAACTATCCCACTAATTATCCCCTCCCATCCACCAAAATAAAGAATGTTCAAAGGAGAACTACCAGGGGCATAGAAAAAAAAAAAAAGGATATCACTACATCTATACTAGACAGACCCCCCCCCCCCCCCCCCCCCCCTGTATCGGATGATAAACGGATGGGCTAGCTGGGGCAATGACCCAGAAGGATACAAGCATATTAAAATAAAAGAGAAAAGAGATCAGGATGTCAGCTCTGCAAAATCAGTTATGGCACACCCAACTCCCCCACCAACGATAAGCTGTAGTGAAGGAATAACACATCACGCTAATAATAACTAATTAAACGAAGTTGTTAGTCCGGCCAGTCCCTCCTCCATAACAGAGCCAATTAGTCATCGGTCTCCTCATCGTATATCTAAGGATGCACACAGTCAACTGTAGTATGAAAAGAAGCGGAGTGACCGGGGCAATGGTTCGGTAATAATTAAGTTATAAAATATAGTTAGGATGTTGCACAACAGAATCAGGATATAAGTATAACAACACGGAAATATCAAAGAGAATAGAAGGGAAAATATATGGGTACACATTTTACGATTGGGCACTTGAGCTTAAAGCATCAGTCCGGCCAGCTCTCAACATCCTGGCGATAGACAGGGATAAAGTCCAGGTTTTTCCAGAGTCCCCTATAGTGAAAGGCTGAATAAGCAATATAATTAACTACCAAGTCTTGATATCGTATGTTATCCAGCGGAGATACATAAGGAATCATCAAGTGGAGTGCGGCCTCCGCAGAGTATCCAGGCTCATAGGAGTTATAAACTTTGCTAGGACTGCACCAAAAATTCCAGGGCTGTTCCATCCGGCCAAGGGTATCGCAATGGGACAAAGGTTTCAGCAGCGCCTCCATAAACCAAGGATATGGACGTAGAGAAAAATGGCAGGCAGGAAAGGAGTTTTTTAACTTCAACCCAACCGCTGGGGTCAAAGAACATAGCTGCAGGGAGTACCCATAATCAGAGGCTGGAACTGCATCAGATATAACAGGAGATATTTCCTCATGATGGAGAAGGTCCCTAGAGGTTGTAGATGGAAATGCTTCCATTGTAGGATTTACAAGTACAGTGATCACGCCGTCCAGCATATCAGCAATCCTCTGTGTTGAGGCACTAATGGCCTCTAGTATTTGATATAAGGAGCCAGACATCTCCGTAGTATAACTGAGGAATATCACCCCCGTAAAATACTGACAGTATAATGGTGGCTAGCACACCACACACTGCCAAAACAGTGTAATTATCCCAGGTACACTGTGTATGTGTCTGGATTTGTATAATAAGGTCACAGCTATATACTGCACAGTACCTGGTTAAGTCAGGGGTGTTGGTCAGGCAGGAATCGGGAAATGGTGCCGGCTGGTGTGGACCTGGACTCTCCAAGATGGCCGCAGTTCCCACTCACCACATCAGTTGTGCCGTGCTGGGTCCAGATGGCCAGGGGCAATCAGAGACAGCAGCTGGCCTGGGTGTACAAAGCGGCGGATCAGGCAGCTGACGATGCGAACAGTCAGATGGCCAGGAGCTCTGATGGCGGCCACCCCCCCCCGTACAGGAGCAGCGGCAAGATGGCACCTGCGCCTGATCTCCACCCCGCAGCAGTGTCTCGGCGGGCCGGATAACTCGGCAGCGGGTGGCTCGGGATATCAATCACAGGAGCAGAGACAGCGGGAGACTGTAGTGTGCACTGCGAGGATCCAGAAGGAGGCAGTCCGCAGATGTAGCGCGGCAGGCTATAAGACGCCACGAGGACACTCCAAGATGGCGCCCGCTCACCTGAGAAGCTCAGAACGCCTCAGGCCAAATGAGCCGCCGCGTCCACAGGAAACCGTCTGGTCGGGCTCCGAGCAGTGAGCCAGGTGCAGGGGAACTTCAGGGGCACCAGTGAACGGGTCTGGACCGCCGACGGTCCCTCAAACAGGATTATTAATAGGATGAATAGAGGAGCTCGCCTACCCTGCGACTGCTCCCAAGCTCGGCCAAGCCACGCCCCCCATGTAACCCCTTGTTAATGTGCATGCAGTCTCCTGGCAATGATCATGAATGCCCTAGCAATTAGTCTTAAACTCATGGATGAATCCCCTGACAACAAGCATGTAATTCCCTGGCAACGAACATGAAACACTTTGCAATGAGCATGGAACCCCCTGGTAACAAGAATGTAATCTGGCGATTACATGCTAATTGCCAGATTACATGCTTGTTAGCAGGGGGTTCCATGCTCATTGCAAAGTGTTTAAGTGCAAAGCATGTAACCCCCATTAATGAGTATGAATCCCCTGGCAATCAGCATGTAACCTCTGGCAATGACCATGTAACTCCTGACAACAAGTATGAAACCCCCTAACTATGAGCATGAAACCCCCTGGTAACAAG
Organism: Crinia signifera; assembly: GCF_055691185.1. NCBI lineage: Eukaryota > Metazoa > Chordata > Amphibia > Anura > Myobatrachidae > Crinia > Crinia signifera. The sequence continues at coordinate 2,433,953 of NC_139223.1, forward strand.
TATGTAACTCCTTGGTAATGAGCATGTCACCACCTGGCAATGAGCACAAAACCCCTGGCAATGACCATGGTACTCATGACAACAAGTATGAAACCCCCTAACAATGACCATGAAAGCCCCTGGTAACAAACCCCCTTGGCAATGAGAATGTAATTACCTGGCAATGAGCATGAAACTCACTGGCAACAATCATGTAATCTCCTGGCAATGAGCATGTATTCCCTGACAATGACCATATAATTCCTTCTGCAATGAACATGAAACCCCTGGCAACAAGCATGAAACCCCTGGCAATGAGCATGTAACCCCTGGCAATGATAATGTAATCCCCTTGCAATGAGCATGAATTACCTGGCAACAAGTATGACACCCCTGGCAATGAGCATGAAATACCCTGGTAGTGAGCATATGACCCCTGGCAATGAGCATGTAACTCTTTGTAATGACCATTTAACTCCTGGCAACAAGCATGAAACCCCTGGCAATGAGCATGTAAACAAGCATGTACCTTGTTATTGAGCACAAAACCTCTGGCAATGAGCATGTAATCCCCTGGCAATGAGCATGAAACACATGGCAATGAGCATGTAACCCCTGACAATGACCATGTAATTCCCTGGCAATAAGCATGAAACACCTACCAAAGAGCATCTAATCCTCTGGCAATGAACATGAAATACCCTGGTAGTGAGCATCTAACTCCTGGCAACAAGAGTGTAACCCCCTGGCAACGATCATCTAATCCCTGGCATTGAGCATGTACCCCTGTTAATAAGCATGAAACTTCCCCGTAACAAGCCTGTAATCTCCTAGCAATGAGCATTAAACATCTGGCAATGAGCATGTAACCCCTGACAACGAACATGAAACCCCTGGCAACGATCATGTCATTCCCTGACAATGAGAATGTAACCCTTCTGGTAACAAGCATGAATCCCCTGGCAATGATCATGTAATCCCCTGACACTAAGCATGAATCTCCTTGGTAATGAGCATGTAACCCTTGGTAATGAGCATGTAATCTCCAGACAATGAGCACAAAACCCCAGGCAATGAGCATGAAACACATGGCAATGAGCATGTAACCCCTGGTAATGAGCATGTAACCCACTGGCAATGAGCATGTAATCCATACAATAGCATACATAGTATACAGTAATGAAGGCTGAAAAAAGACGTTAGTCCATCGATGCTCAACCTATATCGCTTGCAACTACTGACGTGAGTAAGTCATATCTATAGGATTCCCTTAGTGGCTGCATCCAGTTATAGTCATATCTATAGGATTCCCTTAGTGGCTGCATCCAGTTTTGATTTGATTTCAGTAACAGTAGTTGCTGTAACCACCCCACCGGCAATGAGTTCCAGAATGTTACTGCTCTAATGGTGAAGAATCCTTAATTCAGTACGGAATTTCTATTCCTCGAGCCTCAGTACATGCCCGCGTGTCCTAAGTATAGGCCAGTAGCGTAACTAGAAAAGTAACTCCCCCCGCCCTATAAAATTCTTACCCCCCCCCAAACACGCTGATAGCGCAGGTACAGATGAACAGTACCTGCACTGCTTTAATCCGTCAGGGCCCGGGAGGAGAGCATCCTGCTCTCTACAAGTGAGGAAGGGGAAGTGGCGACCACGGTGTAAGGGGGACTCGGAGAGCAGCGGCCATGGTGTAAGGGGGACTCGGAGAGCAGCGGCCATGGTGTAAGGGGGACTCGGAAAGCGGTGGCCATGGTGTAAGGGGAAGTGCAAGGCAGGGTGGAAGGGGGAGCGGCAGCTGCGATGTAAGGGGGACTCAGGGAGCAGCGGCCAAGGTGTAAGGGGGACTCGGGAAGCGGTGGCCACAGTGTAAGGGGGACTTGGGGAGCAGCGGCCGCGGTGTAAGGGGGACTCGGGGAGCAGTTGCCATGGTGTAAGGGGGACTCGGGGAGCAGCGACCATGGTGTAAGGGGGACTCGGGGAGCAGCGGCCATGGTGTAAGGGGGACTAGGGGAGCAGTGGCCACGGTGTAAGGGGAAGTGCAAGGCAGGGTGGAAGGGGGACTCGGGCAGCAGTGGCCACGGTGTAAGGGGGACACAGAGAGCAATGGCCATGGTGTAAGGGGGACTCGGGGAGCGGTGGCCACGGTGTAAGAGGGACTCGAGGAGCGGTGGCCACAGTGTAAGGGGGACTCGGCCAGCAGCGGCCACAGTGTAAGGGGGACTCGGGGAGCAGCGGCCACGGTGTAAGGGGGACTCGGGGAGCAGCGGCCATGGTGTAAGGGGAAGTGCAAGGCAGGGTGGAAGGGGGAGCGGCAGCCGCAATGTAAGGGGGACTCGGGGAGCAGCGGCCAAGGTGTAAGGGAACTCGGGGAGCGGTGGCCACTGTGTAAGGGGGACTCGGGGAGCAGCGGCCACGGTGTAAGGGGGACTCGGGCAGCAGCGGCCACGGTGTAAGGGGGACTCGGGCAGCAGCGGCCACAGTGTAAGGGGGACTCGGGCAGCAGCGGCCACAGTGTAAGGGGGACTCGGGCAGCAGCGCCCACGGTGTAGGGGCGACTCGGAGAGCAATGGCCACGGTGTAAGAGGAAGTGCAAGGCAGGGTGGAAGGGGGAGCGGCAGCCGCAATGTAAGGGGGACTCGGGGAGCAGCGGCCATGGTGTAAGGGGAAGTGCAAGACAGGGTGGAAGGGGGAGCTCTCTGGCTGTCTTTATGAGGACATTCAGTGGCAGCGGCGGGTCACTGAGCGTCCGACTCCTCACACCGACAGCCAGACAGAGAAGTCTGCTAATCCTTACTTACTGGCTGGAGTGGCTGCTGCTAATCCTTACTTACTGCTGTGAGCGCCGTGACCCTGCGCCCCATTGGCTCCGGTTCCCCCACCACTGCTTAGGCTGCTGAGCCCTAGATACGCCACTGGTATAGGCCTGTTAGTGAACAAATCATCTCCCAGTTCCATCTGATTCCCAGTCCTGTATGTGAACATAGTAATCATATCACCTCTCAGCCTCCGTCTCTCCAGTGAGAACATATTCAGCCTGATATAACCTATCTTTGTATCTGTGACCGGACGCCTGCCCTTAGCTCTGGCTACGCCCTTCGGGTCCACAGATAGCGGTTCCTGGTCTCACGGGACCTGGCCAATAGGGGATTCCCTGTTACCGTCAGTAACCGCCTGTTACTGACTCCACCCACTACGCAGTGGGCGGGGTTATCGCTGCCACCACCAGACTCCTCCTACGTGGCGTCTGGAACCACGGATACCTCCTCGGGCCCAACCGCGGGCACCTGAGTACTACCTGCGTCGACACGCTGCTGGTGTCGACTGGTCCCCCACTAGTCACGGACCAGGCCTCTGCTTTGGTAGCTGGCAGAGCGGAGACTTAGAGACGCTGGATGCTATGCCCAGAACAGCCGGAGAACGGAATTATTGCAATTAATTCTGTTGGTCGCAGATGAAGCAGGCTTCTTGGGCAAAAGATGGTTTATTTGCTCAAGTAGAAGCTCTGAAAAGAGCCCTCTCCTAGGTCCCTAGGAGGTACAGCATACAGGTAATGTTACAGCATTCAGATACAGGCAGAAGTACAACAACTTGGGCTCACAGGCCCTGCTTATATAGGCTGGCTGACAGAAAATACACTGCATTGTCAGATCCTCCCACATACATTCAGGGCCGCCGAGAGGCAGGGGGGACGGGTACATTTTACCTGGGCCCGGGCCTATCAGGGGGCCCGGGTCCGAGGACACACACACACACTGTTTTTTAAAGTCAATTGGTGCGTACACACACTGTTTTTTAAAGTCAATTGGTGCGTGCACACCGCGCGGTTCTGTGTAGCGGGACTCGGGCGACAGTAAATTAATGGAGAAGAGGAGAGCGGCTGCTTACTGTCTATCTGTCACTGTCAGTGAGTGTGCAGTCACAGTGTGCACGGACAGTGGCAGAGGCGTCCGGTCCACCGCTGCGGAGCTTCCGTGCAGAGAGAGAGAGAGACTCTCACGAGATGATTATTTTAACATCTCGCAGGTCTGACTGTGTATCTGCTGCAGACTGCAGCAGCTGGGAACGGAACGGATGCTAGTACAGCCTGCACGTGGGTGAGGGAGGGGAATGTGCGGTGAATCCGGAGGAGCTGAGAGCCTGAGCCCTGAGGTCACTGTGCACTGACCCAGTAAATTCTAAAAACGCTGCAGTGCGTGCTTCTTGTAAGTACATTTGTCTGACCTGCCTGGCTTTATATATAACATATAGGTTCTGGCTATAAATGATCTGTGTGTATATATATATTTATATATATATATATATATATATATATATATATATCTATAGATATATATATCTATATATATATATATATATATATATATATATATATATATAGATATATGTCTATCTATATATATATAGATATCTATCTATCTATATATATATATATATATATATATATAGATATCTATCTATCTATATATATATATACAGTAGATATCTATATATATATATCTATATATATATCTAGCAGGTGTGAGATACCGCACTCAATATACTCCTGGTTCAACTCGGCGGTGCACCACTTTTAAAGGCAATTAAGTCCCAAATATATAACAGTTTTGTGGAAGCAGGCACTCACCATAGGCAATTTTTCTGGTTGAAGCGAAAAAACTTTTAATCAGTCATAGCTGGAGTCGACGTTTCGATCCTCAACAGGGACCTTTGTCAAGACAGCAAGTATCCAAAGGACTGGAGGCACAAGGCAGTGTGACCAAACAACTTCTCCACTGGCCATTTATAGCACACAGGTGCTGATTAGCAAACACTCCCACTTCCTGCCACAATTTAATGCAGGAAGTGGCCAAAAGCACCATATATATATAATTAGCCTGGTGTATACGAATATGTGTCGCCAGATACAATGGCGATTAATAACTGTGTTCAATTGCGGCAGCATGTGTTCAAAAACACTCTAAAGAAAAGCAAAATACGCTGACAGCGCGATACCGGAAGTAGCGTGCGTTCCAGAGCCCTGGAACGCACGCCAATCACGGAAGTGACGCGTGCCTCCGTCACTATGGGGGAATTCTAGAAGTGTCATGCGCTCCAGAGCCCTGGAGCGCACACGCGCGCGCCAATGGGCGCTGTGACGGATATATACAGGAAGTGCCATGCGTTCCAGAGCCCTGGAACACATGCACAAACGCGAAAAACCGGCTAAAATTATCAAAATGTGCCAGTATACGGACCATAACGGAGCGGTTTGCCTACCAGAGCCCTGACAAGCAAACATAAAAAATGATAAGGGGACAAAAATTATTACTAGAATCCCTATATAACAAAACGGGGGTGTCATGCGTTCCAAAGTGTTGGAACGCAAGACTGCGCTGAATACCATAGTAAATATGGTTAAAAATAGCACAAATTTATAATGTTCTGAACACATGCAATGTCACAATATCTAATAAAATTATATAAGATATATTATGCCTCAAATAGCCAGCAGAGAACTGCCTCATCATACGTCATACAAATGACCAAATCACTTATCCAGTATCTACATATAATAAACATATACTATAAAAACTAAAGAAGGGAAAGGAAAGAATGTGAAAAATGGGGACTACTATATAATGCACGCAAAACCACTTATGTGCACCAATAGTCTCATCCCAAGACCATATCAATTTGTGAAAAATAAAAAAATAGAAAAAATAGAAAAAATTGGGAAAAATAACATTTGCTGCATTGTCAAAAGAGATTCTTTTCAAAGAAATACATTGTAGCTTATCTGTTCATTAAGGCCCCGAGGGGCAACTGTCCCCAAGTCATAGATCCAACGGGCTTCTTTTTGATGAAGCTTTCTACTTCGATCTCCACCACGAAGTAGAGGGGGAACAAAGTCAATTAACATGCATCTTAGACTCGCCACTGAATGTCCCATTGTTAAAAAATGCTTTGCCACCGGTTTATCAGATTTTTTCTGTTCCAAAGCCTGTCGGATTGACAAGCGATGGTTTGCCATCCTTTCACGAAACCCCCTTGTAGTGAGTCCAACATAGTAGAGTCCACATGGACAGATGAGGATATAGATGACAAACGATGCCATACAAGAGAGCCTATGGCAAATTTTTATCTTCCTCCCTGTGTGTGGATGTGGGAAGGTCTGGCCCACCAACATTGATCTGCACGTAGTGCAGTCTGGACATCGGACACAGCCCAGGCGCTGTGAAGGTAACCACGTCTGTTTACTTATGCTTGGTTGCATATGTGGCCGCATAAGTAGTTGCTTTAAGTTCGGCCCTCGACGGAATGACTGCATCGGAGGTCTCTTATCGAGATGACCCATTCTGGAATCAGTCGACACGATCGGCCAGTATTTTTTAATAGCCTTTTCCATGTCGACCGAGGCCGTATTAAACGTAGATGTGAAAATCATACGATTAGGACCACTTCGTGCCTGCTTTACTTGCTTAGTCTGGTGCCTGGTGAGTGCCTTATGTAGACATCTGTTAATTGTTTTGTTCTTATAACCTCTTTCTCGAAAGCGTTCGCTCATCTCATCCAACTGGATTTTTGCAGTGCTCTCGGATGAGTTGTTACGCAGCACACGAGTGAATTGCGATATAGGCAAACTTTCTTTCAGAGAGCTCGGGTGGTGGCTGGTGGCATACAGCAATGAGTTTCGGTCAGTCTCTTTTCGATAAAGAGTGTATCCGACCTTGCCATTTTCCTTAAATAGCGTGACATCAAGGAAATTAATACTGGTAGAGTCAATGCAAGAAGTAAAACGAATGCTAGTGTCGAGGGAATTAAGACAGGACAGCATATCAGAGAACTCCTCCTCCGTGCCCATCCAAAACAAAAATATATCGTCTATATATCTTTTTAGACAAAGAATTTTGCTAGAAAACATAGGCATAATATGTACATTTTCGTATTGATGCATATACAAGTTAGCGTATGAAGGAGCCACGGATGACCCCATAGCGGTCCCTGATCGCTGTATGTAGTAATCTTTATTGTAGCAAAAATGATTATGTCTCAGGACAAGCTCAGCTATCTCCAATAGAAATTCAATGGGAGGACCATTGTGCACATTGTGTTGTAAAGCTTGACGCAGTGCTTCCAACCCACCTTGGTGGGGGATCACCGTGTAAAGCGATGCAACATCCATTGTTGCAAAAAACACAGTATCTGGAATATCACCTAACAGTTGTATCTTTTCCAAGAAATCGGAGGTGTCTCTCACATAACTCCACATTTGTTGCACGTGAGGCTGTAAAAAGCTGTCAACAAACTCAGCGAGTGGCTGCAGTATAGAACCAACCGCAGAGATGATGGGACGCCCAGGTGGATCATCCAGTCTCTTATGAATCTTAGGAAGTGTATATATATACGGACAGACTGGATGATCCACCCTCAGGTAGTCCCCCACCTCCTTTGATATCCAGCCAGCCTGAACTGCCGTAGTGACAGAAGTGTCAACCAGACGTTTCACATTCGCCATAGGGTTAGGAACAACTTTTTCATAAGTGTCTGTATCAGACAACTGTCGCCGTATTTCGGCATCATAGGCGGAGTAGTCTTGTACGACAATCCCTCCGCCTTTATCCGCCTGACGGAACACCAACTCTTTATTTGACACAAGGTCCCGCAAAGCCAAACGCTGTTGCGAGGACAGATTATCATATCTCGGCGACAGATGCTGCACAGACATCTCTTGCTCAACCAACCTAGAAAAGGTACGAATGCTTGGATTGTTTGAATGTGGATCAAACATACTAGCCCTTGAAAATGGTTTCTTGGTCTCAGATGATTCAATTGGACGTGGTCCAAAAAACTCACGAAGACGTAATTTACGTCCAAATTTGAAGCCATCTACAGACCAATCAAATTTATTGGGCTTAACAGTCGGAACAAAAGAAAAACCTAGCGTTAACAATTCACACTCAGCCTCCGAAAGTGTCTGACTAGAAATATTAAAGATCAAGTTGTTCATTTGCCCTTTGCTCCTCTTTTTCTTCCCCCCGCCGCCCCTCCTCGTGGGGTACTTTGAGGGCGATTCGAAGGGTCTGGGAATTTCCGGGTTACCCGACCTAAAAAAGATGACGAAGAGGCAGAGGACGTAAGATCCCGTGGGGGTCTGCCCTCTCCCTCAGAGTTTGATTGAGAAGAACTGTTATACCCAGAATTAGGTCTAGAGTGGTAAGGGCGATATTCTCTTCTACCTTGTGGCCTAAAGGATTCACCCTTGAGCCACCTATACACCTGGTGGTTGGTATAGTCTTGATTAACTATGTCAAGTTTTTTCTTTTTAAATGAAATAAGGTCAGCCTGGTAGGTATTGATCTGTTCTCCCAATTTTTCTAACCAATTTGTATCGGAATCGCTAGTCAGAGTCGGTAAGGAGGCTGAGTTGAGTGTTTCAATTTCTGTTTTGATTTTAGTCAATTCTGATCCCACTTCTTCAATTACTAATAGTAAGAGGTCAAGGGAACATTTATTCAACACACCACACCATCGGGTGCAAAAAGCGAGATTACCTCGCCCGATGGTGGGTGTGTTGTTAACCCTAAAACCTCTAGGGATCTTTTTGTTCCTATAGTAATCGGACAAAAACTGACCGTGTAATGTGAGGTCTACCTCCCTTTTTCTCAACTTCAACAGTTTATGATATACATCAACTGCTTTATCATTAGGTAATGACAAGAAATCAGAATGATTGAACAACACCTTTTCTGCCTCATCATCCGTAAGTGATACTAGCAATGACTGTGCTCTATTGAGAATGACATCATCTACCATAGAAATAGCAGCCTGAGACATACCTAAAACACACAGAATAATCCAACAGATAATCACGAAAAATTATTATCAGGATGGCAGGAGTGACTGAGCATACTCTGAATGTTTAGACCTGTCCAATGACCCAATGACACAAAAAGAAAAACAAAAATTGACAATGCAGCAATGCAATATTTAAAAAGCTTGATATCACATAGGCATGATGAAGCTAGGGCACACTCCTATATGCAGAAAGTCCATCAATAATTCAATTCCTTTGAAATTACTCAAGTATCACCCATCTAGGGTGAATAATGTAGGTGCTGGTATAAAGAGATCCATGTATATCATAGCTTCTCCATAAGTAGCAGGTGTGAGATACCGCACTCAATATACTCCTGGTTCAACTCGGCGGTGCACCACTTTTAAAGGCAATTAAGTCCCAAATATATAACAGTTTTGTGGAAGCAGGCACTCACCATAGGCAATTTTTCTGGTTGAAGCGAAAAAAATTTTATTCAGTCATAGCTGGAGTCGACGTTTCGATCCTCAACAGGGACCTTTGTCAAGACAGCAAGTATCCAAAGGACTGGAGGCACAAGGCAGTGTGACCAAACAACTTCTCCACTGGCCATTTATAGCACACAGGTGCTGATTAGCAAACACACAAGAGGTTATAAGAACAAAACAATTAACAGATGTCTACATAAGGCACTCACCAGGCACCAGACTAAGCAAGTAAAGCAGGCACGAAGTGGTCCTAATCGTATGATTTTCACATCTACGTTTAATACGGCCTCGGTCGACATGGAAAAGGCTATTAAAAAATACTGGCCGATCGTGTCGACTGATTCCAGAATGGGTCATCTCGATAAGAGACCTCCGATGCAGTCATTCCGTCGAGGGCCGAACTTAAAGCAACTACTTATGCGGCCACATATGCAACCAAGCATAAGTAAACAGACGTGGTTACCTTCACAGCGCCTGGGCTGTGTCCGATGTCCAGACTGCACTACGTGCAGATCAATGTTGGTGGGCCAGACCTTCCCACATCCACACACAGGGAGGAAGATAAAAATTTGCCATAGGCTCTCTTGTATGGCATCGTTTGTCATCTATATCCTCATCTGTCCATGTGGACTCTACTATGTTGGACTCACTACAAGGGGGTTTCGTGAAAGGATGGCAAACCATCGCTTGTCAATCCGACAGGCTTTGGAACAGAAAAAATCTGATAAACCGGTGGCAAAGCATTTTTTAACAATGGGACATTCAGTGGCGAGTCTAAGATGCATGTTAATTGACTTTGTTCCCCCTCTACTTCGTGGTGGAGATCGAAGTAGAAAGCTTCATCAAAAAGAAGCCCGTTGGATCTATGACTTGGGGACAGTTGCCCCTCGGGGCCTTAATGAACAGATAAGCTACAATGTATTTCTTTGAAAAGAATCTCTTTTGACAATGCAGCAAATGTTATTTTTCCCAATTTTTTCTATTTTTTCTATTTTTTTATTTGGTACTTGTTTCCTATCTGGGCGCCCACGATCAAAAACGCGGTCATCGGGGGTAAAAATCGCGGTCATCGCGGTCATCGCGGGCATCGCGGGTAAAATTGGATGGTCGCGATGCCCGCGATGACCGCGATCACCGCGATTTTCCCATAGGGAACAATAGGGAACATAAATGTACCCGCGATGCCCGCGACGGGCGCCCAGATAGGAAACAAGTACCTTTTATTTTTCACAAATTGATATGGTCTTGGGATGAGACTATTGGTGCACATAAGTGGTTTTGCGTGCATTATATAGTAGTCCCCATTTTTCACATTCTTTCCTTTCCCTTCTTTAGTTTTTATAGTATATGTTTATTATATGTAGATACTGGATAAGTGATTTGGTCATTTGTATGACGTATGATGAGGCAGTTCTCTGCTGGCTATTTGAGGCATAATATATCTTATATAATTTTATTAGATATTGTGACATTGCATGTGTTCAGAACATTATAAATTTGTGCTATTTTTAACCATATTTACTATGGTATTCAGCGCAGTCTTGCGTTCCAACACTTTGGAACGCATGACACCCCCGTTTTGTTATATAGGGATTCTAGTAATAATTTTTGTCCCCTTATCATTTTTTATGTTTGCTTGTCAGGGCTCTGGTAGGCAAACCGCTCCGTTATGGTCCGTATACTGGCACATTTTGATAATTTTAGCCGGTTTTTCGCGTTTGTGCATGCGTTCCAGGGCTCTGGAACGCATGGCACTTCCTGTATATATCCGTCACAGCGCCCATTGGCGCGCGCGCGTGCGCTCCAGGGCTCTGGAGCGCATGACACTTCTAGAATTCCCCCATAGTGACGGAGGCACGCGTCACTTCCGTGATTGGCGTGCGTTCCAGGGCTCTGGAACGCACGCTACTTCCGGTATCGCGCTGTCAGCGTATTTTGCTTTTCTTTAGAGTGTTTTTGAACACATGCTGCCGCAATTGAACACAGTTATTAATCGCCATTGTATCTGGCGACACATATTCGTATACACCAGGCTAATTATATATATATGGTGCTTTTGGCCACTTCCTGCATTAAATTGTGGCAGGAAGTGGGAGTGTTTGCTAATCAGCACCTGTGTGCTATAAATGGCCAGTGGAGAAGTTGTTTGGTCACACTGCCTTGTGCCTCCAGTCCTTTGGATACTTGCTGTCTTGACAAAGGTCCCTGTTGAGGATCGAAACGTCGACTCCAGCTATGACTGAATAAAAGTTTTTTCGCTTCAACCAGAAAAATTGCCTATGGTGAGTGCCTGCTTCCACAAAACTGTTATATATATATATCTATATATATATCTATATATATATATATAGATATATATATATATCTATATATATATATAGATATATATATATATATATATATATATATGCTGCAACGAATAGGCACTCTGGACACTTTCAACATTCAGTCAAATAGAAAATAAGACACAGCTCACACTAGCTGCAGTTGTCAACGTTTCGGGTTACTACCCTTTATCAAGACATAAAAGAAATACAGAGTGGTACTTACATATATAGCCTGTGGCTGTGACAAAAACCCGTGCTGTACAATTAACTCTAACACGCTGCAGCAGGGAGCCGGGTGACGTCATAGATGCGACTGGGCGTCGACGGGTCCGGACTCCCACTAGTGGGCGTGTCAGAGGGTGTGAGTTACCATCACCTAGGTGATACAAAAATAACAAATACATTTAAAATTTTCAGACAGTAGCAGGATAACAGTATCATGTGTATAACAATGCTCTAATGACTCACTTTTAACGGACTCATCAATGATTATACTTATGTAGCTAGAACATATTATGAAGACAAAGTAAGTGGTCCGTGGTATAGAGATAAACTATAAATTAAATAGAGACACTAACGGAGGGAAAAGCAGTATGACACAAACTGACTGGGAGCAACTACAATGTTGCTCAGGCTGAGGTGAATGATGGGCTTAATTGGAATCAGAACAAACCAGTGCAATGACCTTTAAGCAAATGGGCTGCACAGCTGTAATCAATAATCACCTTATTACAAACGGAAAACATGAATCAAATGTTGAAGCTAGGATGAGGCAGATTCACAGAAAGCAGGTGTATGAAAAATATTCATTTAAACCAAGTGGTTTTACTGTTTGTAGCCTATCTATCCATTTTGCTTCTAGTTGTAATAATAGACGGCCTCTGTCGCCTCCTCTACTATTAGGTGGAATGCAGTCTATAATTTTGTATCTGAGTGTGGGCAGAGAATGTTTAAATTCTTTAAAGTGTCTGGCCACCGGTTGGTCAGACCCTTTGCCATCCAGGGCTGCACGGATACTTGATCTGTGCATGGCTATTCGCTCTTTGAATTGCCTAATGGTCTTTCCTATATATAGGAGACCACACGGACACTTTATATAGTAGACGACGAAACGGCTGCTACATGTTAAAGGATGTTTGATCGAAATTCTTTCACCAGATCTTGGATGGAAAAAGTGGTCACCAACCTCAAGGTTGGAGCAAGTAATACAGCCTAGGCATTTAAAGTTGCCATTTTTGCGGCTAAGGAAATGGACATTGGCAGTTGGTTTTAACAGGCTAATATCATTGTGTACTACTTTATCTTTGATATTCTTGCCTCTTCTGTAAGAAGGCAAGATCTTAGTATTTTTTAAGGCTGGTAAATTCCTATCGGTGGAAACAATTGGCCAGATTCGTTTCGCTGTTTGCATCAGCGCTTCACTCTGTGTGGTGTACCGCTGGGTCCACACAATCCTGCTGTCATTATTAGTGTTGGTAGTGGAGTTCAGGGTCGTTGTCCTGTCTAACTTGAGTACTATATATATATATATATATATATATTGAGTACTATATATATATATATATTAGAGATGTGCGGCGGCCACTTTTTCGGGTTTTGGTTTTGGATCTGGATCTCCCTTCGTGTTTTGGATCTGGATTGGTTTTGGCAAAACCACCCTTGCGGGTTTTGGTTTTGGATCTGGATTTATTTGGAAAAATGCTAAAAATTGCTAAAATAATAGTTTTCAGGCCTGTTTTTGCCCCTAAAGTGTTATTAAGCTCAATAACATTAGTTTACACTCATTTCTAGACAATTTTGATCACTTCACAGCTCACAAAATCGTTTTCATTTACTGTAGTAGGGCCATAAGGTTATCCCGATGTAGCTGGATGACTAAGCTAGGCGACAGCAGTGGGCATCACATACATGTGGACCTTACACTTCCAACCTGGCACATGTCGGAAGCAGAGCAGCACTACAGGGGCAGACATTGTGGCAGTTTAATAACCCCCCCCCCCTTGTAGCTGCACTCCTCTTTTAGAACCTCCACACCATTAGCAAGAGAAGAGAACATTTGATTAGTTTAATATCTAACAAGACCCCTATCTGGCGTGAGGTCACGTGGTTTGTGAAGATACCTCCTTATCAAACTTGATCAGACAGGCTAGGCGTACGTTTTCCATTTCCTCCCTCACCACTTCACCACATTACATGTGTTCCTCCCGAAGGCACGCACTTGGTCTAGTACACTGACCATCAGCAGCTGTTGGGACTACTTCTTCCCAAACATTTATCAATCCATCCATACTATCCCAAAAGGAGGATATACTCTGGATGTCACTGATGACATCTATTCTTCCCCAATAGAGAAGGACCGATCTTCGTTCAAAGCTATACTAGTAGCTGCGCTCCTCTGGTAGAAGATCCAATCAAGTACCAAAACCCCTGTTTGGCTTGATTGAGCACTCTTCCTCATATTCAGCCAAGGAGCAGTGGGCGTTTCGTGCAGCACTTATTTAGTCTGCAAGGTAGTATCTGATTATATCAGTTTAATATCTAACAAGACCCCTATCTGGCGTGAGGTCACGTGGTTTCTGAACGCTGGGAGCATTACCAGTTGCCTCCTCATCCATCACCTAATGGGTGGAGGGGGGTGGGGTAATTGGTGGCAGGGGTGGGGTAATTGGTGGCCTCCACCTCTCTAGGACCCCAGGTTAGGAGATCCCTATATAGGTCTACCCTTATAGACCGCTATCTATGTAGTAGGGTCAATTAGTCTGCTACATCTGTCACCCAATTCACCGCTAAGGTTAATTTGTTTGAGCTGGCTGGCTAGGTGTGTTTTCCCTTACCTCCCTCACCACTTCACCAAATCACGTGTGTTCCTCCCGAAGCCACGCACTCGGTCTAGGAATGAATAAGACCATGGATGTCCCTGAGGACATGTTTTCATCCATTATGGATGGGGTGGAGAGCGAATCACCCATCTCCCCACCATTCATCCATCAAAGATTTAAAAATTTATGACGCTACAAAGAGCCAACAAATGACGCAGAAAGAGGTGCAAGAAAAAGATTTGCTGGGGCCCTGCCACCCAGCCATCCATCCATCCGGGACATCTTATCCAAAAAGAAGTACGATAGGAAGGGATAAGACCATGGATGTCCATGAGGACATATTTTCATCCATAATAGATGATGTGGAGAAAGACACCACCCATCTCCCCACCATTCATCCATCAAAGATTTAAAAATTTAGGACGCTACAAAGAGCCAACAAATGACGCAGAAAGAGGTGCAAGAAAAAGATTTGCTGGGGCCCTGCCACCCAGCCATCCATCCGGGACATCCCATCCAAAAAAGAAGTACGATAGGAATGGATGAGACCATGGATGTCCATGAGGACATATTTTCATCCATAATAGATGATGTGGAGAGAGAAATCACCCATCTCCCCAACATTCATCCACCAAAGAGGTAAAAAAATTAGGACGCTACAACAGCCAACAAAACGACGCAGAAAGAGGTGCAAGATGACATTGTCCTTGGGCCCTCCCACCCACCCTTATGTAGTATACAGGACATGCACAGTTTAACAAACCAATCATTTCAGCGACAGGGACTTCAGCGGCAGGGACTGTCAACTGTGGCTGAAATGATTGGTTTGTTTGGGCCCCCACGAAAAATAAATGGCAATGGCCATTGCACAAACTGGCTTTACAAGATGTCATCCTCAGCATCAGATTCCTCAGCCTCATCCTCTTCTTCACACACAATTAATTCGTCGTCGCTGGAATCAACCAATACAGGAGGACTGTGTGTATTAGGAGGACATAAGTGCTGGTGAAGGAGGTCAAGTTCGTGGAATTTGAAATTCATTTTTATGAACATCATCTTCTCCACGTTTTGGGGAAGTAACCTCCTACGCCGATCGCTTACAAGGTTCCCAGCTGCGCTGAAGACTCTCTCAGAATATACACTGGAGGGTGGACAACTTAAGTAAAGCAAAGCCAGTTTGTGCAAAGGACGCCACATTGCCTTCTTTTCTTGCCAATAATGGAATGGACAATCTGACATACCTATATCGATGCTATCGGCAAAGTAGTCATCCACCATTCTTTCAATTGTGATAGCATCATAGTCAGTAGCAGTCGACATGTCCATTATGCTAGGAAGCTCCTTCAGTCCGGACCAGATGTCAAATATATTTCCGGACTGAATAGCAGTGGGTCTCCTAGGAAAATTTAGCTTTTTCCTCGCAACCCCAGTGGTAGAAATTGAAGGAGAAGTTGTGTGCCTGCCACATTCCGCTTCAGCTGACAAATTTTGGAGCAAGAGGTCTTTGCACCTCTGCAGATTTGTTCCCATTGGTAACAAAGACACAATGTAAGACTTAAACCTAGGATCCAGTATTGTCGCCAAAATATAATGATCTAATTGTAAGAGATCGATGACCCTTGGATCCTTGCTAAGTGAACTAATAGCGTGATCTACTAGTCCTACATATTTTGCAGATTCACTGTGCTTCAACTCCTCCTTCAATTTCGCCAACTGCTTTTGCAAAAGGCCTATCAAGGGAATGACCTGGCTCAAGCTGGCAGTGTCAGAACTAACTTCGCGTGTAGCAGCCTCAAAGGGCTGCAGGATCTTGCACACCACGGAAATTATTCTCCACTGAGCTTGACTCAGGTGCATTCCCGTTCCTCTCCCTATGTCATAGGTCGAGGTGTAGGTTTGGATGGCCTTTTGCTGCTCCTCCATCCGCTGAAGCATATAGAGGGTGGAATTCCACCTCGTGACCACCTCTTGCTTCAGCTGATGGCAGGGCAAATTTAGCTTTTCTTGCAAGTCTTGCAATCTCCTGCACGCACTTGCAGAATGGCGAAAATGTCCACAAATTTTCCGAACAACGGACAACATCTCTTGAACACCCCTGTCCTTTTTCAAGAAATGGTGCACCACCAAATTTACTGTGTGAGCAAAACATGGGACATGTTGGAATTCGCCCACATGTAATGCACTCACAATATTGGTGGCATTGTCGGATACCACAAATCCCGAGGAGAGTCCAAGTGGGGTAAGCCATTGCGCAATGACTTCCCGTAGTTTTTCTAGGAGGTTTTCCGCTGTGTGCCTTTTACTGAAACCGGTGATACACAGTGTAGCCTGCCTCTGAATAGCAATGGGAGATGATGTTGCTGTTGCTGCTGCTGCTGTTGGTGCTGCTGCTGAAGGCAATACATCCACCCAGTGAGCAGTCACAGACATGTAGTCTTTTGTTTGCCCTGTTCCGCTTGTCCACATATCCGTGGTTAAGTGGACAGTGGGTACAGAGGCATTTTTAAGGACAGTAACAACGCTTTTTTTAATGTCCGTGTACAGCCTGGGTATTGCCTTCCTGGAGAAGTAGAACCTAGATGGAATTTGGTAACGGGGACACAGGATCTCTAGCAACTGGATTAATTGCGGATACTGGACGCACGTCTATTACCAACATAGTTGTTATGGCGTCAGTAATACGCTGTGCAACGGGGTGACTGCTGGCATACTTCATCCCCCTTTCAAAGGATTGACTTACAGTCAGTTGCTTGGCTAAGTGATCAGGACTAGCATTCCTGGTCCCCTTCCTGGAAGCAGCAGCAGCAGCACCAGCAGCAGCAGCAGAAGCAACAGGTGTACCTGATAAGGATGCTTCTGAGGAATCCAGGATAGGAGAGGATTCAGTCAGGATCATGACATTGGGTGCAGGACAACTTCCCAATCCCATAATCTCTGAGGATGGGGATGATGCAGTTGTTTGAGGAGATTGCAGGACCTTGGATTTAACAGAGAAAGGGGAGCAGGACGGTGACGCTGGGCGGGCTGCTACATGTTTGTTCACAGTTTCTTTTGACAAAAACTTCTGATGGATGCGCTGCAAATGCCGTAACAGTGAGGAGGTCCCAAGGTGCTGCACGTCCTTACCTCTACTTACAATAGCTTTGCAAACGCTACACACGGCTTGACAGTTGTTGTCCGGATTTGGGTAGAAATAATTCCATACATACGAGGTGGATTTTTTGGTCTTTTGCCCTGGCATGACAATGGGCTTTTCCACACCCCGGACAACAACTGTCTCCGTCGGTGCCTTAAAACAAACAACATCATCCCCAACATCGTCATCATCCGCATCCCTCTGTGTGCCAGCTTCACCAACAGAATCCACATCCAATTCCTCAGAAGCATCCTCAATAACCAGGTCAAAATCTTGACTGGGGATGCTCTTGCACACACTTGCAGAGGGCATGCAAATGGTGGAATGAACCTCCTCTTCACAAACAGTATTTGAAAGGTCCGGCTCACATATGGCATCCGCGGACACACTTAGACTCTCCTCTGGGATTTGTGACATTTGTGAACTCGCCTTTGTCTTAAAAACTTTCATTCTTTTTTTTGTAGTAGCAGAAGGGCTACCATCATTCTTCTGAGACGCTGTACCATCAGTCAGAAACAAAGGCCAAGGCCGTAGCCTTTCCTTCCCACTGCGTGTGGTGAACGGCATATTGCCAATTTTATTTTTCTCCGCACGTGACTTAATTTTTTTTTATGGACCATTGTAAAATTTGATTTCTGCTTTGCTTTTACATGGCCTCTAGGCCTTTGACCATCGGCCTTGCCATCATGAATCTGACTGGTGTTAGCAGCTTCAGAAGTTCTATCAGGTTGCTGATCACCCACTATTTCCTCCTCCATCATCCTCCCCCCCAAAATTTTTTTTAATACTTTTATTTATTTTTCTGATTTTTTACACTGGACACAGCCTGTGACACTGGACACTGCCCCTGGTCACTGGACACTGCAGCACGACACAGCCCGTTACACTGGATATATGTCGTCACACTGGACACAGGATATATGTCGTCACACTGGACACAGGATATATGTCGTCACACTGGACACTGGATATATGTCGTCACACTGGACACTGGATATATGTCGTCACACTGGACACAGGATATATGTCGTCACACTGGACAATGGATATATGTCGTCACACTGGACACAGGATATATGTCGTCACACTGGACACAGGATATATGTCGTCACACTGGACACAGGATATATGTCGTCACACTGGACACTGGATATATGTCGTCACACTGGACACAGGATATATGTCGTCACACTGGACAATGGATATATGTCACGCTGGACACAGGATATATGTCATCACACTGGACACAGGATATATGTCGTCACACTGGACAATGGATATATGTCGTCACAGTGGACACAGGATATATGTCGTCACACTGGACACAGGATATGTCGTCAGTCGTCACACAGGACAGGACACAGGATATATGTCGTGAGTGACTTGTGACACTGGACAATGGATAAGATATAGGCCGTCACACTGGACACAGCCCCTTGTATTAATGCTGCCCCTGTACACAGTGTACTACTCAGCAGCACTGCAGCCCCTGTGTGTGAGCACTGCAGCACTGAGTGTTAGTTAGTTAAATCACAAAAAAAACAAAGGGTTCAGGGCTAAACACAGGGCTTAGGGCTAAATAAATCACATCAGGGCACGGGCCACAGGACAGCCCCTGGACAGTGGACACTGCAGCCCCTGCGTGTGAGCACTGCAGCACGACACAGGATATATGTCTTCACACTGGACACAGGATATATGTCGTCACACTGGACACAGGATATGTCGTCAGTCGTCACACAGGACAGGACACAGGATATATGTCGTGAGTGACTTGTGACACTGGATAAGATATAGGCCGTCACACTGGACACAGCCCCTTGTATTAATGCTGCCCCTGTACACAGTGTACTACTCAGCAGCACTGCAGCCCCTGCGTGTGAGCACTGCAGCACGACACAGGATATATGTCGTCACACTGGACACAGGATATGTCGTCAGTCGTCACACAGGACAGGACACAGGATATATGTCGTGAGTGACTTGTGACACTGGACAATGGATAAGATATAGGCCGTCACACTGGACACAGCCCCTTGTATTAATGCTGCCCCTGTACACAGTGTACTACTCAGCAGCACTGCAGCCCCACAGGGTTCAGGGCTAAATAAAATAAATCACAACACAGGGCTTAGGGCTAAATAAATCACATCAGGGCACGGGCCACAGGACAGCCCCTGGACAGTGGACACTGCAGCCCCTGCGTGTGAGCACTGCAGCACCTAGTTAGTTAAATCACACTACAGGGCTCAGGCCACAAGTCTACAACACAGGGCAGTGAGGGCAGGTCACGGAGCACAGCACAGCCTGAAGCACATGGCACCGAGCACAGCACAGGGCAGTGAGGGCAGGTCACGGAGCACAGCACGGAGCACATGGCACGGAGCACAGCACAGGGCAGTGAGGGCACAGGTCAGGTCACGGAGCACATGGCACAGAGCACAGCACGGAGCACACGGAGCTTCCCAACCACCCTCTTCCCTCTCCAAGATTGGAGTGAAGATGGCGGGCGCGCGTGCGTCTTTTATAAGATCCCGCTCCCGCGAGAATCCGACAGCGCGATGATGACGTTCGGCCTCGTTATTGGTCCGGAATTCAGGCGGGAACACCCGAGCCGGCTCGGATCTGGCCCGGATCCCCGATATTCGGATCTGTCGGATCTCGGGGATCCGGACCCGCTCATCTCTAATATATATATATATATATATATATATATATATATATATATATATATATATATATATATATATATATATATACATACACCGTACAATAAGCTGATTTCAGTTTCAGGGCTACTAGGACATTTTTGTCAAGGTATACATGCTCCAAATGGTGCTGACTACAAACTATAGGACCTTGATCTATAGAAAATTTATTCAATGGTTGTTTCCAAATTGAAGTTTTTTTTTTATAAAAACACACTTCAATTCAATATCTCATTGTGGCCTTGTGGGTGCATATATTTGTAGTGTTCACACTAGGTTTGTAGGCCGCGCCCTGCGCATTTTTCTAACTTGTGAATGCACCCTGCCCTTATTTTGTTGCGGTAATGTGCACCCTTCCACAACCCCCCACCACGCTGACAGGACTTTGTTATCTGCAGCTCTTCCTGCTGCCACTGTGCTGAAAGGCCTGCCCCTCTCAGCCCTCCGGTGTTCCCCGGCGCCACTGCAGCTGCAAGTGTATGAGAGCGAAGCGCAGGGCCGCAAACTTCCCTCACCCCTCTGGTGGCTCTCGGCCATTTCAAATGCTGTGCTACTCCTGAGCCAATCATAGCTTGCGTAGCGGCAGCTGCAGTGATTGTCTGCTGGGCCGCGAGCTCCGATTGGCTCACTAGTCAGCGCACCATATTTGAAATGGATAAGAGCCGCCGGATTGGTGTGGAAAGCCTGTGGCGCTGCTATCTGCTCTCATACAGTGGTGGAGGGGGAGGCCAGACCCAGACTACCGGGGTGAGTCTACACTACAGGAGGCATTAAGTAGAGGCACTACAGGGGGCATCAAGCAGAGGCACTACAGGGGGCATTATTCAGTGGCACTACAGTGACATGATGTGGCCACTAAGAGAAAATCTCTACTTCCACCTCTGCATAGTACACACACACTCCATGCCCACTGATGACAGCTTTGTGCATGCTGTCAGTAATACGCCACAAACAGATTAATCTAGCAGCCTGAAATTAGGTGTTTAAATGTACCCAATTGTCTTGTATTTTTCTGCATTGAGGCTGTGACTGGTGTTCTGCTGAGATCGACAGGTCAGCTATTCCAAGTACCCTTCCATCTAAGAATTGGGAGTGAACACTATATTTGTATGTCTATACTATAGTGAAATCCCACCTTGCAAATTAATGTGCATGCTGTGTACTGCTGCTAATCTTTTCGTAGCGGAGCAAAAATGTCTACAGTAAATCCATTTGTGAGACGCTCACTATGAAATGATTTTTTTCACTGGTCACCACCGATTGCAAGCTCTGAGTAGTCAGGGATTTACTCGACGGCTGCGATAAAATAGCTTAATCATGGCTGGAGCTGAAATCAAAAACCTTTCCCTAACAGGCTTGGGCACTTGTGTGCTATCTCTGACACCCCCAATGGTTTTTTGGGCACGGCTAGCACTTTCTAATTAATGGTCGGCTACCAGCCCCAGAAGCCAGCTTCCTATGAATCGCCTTTTCAATGGATTGCTAATAGAAAAAGTATTGACTTAATCACTGGATGGAATTGCACGCACACATTGAAGCCCATAGGCATGCACAGTACATCGATAATCGTCCACTGTGCAAATTTGCAGCCATGCGATTAGGTCTGAATTGAGCCCTATGTGAGTGTGTTTGTGTGTACAGATGTGTCCCTCTATGTTTTCTGCAGCTTATCAAAGCGGTATTGATATGTGAAATGGGGGCCCTGGGAAGTTGTTGTACCGGGGCCCAGGATTTCTCTTGGCAGCCCTGCATACATTTACAATTTGCATCTCAATCTGACATGTTGGGGGAAATTTACCAAAATGGATTCGTAAAAAATAGGTGTATTCATAGGCAGAAATACACCTATTTTTTACACATTTCGTATTCCTAAAGATGAAACATTCGAATTTGTATTTACTAATACGAATGTCTACACCAGTCATGTCCAATGTTGGCCCTCCAGATGTTGTGAAACTACACATCCCAGCATGCTTTGCCACAGTTTTGCTATTAGAGAATGCTAAAACTATTGCAAAGCATGCTGGGATGTGTAGTTTCACAACATCTGGAGGGCCAACGTTGGACATGCCTGGTCTACACCATCGATAGGATACGACAGAAATCACCATTCAAAAGAATGGTGATTCCTGATGTACTAAGCAGCCGTACTGATAATACAGCTGCTAAGTGGTGTGAAACACCCACGCAAATACGACAGGAAAATACACCTTGCTTTCCCTGTCGTATTTGCTTTAAGCCTGCACGGATCAGTCAGATCCGTGCAGGCTTTAGTGTAAAAAAATATAAAAAATAAATAAATATTAAAAAAAAAACGGCGTGGGGTCCCCCCCACAGCTGTAACCAGCACCAGGCTGAAGGAGCCGGGGCCGGTAATTAAAAATCAGGGAACCCGACAAATAGGGGTTCCTTCATTGGGACTTGGAGAACCACAAGTCCCAGCCTGCGGGGCATTAAAGGGCCCGCTGGGTCTTGTAGTTCCACAGTATTAAAAATAATAAAATAAAACACACTGACACACACTTAAAATAAAACTTTAATACATACAAAGCCCTTACATACTGATACTTACCTATCTTCATCCCGTAGGTAGCCGTGGTCCTGACGTCCTGGGTCGGCGTTCTGCTCCATGTCGGCATCCCTGTCGGCGATGGCGTCGGCGTCCGGAGTCCGACAAAATCCATGGTGGAAGCTGTGGAAGGAAACCATACTCACCTGTCCCAGGGCGACGTAGTCCAGGGATGGGTCCTGCTGTGTTTTGGACACTCACAGACCTTCTGACAAGAGGGGCAGATTAGCATTTCATTTCCTCAAGATTTGCTAAATTCCTTCCCCCAGAAATGTACTAAGTGCATTGTAAAGGCCCCCATACATTAGGCCGACTTGTCCTTAGGACAAGTCGGACCCAATACTCCTGTGAGCCGCCCGGCAGCTCCCCGGGAGGCTCAAATACAATTTGGCACTTGATGAGCCAAATTTTACATGTGATAAATCGCTTGCGATTTATCACATGTACGGGGAGCTGCAGCGGGCGGTGAGGGGCATGGGGGCCGGTGGTGATCAGGGGCAGCAGTGGGGCGGGCAGCGGGGGTACTGAGTGCTGACCTGGGGGCGGTGTGGTCAGCAGCAGGGCTCATCAGGGGGACGCCGGAGCGGGGAGCGTGTCCTGACGCTGTAACTAGCCGGCAGCGCCTGTGTGTGATGATCTGGCCGGGCGGCGGGCGCTGTGATCATTCACATATATCATTCATTCAGCAGCGCTGTGGGACGGACGGGGCCGGGCAGTGGCGGGTATTATATTTTTAAAACACCTGTCAAATGACTAGCCGTTCTCTGATTGGCTGAGAGCTCTCAGCCAACGGTCAGTCATTGGCTGAGAGCTCTCAGCCAATCAGAGAACGGCTAGTCATTTGACAGGTGTTTTAAAAATATAATACCCGCCACTGCCCGGCCCCGTCCGTCCCGCAGCGCTGCTGAATGATATATGTGAATGATCACAGCGCCCGCCGCCCGGCCAGATCATCACACACAGGCGCTGCTCCCCGCTCCGGCGTCCCCCTGATGAGCCCTGCTGCTGACCACACCGCCCCCAGGTCAGCACTCACCGCCAGCTAAAGGTCCCAAGTCGGGTGGTCGGACGTGCAGCAGGTCCGACCACCCGACGCAGATCCGATGCGCACGGGACCGCGCATCGGATCTGAGGGGACATCAAAAGTAGCCGATTTTGGTCCGATTTCGCCCAGATCCGACTGATCTGGCCTAAATCGGACCAAAATCGGCTAGTGTATGGGGGCCTTAAGTGTAGAATGCATTCCTCAATATTCAATACAATATACACAATATATGATGCAGTCCTAGCTCAGTGCCAAACACATACCTCCCAACAGTCCCGATTTTATCGATTTTATGGGGACAGTCCCGATTGGCAGGGCCTGTCCCGCTGTCCCACCCGTGGGCGGCAGTGTCCCGCGGTGTGGGGGGGCTGTTGGGAGTCCCCCCTGTCAGCTGCTAAGCAGCGGGGAATAAACGCTGTGCGCATGCGCACAGCGTCTATTCCCGCAGCCAGGGGGCTGGGGGCATGGCTAGAGGCTCACAGAGCCTCTCGGTCATGCCCCCATAGCGGCAAAATGGGGGCGTGGCCTCGCGGGGAGCCGCGAGTATAGGCCACGCCCCAAATTAGGTCACGCCCCAGAAAAATTTGGCACGCCTTCGGCGCGCAGCAGCAGCGTCCCACCTGCTGAGCTGCAGAAGTTGGGAGGTATGCAAACATATATTCCATAAGTACATATAATCTGTGCCTGGTGCCCAGCAGCAGGCTACAACTTACATCAGCACTGCAGAAGGGGTCCTCTCCTAGCTCAGTGCCTGGTGCCCAGCAGCAGGCTACAACTTACATCAGCACTGCAGAAGGGGTCCTGTCCCAGCTCAGTGCTGCTCATACAGTTTAAAACATGTCAAGTGCCCTTGTTCTGAATAACGGCAAAGCACGGAGAGTTAACCCCTTCAGTGCTGTAGCCGCCATTAACTCTGTGTGTCCGGCTCTCCGGCCACAGTATTCTAGTGATTCGAGACCTTTAACTAGCTTAGTCGCCATTCTCTGTACCTGTTTCAATTCATTTAATGTCCTTTTTAAGGTGCGGTGCCCAGAACTGAACACAATATTCCAAGTGTGCTCTCACCAATGCCTTGTAAAGAGGCACTATCACATTGGCATCCCTTAAATCCATGCCCCTTTTAATTAATGCCAGTGTCCAGTTTGCTTTTGCTGCTGCACTTGAGCAGGGTGCACTATTACCCAATTTTTAATCTATGATGACCCCCAAGTCCTTCTTGACAGAATAATTCCCTATAATAACTCAAATTAGCCTATAAATAGCTTGTTCATTTTTGTTCCCATAATGTATTA
Source organism: Crinia signifera (assembly GCF_055691185.1). Lineage (NCBI taxonomy): Eukaryota > Metazoa > Chordata > Amphibia > Anura > Myobatrachidae > Crinia > Crinia signifera. The sequence continues at coordinate 2,459,110 of NC_139223.1, forward strand.
CTTTACATTTATCAACATTAAACTACATTTTCCACCTTTCTGCCCACCTTTCCAGTTTATTGAAGTCACTTTGTAGTGTTTCCACATCCTCTCCTGGGTTAATTTCTTTACTCAATTTTGTGTTATACACAAATATTGCAATTTTACGTCACTTCCTATATCAATAATTAATATTATAAATAAGGTGGTTCCCAATAATGAACTTTGCAGGTCTCCACTTTGGACCTTACACCAGCTGGAATGTATGCCGTTTACTACCACTCTCTGTCCCCGATTGTGCAACCAGATTTTAATCCAATTACAAATTGTGTCTCCCAACACTAAATTACCTAGTTTCATTAATAACCTTTTATGAGGCACCATGTCAAAAGCTTTAGATAAATCAAGCAGTATTACATCAACAGATTTCCCTAAATCCAGAACCCTACTGACTTCCTCATAGAAGCTAATTAAATTAATCTGACATGATCTTTGATGAACCCATGCTGAGCCTTACTTATCACTTTCTCCTGTTCTAAGAAATTTTGGATACTATCTCTTCTTATTCCTTCTACTATTTTCCCCACAATGGATGTAAGGCTGACTGTTCTATAATTTTCAGGGTTAGTTTGGCTACCTTTTTTTCCATATTGGTACTACGTTATCTAATACATTAGCTATGTGCCAGTCCCTTGGTACCGCCCCTGAGATTATTGATCCCCTTGTCAATGAGCATGTAATCCCCTTGGCAATGAGCATGTAACCCCTGGCAATGAGTACAAAACCCCTCACAACGAGCATGAAACACCTGGCAAAGATGATGTAATCCCCTGTAACGAGCATGTAACGCCTGGAATTGAGCATGTAACCCCCTCTGGCAATAAGCAGGTTACCCCTGGTAACGAGAATGCATTACAATGACATTGTAATTCCCTGGCAATGAGTATGAAACCCCCTGGAAATGAGCATGTAATGTCCTGGCAACTAGCATGTAATCTGGCAACGAGTATGTAACCCCCGATAAGAAGCACAAAACCCCTGGCAATGAACACAAAACACCTGGCAAGGAGCATGAAACTCCCTAATAATGAGCATGTATATATTTGGCAATGAGCCTGAAACTCCAAGTCATGAGCCTATAACCCCTTGCAATAAGCATGCAACCCCTGGAAATGAGCATGTAACCCCTTGGTATGAAGCATGTACCCCCTGGCAATGAGTACAAAGCCCCTGGTAACAAGCATGAAACACTTGGCAAACATCATGTAATTCTTTGGCAATAAGCATGAAACACCTGGCAAGGAGCATTTAACCTCTTGGCAATTAGCATGAAACCCCCTGGCAATGAGAATGCAATCTCCTGGCAACGAGCATGTAATCTCCTGGAAACAAGCATGTATTCCCCCGGAAATGAGCACACAACACCTAGCAACAACCATGAAACACCTGGCAACAATCATGTAATCCCCCGGCAATGAGCACAAAACTCCCTGATAATAAGCATGTAACCCCTGGCAACAAGCATGTAATCCTTGGCAATGAGCATGTAACCCCTTGGTACTGAGCATGTAACCACTGGCAATGAGTACAAACCCCTGGCAATGAGCATGAAACAGCTCGCAAAGATCATGAAATACCTGGCAACGATCATGTAATCAGCTGGCAATGAGCATGTAACTCCTTGGTACTGAGCATGTAACCACTGGCAATGAGTACAAACCCCCTGGCAATGAGCATGAAACACCTAGCAAAGATCATGAAATAACAATAGATTGCCTCTCGGCAATATTCAGGCGCTGCGTATGTCCTCCCCCTACAAATCAAGCAGCAGTTACGTTTAGGGATCGTCAGTCCCAATGTAAAAAGCAGAAAAGAGAAAAGGAAACTGCGCTATTTGAGGAACGATTACTACAATCAAATATTAAGAATGGTATAAATTTATTCACATGGATCTTTTACATAAATTGGTGTAATTGATAAAATAGCAAAAAATTAAAATTACATAAAGTGTACACTTAATAACCGGTTGGGAGATTAAATCTGTGCATACAGTAAATGGCACTTAGCGGCTCCACTTGTGTGGTGGGCCCTTATTTCTCTGAAAGAGTGTCCCCGCTTTTTCTACCTGTTTGGGGATGAGGTTGGCTTACTCCTCATCCACAAACAAGCGGGGACACTCTTTCAGAGAAATAAGGGCCCACCACACAAGTGGAGCCGCTAAGTGCCATTTATGCACAGATTTAATCTCCCAACCGGTTATTAAGTGTACACTTTATGTAATTTTAATTTATTGCTATTTTATCAATTACACCAATTTATGTAAAAGATCCATGTGAATAAATTTATACCATTCTTAATATTTGATTGTAGTAATCGTTCCTCAAATAGCTCAGTTTCCTTTTCTCTTTTCAAAGATCATGAAATACCTGGCAAGGAGCATTTAACCACTTAGCAATTAGCATGAAACCCCCTGGCAATGAGCATGTAATCTCCTGGCAATGAGCATGTAATCTCCTTACAATGAGCATGTAACCCCCAGAAATGAGCACACAACCCATAGCATCGACCATGAAACACCTGGCAATGATCATGTAATCAGCTGGCAATGAGCATGTAACCCCTTGGTACTGAGCATTTAACCACTTGCAATAAGTACAAAACCCCTGGCAACGATCATGAAACACCTGGCACTTCCCTGATAATGAGCAAGTAATCCCTGGCACTGAGCATGCAGTCTCCTGGCAACTAGCATGTAATCTGGCATCGAGCATGTAACCCCCTCGAGATGAGCACACAGTCCCTAGAAACGAGCATGAATCACCTGGTGACGATCATGTAATCCCCTGGCAATGAGTATGAAACTCCCTGGTAATGAGCATGTAAACTTCTGGCAATTAGCATTTAACCCCTGGTAATGAGCATGTAATATCCTGGCAATTAGCATGTAACCCCTGGCAATGAGAATGTAACCAATGGAAACCAACGAAGAACGTTTGGCAACAAGCATGTAACCCCTTGCAATTAGCATGTAACCCCTTGCAATGAGCATGTGACCCCTGGCAATGAGCATGTAACACCTGGGAATGATCATGTAACCCCCTGGCAACAAGCATGTAACCCCCTGGCAATGAGCATGAATCTCCCTGGCAATGAGCATGTTATTCCCCTCGTAAGGAGCATGAACCTCCCTGGCAATGAGCAGGTAATCCCCCTGGCAATGAGCATGAAACTCCCTGGCAATGAGCATGAAACAACTGGCAATTATCATGTAACTCCCTGGCAATGAGCATAAAACTCCCTGGTAACAAGCATGTAAACTTCTGGCAATGAGCATTTAACCCCTGGTAACGAGCATGTAATATCCTGGCAATGAGCATGTAACCCCTGGCTATGAGTATGTAACCAATGGAAACCAACAAAGAACTTTTGGCAACAAGCATGTAACCCCTTGCAATTATCATGTAACCCCTTGCAACAATCATGTGACGTGTGGCAATGAGCATGTAACACCTGGCAATGAGCATGTAACCCCTGACAATGAACATCTAACCCCTGGCAATGAGCATGAAACCCCTGAAATGACAGTGTAACACCTGGCAACGAGCATGCAATCCCTGGCAATGAGCATGTAACCCCTGGTAATGAGCACAAAACCCCTGACAATAAGCATGTAATCCCCCTGGCAATAAGCATGAATCTCCCTGGCAATGAGCATGTTATTCCCTTTGCAAGGAGCATGAACCTCCCTGGCAGAGAGCATGTAATCCCCTGGCAATGAGCATGAAACTCCCTGGCAATGAGCATGAAACACCTGGCAATGATCAAGTAACTCCCTGGCACTGAGCATAAAACTCCCTGGTAACAAGCAAGTAAACTGCCAATGAGCATATTACCACTGGTAACGAGCATGTAATCTCCTGGGAATGAGCATGTAACCCCTGGCAATGCGCATATAACCTCTGGCAACGGGCAAGGAACCTTTGGCAACAAGGTAGGTAAATATAATATTGTCATTCATTTATGTCAGTGATTGTCTGCAGGGCTGTGAGCTCCATATCTGAAATGGGTGGTGGACAAAGCACCGGGGTGTGGGGATCCTAAACACAATGTGGCTGGAGAAAAAAATTGGTACTTGTTTCCTAGCACGGCCACAATCGCGCCGGTCAAAATCGCGTCGGTCGCGTCGCAGGCGGCTAAAAAAGACTTAAATGCTCCAGACGCGATGCCCCCGATTTCCCATAGGGAACAATGTTAAATGCCTCAATTTACCCAAATCATCATAGGGAACAATGGTAAATGGGTCAGAAACCCCCCAAAACACCCCTGAACAGTGAAATGGCCCCTCAAAAGTAGTTTACGCCACCCCACGATCAACGTGAACCCGAAGCATGGCGAGCGCAGCGAGCCCGCGAGGGGCGGCTTTACGCGTCCTCCGACCTTTTCATACAGTGTGATGAGATTGATGACCCATAAAGATACCTTTACAGGCATATAGGGCACTGCCCAAAGGTGAGCATACATGTAAGGGGACGAGGGGCCCTTGGTGACATATACCTGCATACAGTGTGATGAGATTGATGATCTATAAAGATACCTTTACAGGCATATAGGGCCTGTTAATCAGGTCAGTAAAGGAGTGAGCCAGTGTATCTACATTGTGTTACTCTGTGAGTCATCCCCTCATCAGTGTATCTTTACTGCTTGTATGACCATCATCACCAGTGGAGAAACATCACTGCAAAGAAGAGTGAGACTCTTTATTATAGAGACAGCGCGTCATTGGCCACCACTGTTGTGTTTTGTGTACAATGTGGCTGGAGCCTGACTGACAGGAAGCCGGTGTTTGGTGGTGGGAGGGTCGGTGATGTCAGTACCGGCCCCGGTCACAGATTAGTGGAAGCAGTGGTTACTCACAGACGGTACAAACCTCTAGATGGTTTGGGAATGGTGTATGGATCAGCAAGGGAATATCGGTTAGCGATCCATTAATAATTCCCTCATAAATGTGCGCAGGGCAGGTTTTCCTCCTGTCTGGGTGGTCGCTTATTCCTCGCAGTCATTTACATCCTTGAACGAGTGGGATCTGAGGAAGAAGAGGCTCAGCCTGGTTACTTGTGACTCATGCTCACAGCCACCAATAGGAGACAGCAGGGGTGGGGGGGGGGGGGGGGTGGATACAGATGTCGGGGAATGATGGAGGGCAGCTGAGCATTTCCCATGTGGTGCATAGTACCACGTCAACGCGGCACCAGGCTGAAGCCATTACAGACATTGCGCAGACCAGAGCTGGATTAACAACATGCTGGCTGAGGTGGTCACCAGCTCCCCCCTCCCAAACACACACAGAGCTATAAGCTATATCATCATTCTGAAGGGGCACTGTGGCATTATGTGCAATGGGGGCACTGTGGCGTTATGTGCAATGGGGGCACTGTGGCATTCTGTGCAATGGGGCACTGTGGCATTATGTGCAATGGGGGCACTGTGGCATTACATGCAATGGGGGCACTGTGGCATTTATGTGCAATGGGAGCACTGTGGCATTACGTGCAATGGGGGCACTGTGGCATTATGTGCAATGGGGGCACTGTGGCGTTATGTGCAATGGGGGCACTGTGGCATTCTGTACAATGGGGCACTGTGGCATTATGTGCAATGGGGGCACTGTGGCATTACGTGCAATGGGGGCACTGTGGAATTACGTGCAATGGGGGCACTGTGGCATTATGTGCAATGGGGGCACTGTGGCATTTATGTGCAATGGGGGCACTGTGGCATTATGTGCAATGGGGGCACTGTGGCATTATGTGCAATGGGGGCACTGTGGCATTTATGTGCAATGGGGGCACTGTGGCATTATGTGCAATGGGGGCACTGTGACATTATGTGCAATGGGGGCACTGTGGCATTATGTGCAATGGGGTACTGTGGCATTATGTGCAATGGGGTACTGTGGCATTATGTGCAATGGGGGCACTGTGGCATTATGTGCAATGGGGGCACTGTGGCATTATGTGCAATGGGGGCACTGTGGCATTTATGTGCAATGGGGGCACTGTGGCATTATTTGCAATGGGGGCACTGTGGCATTATGTGCAATGGGGGCACTGTGGCATTATGTGCAATGGGGGCACTGTGGCATTATGTGCAATGGGGGCACTGTGACATTATGTGCAATGGGGGCACTGTGGCATTATGTGCAATGGGGTACTGTGGCATTATGTGCAATGGGGTACTGTGGCATTATGTGCAATGGGGGCACTGTGGCATTATGTGCAATGGGGGCACTGTGGCATTATGTGCAATGGGGCACTGTGGCATTATGTGCAATGGGGCACTGTGGCATTATGTGCAATGGGGGCACTGTGGCATTATGTGCAATGGGGCACTGTGGCATTATGTGCAATGGGGGCCCTGTGACACCAGGTAGTACTTATATACACACTATACAGATGGGTTTCTGCACACCACATGATCACACCAATCACATCACAGATGCAACAAAACATCACTCACCTTGCGCCAGAGACTATGGGCTGTGACTTTGGTTTAACGCACGTACAGAGGGCCTGATTCAGACGTTCTCGCTAGGCTTCGTATATTTGCTGCCTATCAAGCGAATCCCCGCGCTACCACACATCCGCTCGCATGTGGCCGCGCGGAGGAAAAATCATAAGATGGCCGCTTCCCGCAGAGTTGGCGGCAGGTGCTGACGTCATGTGACATCACCCCGAGCAGGCAGGGGCACACCTGCATTCTGACAGCGTTTCTATGGGCGCGACCGCACATGAGCAAACACCCAACATGGCCCGGGGCCGCGGCTTCTATACACAGTCACACATAGCCCGCGTGGACAATGCCGGTTCTGTATGATCTAGATGTGGGAATCCCAGTGTGGCCATAGCGCTGAGAGTGGCTGGAAGACAGGCCTTCATTTCTCACTGCTTGGTCTAGTTATATAGGAGGAATAACAAGGACAAACATCATGGACAAGGAGAGCTGAGGTCACAAGCTCTTCCAATGGAGGGAAGTGGCCGCGTGCAGCATCTCAGAAGTGATACCGATAGATTAGTATCTGGGAATCAGCGATTCGGCTACATAGGTCTGTTAATCAGTGCCGGATTAACATGGGCCTGATGGAGCTACAGCTCCAGGCCCACTCTCCAAATAAGCGGTAACTGAGGGCTGGAGCTTTCCATCGAGCCCGGCCCCGCGTCGCTAGCCCCCCGGGAACCAGAGATAACGCAGGGCAAATCTGGAACAGTTTCCCATAGGATAACATGGGACCCGCTAATTCCGACCCCACCCGGTTCCAACGGCTGCCAGTTCCCCCTCTGGCATCATAGAAGCTCAGTCAAACCCAAATCGCTGGGCCTTCAATCTGATACTAGGCTGGTCCATATGGGTTAATTGGTTTCAGAGATATTGCGTGTAAACCGATTTTTTCATTTCAGAAATGTAATTTCATGGCTGTTTATGTTCTTTGAGGGCAGATTTCTCTGGAACCAAACAGCCCAGTTTCACGGGACCAAAATCATTCGAAGCCAACTCAAAAGTTCTTTAATATGATACTGGTCTCATGTAAATGGATCTGTTGGTTTCGAAGCTATAGCCAGTTGGTTAAAGGGGGGGGGGGAGGGGGGGGTTTCTCTCCCCCTCACACCAGAAAATGCAGGGACTAGGCTGCTGTAAAAGGGGCCCACATGATCCTGGGACCATATTCCCAGGTAAATCCCTACATTTTCTGGTGTGAAAGGGGTATTATTTCAAATAGCCAGGACCTGCAGTGTTCTGAATACAGCCGGGCAGCCCCCTGCTCTCTGCCAGGCTGTCACTTCTGCCCAACAGCGGCTGTCCCACAGTTACCGCGAGCATGTATTCTCTCTTAGCAATGAGAATGTAATCCCACATGGCAACAAGCATGGAGCACCTGGCAATGAGCATGGAACCCCTTGCAATGAGCATGTAGGTAAGCAACACTTATGTAGCATCATATTTAATAGGCAATATGGTGTTTGGCATAATACATAATGGACATTATCGTGTGTGGCTTAATATGTAATGGGCATTATGGTGTCAATTTTTAATGCGCGCCTTTGTCACGCAATGTCCCTGTTTATGAAGCATATTGTGAATTTTTGCTCAATTCATTTGGTATAGTGTGTATTTTGGCTCAATCTATGTGGCAAAATGTGAAATTTGCCTTAATCAGTGTGACTCATAGTGTGAATTTTGGCTAAGTCATTGTGAATTTTGGCTCATTCCATGTGGCATAATGTGTAAGAAGCAAGTACAGTATAAGGGGGTTACTATTGTGTTGCATGATTTGTATAAGGGGTACATGGTGTGGTAAACTTAGGTGATGAAATGTTGTCTACCAAGTTTTGGCAAAGATATTGTGTGTGCGTGTGTGTATGTATGTATGTATGTATGTATATATGTGTATGTATGTATGTATATATGTGTATGTATGTATATATGTGTGTGTATGTATGTATGTATGTATGTATGTATGTATGTATGTATGTGTATGTATGTATATATGTGTATGTATGTATGTATGTATATATGTGTATGTATGTATGTATGTATGTATGTATGTATATATGTGTATGTATGTATGTATATATGTGTATGTATGTATGTATATATGTGTATGTATGTATGTATATATGTGTATGTATGTATGTATGTATATATGTGTGTGTATGTATGTATGTATATATGTGTATGTATGTATGTATATATGTGTATGTATGTATGTATATATGTGTATGTATGTATGTATGTATATATGTGTATGTATGTATGTATATATGTGTATGTATGTATGTATATATGTGTATGTATGTATGTATATATGTGTATGTATGTATATATGTGTATGTATGTATGTATGTATATATGTGTATGTATGTATGTATGTATGTATATATGTGTATGTATACATATATAAGTGACTTGAGAACAGTTAATAAACTGAAACATTGTCAGTTGGAGTAGTCATCTTTTTATTTGACCTGTTTTGACCTATGCCAGCCCCCTGCCTTTTCCAGGCATATGTAATTAGTTGTAATTAGTTGTGTAGTTACACAAATAGAGAGCATGAGCAGACCACCTATCCTGAACACGGGTCACGCCCCCCACATTAGGCACTGGCCACACCCCCTATTATTGTGCATAGTAGGCCATTGATCATTTTCAGCTCCAGGCCCATTTAGACCTTAATCTGGCACTACTGTTAATAAATAACTATGTTCCCATCCTGATGTCCTGGGGAACACTAGGTACAAAGTTACTTGGCAATGAAACAAAGATGAACCACCAAATGCGGTAACCGAAGTCCAGCGCCTGTCATTAGGTCGTGTGTCTGTCCAGCGCCTGTCATTACGTCGTGTGTCTGTCCAGCACCTGTCATTAGGTCGTGTGTCTGTCCAGCGCCTGTCAGTAGGTCGTGTGTCCAGCGCCTTTTTAGTAGGTCGTGTGTCTGTCCAGCACCTGTCATTAGGTCGTGTGTCTGTCCAGCACCTGTCAGTAGGTCGTGTGTCTGTCCAGCACCTGTCATTAGGTCGTGTGTCTGTCCAGCGCCTGTCAGTAGGTCGTGTGTCTGTCCAGCACCTGTCAGTAGGTCGTGTGTCTGTCCAGCGCCTGTCAGTAGGTCGTGTGTCCAGCGCCTTTTTAGTAGGTCGTGTGTCTGTCCAGCACCTGTCATTAGGTCGTGTGTCTGTCCAGCACCTGTCAGTAGGTCGTGTGTCTGTCCAGCACCTGTCATTAGGTCGTGTGTCTGTCCAGCGCCTGTCAGTAGGTCGTGTGTCTGTCCAGCACCTGTCAGTAGGTCGTGTGTCTGTCCAGCGCCTGTCAGTAGGTCGTGTGTCCAGCGCCTTTTTAGTAGGTCGTGTGTCTGTCCAGCACCTGTCATTAGGTCGTGTGTCTGTCCAGCGCCTGTCATTAGGTCGTGTGTCTGTCCAGCACCTGTCAGTAGGTCGTGTGTCTGTCCAGCACCTGTCATTAGGTCGTGTGTCTGTCCAGCACCTGTCAGTAGGTCGTGTGTCTGTCCAGCACCTGTCAGTAGGTCGTGTGTCTGTCCAGCACCTGTCAGTAGGTCGTGTGTCTGTCCAGCACCTGTCAGTAGGTCGTGTGTCTGTCCAGCGCCTGTCATTAGGTCGTGTGTCTGTCCAGCACCTGTCAGTAGGTCGTGTGTCTGTCCAGCACCTGTCAGTAGGTCGTGTGTCTGTCCAGCACCTGTCATTAGGTCGTGTGTCTGTCCAGCACCTGTCAGTAGGTCGTGTGTCTGTCCAGCACCTGTCAGTAGGTCGTGTGTCTGTCCAGCACCTGTCAGTAGGCCGTGTGTCTGTCCAGCGACTGTCAGTAGGTCGTGTGTCTGTCCAGCACCTGTCAGTAGGTCGTGTGTCTGTCCAGCACCTGTCAGTAGGTCGTGTGTCTGTCCAGCGCCTGTCATTAGGTCGTGTGTCTGTCCAGCGCCTGTCAGTAGGTCGTGCGTCTGTCCAGCGCCTGTCATTAGGTCGTGTGTCTGTCCAGCGCCCGTCATTAGGTCGTGTGTCTGTCCAGCACCTGTCATTAGGTCGTGTGTCTGTCCAGCGCCCGTCGTTAGGTCGTGTGTCTGTCCAGCGCCCGTCGTTAGGTCGTGCGTCTGTCCGGCGCCTGTCGTTAGGTCGTGCGTCTGTCCGGCGCCTGTCGTTAGGTCGTGCGTCTGTCCAGCGCCTGTCAGTAGGTCGTGTGTCTGTCCAGCGCCTGTCATTAGGTCGTGTGTCTGTCCAGCGCCTGTCATTACGTCGTGTGTCTGTCCAGCGCCTGTCAGTAGGTCGTGTGTCTGTCCAGCACCTGTCGTTAGGTTGTGCGTCTGTCCAGCGCCTGTCTTTAGGTCGTGTGTCTGTCCAGCGCCTGTCATTACGTCGTGTGTCTGTCCAGCACCTGTCAGTAGGTCGTGCGTCTGTCCAGCGCCTGTCATTAGGTTGTGCGTCTGTCCAGCGCCTGTCATTAGGTCGTGTGTCTGTCCAGCGCCTTTCATTAGGTCGTGTGTCTGTCCAGCGCCTGTCATTAGGTCGTGTGTCTGTCCAGCACCTGTCATTAGGTCGTGTGTCTGTCCAGCGCCTGTCATTAGGTCGTGTGTCTGTCCAGCGCCTGTCATTAGGTCGTGTGTCTGTCCAGCGCCTGTCATTAGGTCGTGTGTCTGTCCAGCGCCTGTCATTAGGTCGTGTGTCTGTCCAGCGCCTGTCATTAGGTCGTGCGTCTGTCCAGCGCCTGTCAGTAGGTCGTGTGTATGTCCAGCGCCTGTCATTAGGTCGTGTGTCTGTCCAGCGCCTGTCATTAGGTCGTGTGTCTGTCCAGCGCCTGTCATTAGGTCGTGTGTCTGTCCAGCGCCTGTCATTAGGTCGTGTGTCTGTCCAGCACCTGTTGTTAGGTCGTGTGTCTGTCCAGCGCCTGTCAGTAGGTTGTGCGTCTGTCCAGCGCCTGTCAGTAGGTCGTGCGTCTGTCCAGCGCCTGTCATTAGGTCGTGTGTCTGTCCAGCACCTGTCATTAGGTCGTGTGTCTGTCCAGCACCTGTCAGTAGGTCGTGTGTCTGTCCAGCGCCTGTCATTAGGTCGTGTGTCTGTCCAGCACCTGTCAGTAGGTCGTGTGTCTGTCCAGCGCCTGTCGTTAGGTCGTGCGTCTGTCCAGCGCCTGTCATTAGGTCGTGTGTCTGTCCAGCGCCTGTCATTAGGTCGTGTGTCTGTCCAGCGCCTGTCATTAGGTCGTGTGTCTGTCCAGCGCCTGTCATTAGGTCGTGCGTCTGTCCAGCGCCTGTCATTAGGTCGTGCGTCTGTCCAGCGCCTGTCATTAGGTCGTGTGTCTGTCCAGCGCCTGTCAGTAGGTCGTGCGTCTGTCCAGCGCCTGTCAGTAGGTCGTGTGTCTGTCCAGCGCCTGTCATTAGGTCGTGTGTCTGTCCAGCGCCTGTCATTAGGTCGTGTGTCTGTCCAGCGCCTGTCAGTAGGTCGTGCGTCTGTCCAGCGCCTGTCAGTAGGTCGTGTGTCTGTCCAGCGCCTGTCATTAGGTCGTGTGTCTGTCCAGCGCCTGTCATTAGGTCGTGTGTCTGTCCAGCGCCTGTCAGTAGGTCGTGTGTCTGTCCAGCGCCTGTCATTAGGTCGTGTGTCTGTCCAGCGCCTGTCATTAGGTCGTGTGTCTGTCCAGCGCCTGTCAGTAGGTCGTGTGTCTGTCCAGCGCCTGTCAGTAGGTCGTGTGTCTGTCCAGCGCCTGTCAGTAGGTCGTGTGTCTGTCCAGCGCCTGTCATTAGGTCGTGTGTCTGTCCAGTGCCTGTCGTTAGGTCGTGCGTCTGTCCAGCACCTGTCGTTAGGTCGTGCGTCTGTCCAGCACCTGTCATTAGGTCGTGTGTCTGTCCAGCACCTGTCATTAGGTCGTGTGTCTGTCCAGCACCTGTCATTAGGTCGTGCGTCTGTCCAGCGCCTGTCGTTAGGTCGTGCGTCTGTCCAGCGCCTGTCATTAGGTCGTGCGTCTGTCCAGCGCCTGTCATTAGGTCGTGTGTCTGTCCAGCGCCTGTCATTAGGTCGTGCGTCTGTCCAGCGCCTGTCATTAGGTCGTGCGTCTGTCCAGCGCCCGTCATTAGGTCGTGTGTCTGTCCAGCGCCTGTCATTAGGTCGTGTGTCTGTCCAGTGCCTGTCGTTAGTTCGTGTGTCTGTCCAGCGCCTGTCGTTAGGTCGTGTGTCTGTCCAGCGCCTGTCGTTAGGTCGTGTGTCTGTCCAGCGCCTGTCATTAGGTCGTGTGTCTGTCCAGCGCCTGTCAGTAGGTCGTGTGTGTGTCCAGCGCCTGTCATTAGGTCGTGTGTCTGTCCAGCGCAAGTCATTAGGTCGTGTGTCTGTCCAGCGCCTGTCATTAGGTCGTGTGTCTGTCCAGCACCTGTCAGTAGGTCGTGTGTCTGTCCAGCACCTCTCATTAGGTCGTGTGTCTGTCCAGCACCTGTCATTAGGTCGTGTGTCTGTCCAGCGCCTGTCATTAGGTCGTGTGTCTGTCCAGCACCTGTCAGTAGGTCGTGTGTCTGTCCAGCGCCTGTCATTAGGTCGTGCGTCTGTCCAGCGCCTGTCATTAGGTCGTGCGTCTGTCCAGCGCCTGTCATTAGGTCGTGTGTCTGTCCAGCGCCTGTCATTAGGTCGTGCGTCTGTCCAGCACCTGTCAGTAGGTCGTGTGTCTGTCCAGCGCCTGTCATTAGGTCGTGTGTCTGTCCAGCGCCTGTCATTAGGTCGTGTGTCTGTCCAGCGCCTGTCAGTAGGTCGTGCGTCTGTCCAGCGCCTGTCATTAGGTCGTGCGTCTGTCCAGCGCCTGTCATTAGGTCGTGCGTCTGTCCAGCGCCTGTCGTTAGGTCGTGTGTCTGTCCAGCGCCTGTCGTTAGGTCGTGTGTCTGTCCAGCACCTGTCGTTAGGTCGTGCGTCTGTCCAGCGCCTGTCGTTAGGTCGTGCGTCTGTCCAGCACCTGTCATTAGGTCGTGTGTCTGTCCAGCGCCTGTCATTAGGTCGTGTGTCTGTCCAGCACCTGTCGTTAGGTCGTGCGTCTGTCCAGCACCTGTCGTTAGGTCGTGCGTCTGTCGTCTGTCCAGCGCCTGTCATTAGGTCGTGCGTCTGTCCAGCGCCTGTCATTAGGTCGTGCGTCTGTCCAGCACCTGTCAGTAGGTCGTGTGTCTGTCCAGCGCCTGTCATTAGGTCGTGTGTCTGTCCAGCGCCTGTCATTAGGTCGTGTTTCTGTCCAGCGCCTGTCAGTAGGTCGTGCGTCTGTCCAGCGCCTGTCATTAGGTCGTGCGTCTGTCCAGCGCCTGTCATTAGGTCGTGCGTCTGTCCAGCGCCTGTCGTTAGGTCGTGTGTCTGTCCAGCGCCTGTCGTTAGGTCGTGTGTCTGTCCAGCACCTGTCGTTAGGTCGTGCGTCTGTCCAGCGCCTGTCGTTAGGTCGTGCGTCTGTCCAGCACCTGTCATTAGGTCGTGTGTCTGTCCAGCGCCTGTCATTAGGTCGTGTGTCTGTCCAGCACCTGTCGTTAGGTTGTGTGTCTGTCCAGCACCTGTCGTTAGGTCGTGCGTCTGTCCAGCACCTGTCGTTAGGTCGTGCGTCTTTCCAGCACCTGTCATTAGGTCGTGTGTCTGTCCAGCACCTGTCATTAGGTCGTGCGTCTGTCCAGCACCTGTCATTAGGTCGTGTGTCTGTCCAGCGCCTGTCAGTAGGTCGTGTGCCTGTCCAGCGCCTGTCATTAGGTCGTGTGTCTGTCCAGCGCCTGTCATTAGGTCGTGTGTCTGTCCAGCGCCTGTCATTAGGTCGTGTGTCCAGCGCCTGTCATTAGGTCGTGTGTCTGTCCAGCACCTGTCATTAGGTCGTGTGTCTGTCCAGCGCCTGTCATTAGGTCGTGTGTCTGTCCAGCGCCTGTCATTAGGTCGTGTGTCTGTCCAGCGCCTGTCATTAGGTCGTGTGTCTGTCCAGCGCCTGTCATTAGGTCGTGTGTCTGTCCAGCGCCTGTCGTTAGGTCGTGTGTCTGTCCAGCACCTGTCGTTAGGTCGTGTGTCTGTCCAGCGCCTGTCGTTAGGTCGTGCGTCTGTCCAGCACCTGTCATTAGGTCGTGTGTCTGTCCAGCGCCTGTCATTAGGTCGTGTGTCTGTCCAGCGCCTGTCATTAGGTCGTGTGTCTGTCCAGCACCTGTCATTAGGTCGTGTGTCTGTCCAGCGCCTGTCATTAGGTCGTGTGTCTGTCCAGCGCCTGTCATTAGGTCGTGTGTCTGTCCAGCGCCTGTCAGTAGGTCGTGTGTCTGTCCAGCGCCTGTCATTAGGTCGTGTGTCTGTCCAGCACCTGTCAGTAGGTCGTGTGTGTGTCCAGCGCCTGTCAGTAGGTCGTGTGTCTGTCCAGCGCCTGTCATTAGGTCGTGTGTCTGTCCAGCACCTGTCAGTAGGTCGTGTGTGTGTCCAGCGCCTGTCATTAGGTCGTGTGTCTGTCCAGCGCAAGTCATTAGGTCGTGTGTCTGTCCAGCGCCTGTCATTAGGTCGTGTGTCTGTCCAGCGCCTGTCAGTAGGTCGTGTGTCTGTCCAGCACCTGTCATTAGGTCGTGTGTCTGTCCAGCGCCTGTCATTAGGTCTTGTGTCTGTCCAGCACCTGTCAGTAGGTCGTGTGTCTGTCCAGCGCCTGTCAGTAGGTCGTGTGTCTGTCCAGCACCTTTCAGTAGGTCGTGTGTCTGTCCAGCGCATGTCATTAGGTCGTGTGTCTGTCCAGCGCCTGTCATTAGGTCGTATGTCTGTCCAGCGCCTGTCATTAGGTCGTGTGTCTGTCCAGCGCATGTTATTAGGTCGTGTGTCTGTCCAGCGCCTGTCATTAGGTCGTGTGTCTGTCCAGCGCATGTCATTAGGTCGTGTGTCTGTCCAGCGCCTGTCATTAGGTCGTATGTCTGTCCAGCACCTGTCAGTAGGTCGTGCATGTGTCCAGCACCTGTCATTAGGTCGTGCATGTGTCCAGCACCTGTCATTAGGTCGTGTGTCTGTCCAGCGCCTGTCATTAGGTCGTGTGTCTGTCCAGCGCCTGTCATTAGGTCGTGTGTCTGTCCAGCGCCTGTCATTAGGTCGTGTGTCTGTCCAGCGCATGTCATTAGTTCGTGTGTCTGTCCAGCGCCTGTCATTAGGTCGTGTGTCTGTCCAGCGCCTGTCATAAGGTCGTGTGTCTGTCCAGCACATGTCATTAGGTCGTCTGTCCAGCACATGTCATTAGGTCGTGTGTCTGTCTCCCTATTATGTAGCTGTTTATTGGGAACACCAAGGGTGACATTTAATAGGAATCTGTTTTCGTACAATGTCTCCCAAATCGCAAATGTCTGCAAATTCGCACATTTTCATGACTAAAAATTGCACCATATCGCTTTTTTTTGCTGCGAATTCGCATCTCATTAAATATTCGTATTCCGGAAAAAAAAAATGTGATATGAAAAAAAGCGATAAGGTGCGACTTCGGAAAGTGTCTAAAATCGCATCCTATTAAATGTCACCCCAAGTGTCCTATAAAAAAAAAGCAATCCCAGCCCTGAGCTAAAATGTTACTATAGAGCTACTAGTTCCACCATCAGGGCAGAATCTATGTAGGATGCAGAATGGAGAGTGGCCAGAGGTCTTGTAGAAAAGGTTATAAGGGGCCAACTCGTCCTGGTTGGCGGGAATATAAGTTCTAATAAATGACTCCAGGTCCCTTGCTCCATCTACACTGCTCTGAGGATGATAGCCCCAAGAGACCGTTAGGTTGACGTTGATGCACTTACACAGCGCTCCCTGGAATTTGGAGGTAATGTGTAATGCTTGGTTGGAAATAATGTTCTTGGGGAACCCATGAAACCTGAAAATCTCACCTTGTGAAAACAGCGGAGGAGACTGTCCAAGACTCCCCATAATGTGTTGACAAAAGGACTAAATACGGGACCTTTGCTCTCTCAGTCATTCTGTCAGTCAGTTTGAAGATTCAGGGTAGAAGAAATAGGTCTTTAACCATGACAATAATTAGGGCCCTGTAGCCTGTATTATTTCGGAGACCTCCAGCCTTCTTCTTAATAAAAAGAGCCCAGCTATTGCAGGCAATGTGGACTCCGACGTTCCCGCATTCAAGGTTATTCATGATACATTCAGTAAGTTCTTGTATTTCTGCAAGTGACAGAAAAAACCTTCCACAAGGAGGCACTTTCTATGTCAATAGATTGTTGGCACAATCCCATTCCGGAAGGACCGGCAGCAGAACATATCATTGAAGGCTTTATAAGGACCCAGCAGAGAAGTATCTAGAACAGTGGAAGTATCTAGAACAGTGGATGGCTTTGGATTTGATAGACATTCTTGGTGATTGCCAAGATAAAACCTGTGATTTGTTCCAATCCAAAACAAGATTGTCGTAACCATGGACGACCCAGTATAGTCAGGCTATGAGATGTAGGCAGTGCATAGAAGGAGATCTGTGCCAGCTTGTACTGGTCAGATCCTGGGTTTGATGATAGATGGTAGCCATTGAAATTTTACTTCATCCATCCTTCCATAAGGGGAAGGTGGGTTTAGTTTCCATGGGTTCTTCAGGAGGTACAACAGGAACAGTAAATGGAGGAGATGCAGAATGATAGTAGATCATGCAGGGCTGACAGTAACCTCTGGATGCCAGTTCTTGTGTTTTGGTCTCTTTTTTTGGAATTATTTTATTGAGTTTTGCAAAGTAGAAACAGTTGTGCAAATCTGTATTCGGACATAACAGTGAAAAAAAGTGCAAAATTGGTCCACAGAGGACAAATGAACACAGGTTGAAAGTGCACCGTCGTAATTGTTTACATGCAGCTAACCCGACATCCCGCATCAATTACACAAGATGACAGCAGCAGATAGGCCTTATACAAATACATCAATTTACATAAGCCTGTACTGGTGAATCTATATACAGATATAGACATACATACGTACAAAGAACACACACATTGGGGCGGACATAAAAGCAGATCTGTAAAGTAACCGTGCTGTCTATACGACTAAATGTAGGGAACTCACAATATGTGAATGGGAGGAGGACATTTGCCTAGGGTGCCGAGAAGCCCTGCACCAGCCCTGGGAGGACCCTAGACTCCACAAGGAAAGATTGAATGATAGGTGGCGGATGGCAACCTTGAGTAGATTTGAGAGACGTTGCCACCCCCCCCCCCCCGCCGCGATGCTGCCGCATATGTTAGTACATACAGGTATCCGGTGACGGAGGCCCCCCGCGTTACCTGTACTCTGGTGTGCGGGGGGTCTCCGTCACCTCCCTGCCGCCTGGCTCTCCCCTCACGCTGGGGACAGCTAAGCAGGCTGTCCCCAGCACCTCCTCCTCCCCCCTGCAGCCGGAAGGATGTCCGGCTGCTTCACTAGGGGGAGGCGGGGCTTACCTTCCGGGGTCCAGGAGGACCCTTCAGGAAGATAAGCCAGAGGGGGGGTCGGCGAGGCGGCGGGTTTGTGTCGGCGGGCGGCGAAAAGAAGCCCATAGGCTTCTATAGGGTATCGCCACCCAAAGGTGGCGATACCCTACACTGCGGTATCATTTTTGATACATTGGAAAATGCGGTAAAACCGGGGTTTTACCGCATTTTCCATTTGATACATCTCGTCCTTAGCCTCCAAAGAGGAGAAGATGTTGTAAAAATGTGTTTTTTATCTAAGTTTATAGCTGTGTTTGAAGGAGACGGGAATGTTTAGAACGTTAGGAAGGCCTCTGTTGGTCTTATGAATATGTGGTGGCCGGAGATTTCTCTCTAAGTTTACAATGTGAAATAATATTCCCCCTCCCCACTGGTTTAGATGCCTGCCACAGCAGCATTGGGGTCCCCATCCCCATCCCCCATTTCTGTATTCACTAATAAATAATCTGACTCTAACAGAGGCCCTTATTCAGATCTGATCGCAGTATAAACTCTCTCTGCACATGTTACATCTGCCCCACCTGCAGTGCACATGGTTTTGCCCATTTTGAGAACAAATTTGTACTGCGATCAGATCTGAATAAGGGCCATAGTGCGGAATGGCAGTACGTTAGTGAGGGAATCACCATTGACGTATGGGGCCCTTATCAGCAGTTGCAGCTACCGTGATCCAGCATAAGCCATGGTCTGAAATGCAGATTGACTCGATATTAGAGTCAATGACCCTAGAAAACAAACCCTCTGAGGTCAGCACATAACCCTATATAACGTTTGATGCGCTGCAGAAAGGCATGTATGCCCCCTTTGTGCGGGGAAGCAGCCCTCCATACATCGACTAGATGTAATTGTGGCAGAAAGTGGGTTTGCCTTCCAGGTCTCACTTGTAGAAGGTGTATTCCTATCTAACATTGCAGAAGTGGCCATATTCCAATCCTCTCCTAGAATAATCTCAGCAGTGGAGAACGCATGCAATTTATTAGGGATTGGTACGAAATCCCGGCAAGGGGGGGCATGGATCGCCCCCCCCTTTGCGGGCTCGCTGCGCTCACTGCCCGGTTTATTCTCCCTCTATGGGTGTCATGGACATAGAGGCATACCTCCCAACAGTCCCGATTACAGCGGGACAGTCCCGATTATCAGAGCCTGTCCCTCTGTCCCTCCCTCGGCAGGCAGTGTCCCGCGGTGAGGGGGGGCTGTTGGGAGTCCCCCCTGTCTGCTGCTAAGCAGCGGGGAATAAACGCTGTACGCATGCGCACAGCGTCTATTCCCGCAGCCAGGGGGCTGGGGGCATGGCTAGAGGCTCACAGAGCCTCTGGGTCATGCCCCCATAGCGGCAAAATTCAACCTTGTTGTTCAACTTAGAAGTTTATATTTAAGTTTGATTCCTGTTACATTTGTTGGACTATTGCAGGGGTGGGGAACCTTTTTTGTGCCAAGGGCCGTTTGAACGGGGAAAAAATAATTCGGGGGCCATATGTAAAAATTTCTCTTACAAGTTGTCCTGCTGCAGCCGTCCCACGCTCCGGCGGCTGCCCCAGAATAGGACTGACAGTCTCCGGCTGCTATTGATTAAGAGGAATCTCTCGAAAACTACCGACCTCTCGTGAGAATTCCCCTGTACTTGACTCCCAGCAAAGCCACCAGGCAGGTGGGAGGGCCACTCAGACCGGCTTCGGGGGCCGCATACGGCCCCCGGGCCTGAGGTTCCCCACCCCTGGACTATTGTTTGTCCTTCCTATTCTGGGACTAGCTCCTTTCCAGTGTTGGCAGTGGGGTCCAGAGGGTTTTGATGTTTTTTATACCTGCTCTGGCAGACCTAACTCAGCTTAATTATACAATTTTATTTGGCTAATTGGATTTCAATTATTTGTACCTCACTAGGTTTCACGTTTTACCTCTAGCTTAGTTCTTTTGTGTGATTCTTCACTCTTGTGTCTTTATGTTGCTTTGATTGGCCCGAAGCTCATTTCTATTTTATGTTTGTTTTTGACAGATCCTCATTGTATTCCGTTCTTCACAGAGCTGTATTTTGTTTGATAGCTCCAATATAACTTGTCTTTGCCTTCTTTCCTCTCTTATAGGTTTGGGGTGATA